>NC_037680.1:8303442-8662251 GCF_003255815.1 Theropithecus gelada
TTTTTTAGTAGAGACGGGGTTTCACCGTGTTAGCCAGGATGGTCTCGATCTCCTGACCTCGTGATCCGCCCGTCTCGGCCTCCCAAAGTGCTGGGATTACAGGCTTGAGCCACCGCGCCCGGCCCACATCACTTTTTACATTGAGATTTAACTTAGCCTAGAATCTTACAAGGTAGACTTGTTTTAGCCTCATTGATGAGAACAACATATTTATGGCACTTTCTTTTCCAGCATTAGGTGAAAGAGATACTCCACTTGGTCCCTCAACTAAAGATTACCAAAGTAAAACCAACCAACCAACCAAACAAATAAAACACAAATATAAATTGGTGGCTTTAAAAAAAGGCACAACCCCAAACACTAAAAATCAAGCTCATAAATCCACAAAAGCCAAATATAAACTGAAAGCTGGAAACTTGAAAAGTAAAGAAAGTATAAAACCAATGTTTTATTCACACGCTAAAGACTTTGACGATTTGTTCTAATGGCTTCATTGGTGGATGGGGTAAACAAAATCCACAATGGGTCTAAAGGAGGCCCTAAATAAATCTAGATCCCAAAAGCATGGTCTAAATGTGATAAAAAATAAACATGCTGCGTAAAAACAGATGGGTGAAATGTTTTGTTTTTTATTCCTGTTATGAGCTTGTACTGAGCTAATAATAAATAATTAATCTTGACTAAAAATTTGAGCCGTAAGTCTACACTTGGGTTTGTGGTCCCCATTCAGCATACACAATTAAATATAAAACATAATACATAAATACAAAAGAAACAAAAGCATCAAAGAATTCCCATAGATAAAATTCCAAGGAAGATAAGCTCATCTATGAGTAAATAAATAGTACATAAGGAAAAATATCACCATGACTGAGAGCCAGCAGAAAAAAGAGGCAAGAGAAACTGATGCTCAAAAATAAGAGATAATTGTCTAATAAGATGTAAAATATCAGATAATGATGTTAAATATATCTTACAAAATACACATCAGCAAAGCGAGAGTTAAAATATAGCTAAACATTTTGATAGAAAGCTCAGTGAAACTTCTAGTTACAATTTTTTTTTTAATTTAAGCAATGAATATAGAAAACCATTAGTCACACATGAAGAGAGAATTATTGGACTATAGAAGCAAGTATGACACAGAATTAAATACCAAAAGGCACCAAGAAAAGTTTATAAAATAACCATGTTAAAGTGAGATTTTAACACATTTTTAATAAGAGTTTAAGGAGGATGAGAAGTTATGACAATATTCTAATAGAAAATTAATAATTTTCTAAAATTGACAAAGCACCAAAATATAGATTCAGAAAATCCAATACAACCTAAACATGGTCAATGAAAATATATCTATAACTGTGCACATATTAGAAAAAAACAGAACACCAAAGAAAATTATCTTTTAAAAATATGAAAGCTTCAGTATTGTTTACATGTCAGTTATCTCTAAGCCAGGTGATTTATTCAATACAATTCACATAAGAAATCCCTATGGCATATTTCTCTTTAGAAATGATACAAAGTGATTCTAAAATTTATAAAGAAATGTAATACATCTAGATGAGCCAAAAGAACTTTGAAAAAGAAGACGGAAGAACTACCACTATTTGATTTTAAGATACTACTATCTGATGTTAAGATACGATGTAAGGATGAATTTTATGGTATGTCAATTATATCTCAATTAAAAATGATGAAAAGGGGAAGGAAGGAATAGGTTTGCAGTTGTGACATGCTTTCTGTGATTTAGTAAATTTTAATATGAAAGTGAAAGTTGCACAGTCTAAATGGTCAACAAATCAGTTATGTTAAAATATACCTATATGAAGCAATAAACACAAGAAAAGGTGTCCAGTATTATTAGTTATCAGTAAACTACAAATGAAAATAAAATAAATCCCTCTTTTCATCAATCGTGAATGATTTAAAGAGACTGATGATATTAAGTGTTGGCATAAATGTAGAACAAATGAAACTCTTCTATATGGTTCCTATAAAATAAAATACAAAGTATTAGTACTGTCAAAAAAGTATGGAAATTCCTTATACAGATAAACATGGAATTACTATGTGACTTAACAATTCTACTCTTATGTGTTTACAAAGAAATATGAAAATACATGTTTACACAAAACAAGCATACAAATGTTTATAATAATTAAATACAAAACTAAAAACAACACAAATATTTATTCATAGGTGAATGGGTAAACAAATTATTTTATAAGTCATATAAGACAATACTCAGAAATATAATTGAACAAACAAAATTATATTTAGAAAAAAGAATGAAAGAGAAAAAATAATCAATTCAAATAAATGGAAGACAGAAGAAAAATAATACGACAGATAATGGGCACATATAATGGAAACAGTAACATTTAAATTTGTCAGTAATTAGAAGAAATTTAAACGAATATAATCTTTGACCAAAACATAGAAATTGGCAAAAAGATAAAAACATATTTTTCTCTCTCTCTTTTTTTTTTAAAGGGCATACCTAAATCATTAGGACAAGGACTGAAAATAATAAGATGGAAAGGCTGATAATAAGCATGTATCAATTAAAAAAGGCTGTCATAGTAATTTTAATATAAAAATCATCTTTAATGCAAAAAATTAAGAGATAAACTTGGCCAATAAAAACAAAATATTATGTTTATCCAGAAGATATAATGATTCTGTAGTTGCAGGACTTGAATAATAATAGCCTTAGTATACACTTAGAAAAATTAATAAGGAGAAATTTATGAGCTTACATTATAAAGGGATATTTTAATGCACCTTTCTGAGGACATAGTGAAAATAACAGGTTTATTATTTGAACATAAAAATGGATATGTTTGATTAAATGGACATACATGTAACACTAACACTTTTAGGCACACATGGAAGTTTTAAAAATGTAAACTGGTACAACCACTATGGAAAACAGTGTGGCGATTTCTTAAAGAACTAAAAGTAGAACTACCATTTGATCTAGCAATCCCACTATTGGGTATCTACCCAGAGGAAAAGAAGTCATTATATGAAAAAGATAATTGCATATACATGTTTATAGCGGTAAAATTCATAATTGCAAAAAATTTGGAACCAGCCCACATGCCCATCAATCAACAAGTGGATAAACAAATTGTGACACACACACACACACACACACACACACACACCCCATGGAATACTGTTCAGCCATAAAAAGGAACGAAACAATGGCATTCACATCAACCTGGATGGAATTGGAGACCATTATTCTAAGTGAAGTAAGTCAGGAATGGAAAATTAAACATAGTATATTCTCACTCATAAGTGAAAGCTAAGCTATGAGGATGCAAAAGCATAAGAATGATTCAATGGACTTTGGGGACTTGGGGGAAAGTGTGGGAGGTGAGTAAGGGATGAAAGACTACGCATTGGATACAATATACACTGCTTGGCTGATGGGTGCACCTAAATCTCAGAAACCACCACTAAATAACTTACTCATGTAACTAAACATCACCTAGTCCCCAAAACTCTGTTGAAATAAAAAAAAAATTAAAGAAAAAAAAATCAATTCACTAAACAAAAATTCCAGAACTCCAATAAGAAACTGATAGGCTCATAAAATGGCTAATCAGGATCGAGCAAAACAAAAAAATTAATTACACAAAATTAAACGATTGATAAAGATAAAAAATTATTCCCTTCATAACTCATAAATCAATTGATATTTCAAAGTATTTTTGTTATCCTGATCAATTTTTTGGCTACAGTTCAATTACAGTCAGTAAGTTATAGAAAAGTACCAAAAAATTATTTCATTCAATTTGAAATAAAAATAAGAACAGTTCAGAAGACATAGACTTATCCTTATCCTTAGAGATATTTTCTCTTAGAAAATATTCTTAGAGATATTTTCACTAAATGTTAATAAAAGTACTCTATATCTGTACTAGTGAAAAATACCCAAGACAGCATCTCGAAGGGATTTTTAATTTAAATGTTTATATTTGAAAGGAAGAAAGAAAAATTAATAAGCTGGACATTCAACTTAATCATTGATGAATAAAATGGTTGTAAAAAGTAGATGAAAAATAATGATGACAAGAATGTAAACTAGTAAAGTAAAAAACAAAGACAGAGAACAACCAAGCCAGAAAGTACAGTTCACTGAAAAAAAAGAGAGGGATGGAGGGGAGACAAAAAGGGAGAGCAAGAACAATAAAGGAAAAATGTGAGTGCAAATGAGAGCAAGACTGTGCCCTCGCAAAACCAAGAAGGCACTAGTAAGTCATAATAGAAATCAAAATACGATATTACTGCCACAAGTGAAATTATTAAACATATAATAAGAGGATATTATGTATTACTGTTTGTGTATATTCTTGAAAAGTTATATAAGTGAAAAAATACTTTTTTCATAGTACTAAAAGTGATTCCAGAAGAAATGAAACAAAATCTTAAGAGTCTTTTATTGGTTACATAAATTTAAAAACTACATAATTTTTTTAATCCCACAAAGAAAGCAATGGGTCCAAATGTCTTTATAGTCTAGTTCCAATTTTAAACAAATTTTTCCACGCAATCAGTATAGCAAGAACATTGTTTTCCAACCCATTTTATGAGTTTAGCATAACCTAATTTGAATCTGAAATCAGTATATTTCAAGAAAAATAATCACCAGGTCTACTGAATCTTAAGATAAACAGTGTTTTTTTATATGCTGAGAAAGTCAACTTTTAATTTATAACTCAGTCACCGATATGCATATTTGTTGATTGACCTGAATTTTTTTTTCTATTTAAGATGAAGTCATTCATATTTTTTCTTGTTTGTATCCTATGTCACTGTTTTAGTTTTCCAGAGTCATTTGTTCTGAGGCACATCAAGTATAGAAAGACGATTTGGGGAAAAAGATTTTGAACTTATAAATGTGAAGTCTAGAGTGTTATTATTCCACGGTTTCTAGGCTCAGCTTCTAATTTCTCAGTGGCTGTGGAAGATCCTCTATCATCTCTGCCCAGTCTTCCTCTCATTCTTATTGCCTATTATTCTTCTAATAAAAGTCAACTACTTCATTTCATGTTCTCCACACATACTCCCCTTACTGACACTGTGCATTTGCATGAGACTTTTCCTTCCTCTCTACCTGCTGATCACAATCCAGCTCATGTTGCCGTTTTCCATGAGGCATTTTACAACCCTTTGAATCTTCTCTAAATTTCCATGCATGTTTGTAAAAGCATATTTGGTCCTTTATGCTTATTTAGGTGTACAGTAAGTACAGCATTGAAATACAAAAGCCCTAAACCATTTGTAAATTATTACATATATCAGGACTGTTAAGGAGTAAAATGTTTCCTACTGCATGTACTTTTTTGTTTGTGTTAAAAACATATAACATAAAATTTACTCTATTAACCACTTTTAAACACATAGTTTTGTAGTGTCAGGTATATATTTGTTTCTGTGAAACAGATTTCCAGGACTTTTTCATCTTGCAAGTATGAAACTCGACAAAAATTCCAAGAACTCTAATAAGAAATTGATGAGCTCATAAAATGGCTAATCACTAAATGAGAGCACCTTGCTGTCCTTTGCACTCAAATTCTTCCTTTATTGCTCTTGCTCTCCCTTTTTGTCTCCCTTCCATCCCTCTCTTTTTTTTTTTTTTTTTTTTTTTTCAGTGAATTGTATTTTCTGGCTTGGTTGTTCTCTATTTATCTTTGTTTTTTTACTTTACTAGTTTACATTCTTGCCATTATTATATATCCATCATATATCCATTAAACAACAACTTCCCTTTTTCCTCTCCCCTCAAACCCTAGCAACCACCATTTCACTCTTTGTTTTCATGAACTCAACCACTCTAGATATATCATTTAATAAGTAGAATTTTACAGTATTTGTCCTTCTGTGACTGGCTATCTTCACCTTGCACAGTGTCCCTAAGGCTTAACAGCGCTGCAGTCTGAGACAGGATTTCGTTTTACTTTTTAATATGTCTAGGGTTTCCATTTCTTTGGAATGATCACTTTCTTAGATGTTTTCCTTTAAAAAAAAAAAAACACGAAAAACAAATCTTTACTACTAGGGATGCACTTTCAGTTATTTACTTGTTTGTGTTATGCTGGAGGAGCAATGCTCACAAAATATTTTTACTTATCTGTTGAATATTGCTGACAACAAGCGTAGAATACTGCAAAGGCATGATACACTGCAGATGTCTGAAGTGGAGAGGGGATGGTCGTGATTTGCACTGATTTGTATTTTACTCATTTGTTAAGTGGATTTTTGCACCCATCTGTCAGTGTGTACCACCAAAATTTAAGCCCCAATTAAAGTTACCAGTTATTTTATGTCATGGATCTCTAGGTTACTTATGAATAGTAGAAAATATCATACGTTTAAATACATGAACACCAAGAATTTGCTTTATTTCTAAACTAAAATAGTTCAAGGTCTTCCTTTCCCTTTCATCATTTTACCTTTACAATACATTGTCCACTGATCTGTTAAACTCAATAGGCTGGGCACAGTGGCTCACACCTGCAATCCCAGCACTTTGGGAGGCCTAGGTGGGCAGATCATGAGGTCAAGAAATCGAGACCATCTGGCCAACATGGTGAAACCCTGTCTCTACTAAGAATAAAAAAATTAGCTGGGCATGGTGGCGCGTGCTTGTAGTCCCAGCTACTCAGTTGGCTGAGGTGGGAGAATCACTTGAACCCGGGAGGCGGAGGTTGCAGTGAGCCCTGTTTGCGCCACTGCACTCCAGCCTGGCAACAGAGCGAGACTCCATCTCAAAAAAAAAACAAAACAAAAAACAAAAATAAAAAACGAGCTCAATAAATATCTACATGAGGTCTATTTTCCCACTGTCAAAATAATGTTGAACCTGACACAACAGTTACTGCAATAAGTAAATATTGTGCAGAGAGCACAGATGATGTAATTATGCACATTGGTCATTTCTCATTTCTCAGCCTGTGTCTGTTTTCCTAAGATTGCGATACTTGCTAGTTTGTTTTTTTTTTTCCTATGGAGAATATTCTACTTCAAGAGATTTATTTGACCAGCTTCCATTTGTTATTTAGGCATAGGTTTAAATATAACCTCATCAGAGAGGCCTAAATTGACCACTCAATCTAATGACATTGGCCTTTTCTACAGTTACCTTTTATGTATCAGTTTTTCTTTATTTTCCTTATGAGGCTTATTACCATATGAAACTGCGTTTTTCATTTACCTCTTTACTGTTTCCCCTCTCTGGAACACAAGCTTCATGAAAACAAAGCCCCCTTTTGTCCTGTTGTTGTTCTACTTCTAACACCAGGTGCCAACTAACTGCCCAATAAATAGTTATTGAATTAATAAATGACTGACTGTATATAATATTAATTATGCTATTACATTTTTAAAGGATAATACGGAGGAATCATCATATAATGAAGCATGCAATTACATATGTATACATACAAACAATGCATACATGTAATTACATATGTATACATGCAAACAATACATATATGAAAGATTTGTTTTTCGTGTTTTTTTTTTAAAGGAAAACATCTAAGAAAGTGATCATTCCAAATAATGATAATAATAATATAATTCATAATAATATAATGAAGCATGTAATTACATACATACATACAAACAATACATATATGTGTACATATACATGCTTCATTATATTATGTATTTCATATATATCACATTCAGACTCTGGAATCCACTTCCTCTGCCATCAAATCTTGCTACAGTGAGGTTTTCCATGTTAGTAAGTATGGAATCCCAGTCAATATGGAACTTATCTGTAACCAACTGGCCTCCTGTGAATGTGTAATAGGATAGATAGATACACAGATATACTTAGAAAGGTAGATTCAGCATTTCTACTATTTACCTTTCCAAAAATGCTTAATCTTTTGGAGTCAATATAAGGCAGTTTCAGCAAAAATCTGCAATGAAAAAGAAAAACAATAGTTGTATCTTTGTAAGTTAAATGTGTATACAAATGTATACTTGGCATGCATACATCCAAAACAATAGCTAATGACTAGAAATGTTTCACTAACTGTAGCTCTATTCATGTATAAGGGTCATATACTCCCAAATCTTGCTACTCAAAGTGATGGTCTAGTAGTTTGGTATCACCTGAAAGCTTGTTATAAATGCAGAAGCCTAGGCCCCATTCCATTCCTACTGAATCAAAGTCTACATCTGAACCATATCATATCTGGTTTCCGTGTGCTATTATAAAGAACCCACTAACTTTCTTAGGTCACACATTCATGCCGGTGTGGTAATGGTATCTGTGAAACTTCAAGAATTGTGATTAACTGAGGATATAACAGACATTGTGGATTACTGTAAACAAATAATATAGTGGTATAATTAAAATGTATCCTACTTTCATAAATCCAAAGTAAATTTTAATTTCAGAGGGGAAATATGAGAATTATTTTATTATACCACTAAGGGTGACAGGTACTTGAAAAAAATGAAATAGGTTTTATGATTACCTTACAACATTGCTTAGTCACCAAAATAGAAGCCTTGAGTCAGGGTTAGTAATATTATATGTATATACTTAGACTCTGTTATTATAGAAAACAGAAGAAAACTGTGCACCCACTTACTTCACAGCTGTTATTTGGTCCTTTACTTCTACTGAACCTAATCTTCGATGAATCTCCTGCAAAATTTTCAGACCCTGGAATCCACTTCCTCTGCCATCAAATCTTGCTACAATGACGTTATCCATGTCAATGAGTACGGAATCCCAGTCAATATGGAACTTATCTGTAACCAACTGGCCTCCTGGTTCTTCATCCCTGCAAATACCAACATATTGGACCAAAACAAGAGCAACTGAAAATCTGGTAGAAATTTTAGCTTTCATATTCACTAGTTAAGTAATGGGAAAGAACTGTGCTGGCTATTAAAATTTCTGTTAATTCTTGATGATAAACCTGAAGGTAAAAATACAATTTTCCTTTGTAAAATTGTATTTTCCTCTGTAAAATTGTAATTGAAAAGTTCCCTGAATAAAATGAAAGTATGACTTAACACTGTAGTAGAAATTAGTTTAGCTCATTTCTCAATGGGGAAAAATGAAGAAAAATGGATGGTACTTTCCCAAAGGCATTTCTAAAGAAATGACTGTCAAGTTGGTAGACAGGTCTGTCTTTATTGGATTTCTTCCAGAGTATTTTAGAAATGTCTTGCAAATGGCTTCCAAGGGCTGAAGGGCCTGATAGCAGAACCAATTATGAAATAATTGATAATAATTTAACAGAAAATATACAACCATAAATAATGTTAAACTAAAAAGAAAACTACATTAGTATTTCCTGAATTGTTTTGTTTGTTTGTTTTTGTGGTGGAATTCTCACTGAGGAAAATTTAAACAAGCAGCGAGAAAAATTCTTTTTTCATCACTAAAGTTGACAGCAAGAAGCATAGACATATATGTTTGAAAAATTTGAAAGCCAGAAGGAAAAAAAGACACACAAATAATAAAGCATGAATGTTCTTTCCAGAGGAAAAGAAGGTACAGTTTTAAAATGTCAGCTTAAAAATTTTTATTAGTTTATTTTCCAGAATACAGTAAAAGTAAAAAAAAAAAAAATCAAACTCTGATACAATCACAGAGAGTGTCAAAGTTCATACCTAGGTATAGTTCCAACAGGCAGTTGTGCGTGTGTAGATATGAAGAGCATTCAAACATCCAACTCTAAAAGGATCTCCATTGTTAGTTGGGTAACCTGTGAGAAATTCCCACCCTACTCACTCTTCAAGGTAAAAACACCAAACTCTCCTGCCTTCCTCTTTTAAGAGCATGTAAATGTTTACCATTTACATGTAAATTTATAAACATGTAAATGTTTATCTAGAAGCCCCAATACGCAAACCATATCCAATAACAAGTTTTTAGGTTATTAGCTTCACTACAGCAAATAAACCTCTCATCAACAAATGAAACCAAGCAGATACAGGGGTTGTTTGGGACCAGTAAGTTACATAAAGAAGTAAGGAGAGAATCAGACAAAACACAGAGCAACTGAAAATTATTAAAGGCTCTTGGGGCTGAATTGTGTTCCCCAAAATTTATATGTTGAATTCCTAACTCCCAGTCACTTAGATTGTGACTATATTTGGAGATACATCCTTTAAAAAGGTAACTAAGTTAAAATGGAACCATAAGGGTGGGCCCCAATCCAATCTGACTGGTGCCCATTAAAGAAGAGGAAATTTAGACACACAAGAGGCCCCAGAGGTGCACAGGCACAGTGGGACTACCACATGAAGAGGTGCAAAGAGGGTGGTTGTCTGCAACTCAAGGATAGCCCTCAGAAGTAACCAATCCTGCTGGCACACTGATCTTTGATTTCTAGCCTTCAGAGCTGTGAGAAAATTAATTTCCATTGTTTAAGATACCCAGTCAGTGATATTTGATATTTAGTTATGGTGGTCCTAGCAAACTAATATAAATGCCTTCTGTGGTCTAAGCATTAAGATCCATTATGTCATGCACTCTATATTTCCAAAATTTAATAAACCTTTTGGGAGTAAGTTTTCTGTTATATGGATTATGAGATGTATTATAAAGAAACACCATAAATAAACTGTGCCATAGAAATTAATGAATCACAACTCTCCTCCATTCTTTTCTAAATCACTCATTTAATGGTGATCTTCAGTGATTAAATAGAAATATGCCTTGTCTTTCCATAGTGTTTGCAACCTAGATATTTTTTTCTTTTCTCTTATATTTTCTTTTAAAATGTATTTAGTTTATGCAACCTTGGCTCTGGATCAGATAATTTGAAATTTGTTACTACCCATGTCCCCACGCTCTAACCTAGAAGTCTAATGTCTTTATTCAGAAGCAAGCCTGGAATTGCTGGTGTTTTTTTGTTTTTTGTTTTTGTTTTTTTTTTTCCAGTTGTCCAGTTGATCCTGATAGAGCTTGTGTAACATTTGAGAACTAGCAGGAATCATTATGCCTAGCGCAATTTCTAGTATGCGTAGGACACGGCCAATGCTTGTTGAAGTAGACCTTTTTAGGGAAAAACACTCAGATGAAGTTTAAAATTGAAAGGTCTTAAAAAGTCTTGAGCTTACATAAAGACACTGTATTTTGAAGCTTGTGGATTTATTGCAAATATTTTGACTTACAAAGAACAGGTACCAAAGATTAACTTCACCTTTGAATACTAAGCTGAGTAAAAATACCAAGGTTGAATCCCAACTTCACTATGAACATAGGCAAAAATACCTGAAACACTGGGACTCAGTCTGTGTCTATAATAATGGAAAATACTATCCTGTTTCCCTCAAAGACATTCTGTAAGCATTAATGGCATAAGGTATTTGAAAATACTTTATGAAGTATAATGAACAAAACCATGATTAGATTCATAGGACAATAAAAACTGTTTTTTACTATTTTATCTGAAGTTAATTTTGCTTATGTTGAGCATATTTCTTTAGAGTTACAGTTAAAAATGGAGAACTACGTAAAGAATTCTGGCTAGGTGTACAATAATTAAATGCACAATATCTATGGATAAAGCGTAATTGCTGTGTAATATGAGCTATTATGCCAGAGGTACTCCCATTTTCTATTTCGACCAATGAAATTTAAAGCCTTACAAGGATACTAAAAAAATACAATCAACAGACCCTTGGAGATCAGCAGAGTGTCACTAACTTTTAAGGCAGGATTGTTCACCTTTAAACTCTGGCAGCAGCACTAAAGCAATGTAAAATGTTTTGTTTATTTAAAAGATACAACTTTCCAATTTATATATGACACATTGCCTTGTTCACAGCGATTTTAGAAATTCACAACTAAGTTATGTTTAGTTAAAATGTAACTAAGTCAGACATTTTATGGTAGGCAAATAAATTATTAAAAGATACAGTTTAAAATAAGGTATAGTTTACAGACTCACAATTAGTAAGCGGCTACAAATTTTTTAAAACAAACCCTTCAATCCTTTACTCATTATTGCAACACCCATGGAAGAAAACTACAATTGCGCTCTTTTGCTCTCTTCTCTAAATTGCCATTTTAAACTTTAACCTAATCTTTCCAAGGTTTAAATGTTAGACCACGAAGTGGTATCAATTCATTATGAACCAAAGATTTTGAACCCATTTCGGTGATCTAATTGGGTGTTGTTTCTTTTTCTTTGGTGCACAGTATAGGCGTATCTATTTCAACATACATTTAAAAGAACATGGATTATCATGCTAATCATTGACATTATAAGGAACAAACCAGGCATGTGCAGGAAAATGAGGGGCATTACTTGTTTACAAAGTGTTGAGCAGAAAATACTAGACTTACAAATAAAGCTAAGCAAAGAATACTTATTCAGTAAAGGAGGAATAGCAAAACATTTGGTGCTAGGGATGACCACAGAGAATGTACTACAGACAAATCATCTATCTTATAATAAATGGGTACCATGACTCATGTGTGTATTGGCTGTGCAAGATTGCTGAGCTCCAATTGATTTAGTTATTTTTGTTTCTTTCTGAGTGTCTCCCTCATTTTCCTTCTACACAATTTTGCTTTTTTATCTGTCTCAGAAATCTTTGGAGATTCATAGTAGGAAGGGTGTTTCAAGGTTGAGAGTAGGGACATACAACTTTGTTGAAATTTGTGGTGAAAAGAACAATTCCATCTGTTTTAAGCAGTGAAAAGGTCATAGCAATATGAAACTTGTCTATTTCTTAACACAAGCAGCAGAATCAAATTAAGACTGCAAACTTTTCTTAGAAGTTAAGGTCTTTGAGGGCAGAATCCTCATCTATTTCAATACCTTCAACACTGAATGTGTCTGTTTGGATGAGTTCACAATATAATAAAATATAGAAAAAAGGGAATAAAACAAACAATACTCAATAGATTTTTAAAAAGACAGAGCAAGCCACCTCTTCATGACATAACAAAATAATATACCAAAACTGGATTAAAGTGTAGAGATTTGTTCAAACTACATGTTTGATCAGGTTCACAAGGTGTTTCAATTAAATTCTAAAAAGAGGATTGAATTTATATTTGGAAGACTAAGGTTTTAGTCCTTGATTTCATTACCAATGTGCTGAGGTACCTTGAGCAATTAATTGCTCTTTTTATTTCTATTTATTATTTTCCTTGTTAAGTAATATTTGGTGGTAAATAGTTAAGATCACAAATTATCAGGGCAGCACATTTTTAAAAGCACTTATCCTTTTCAGTAAAGCTTTGGTTATAATAAAAAGAAGGAAGAATATTATTCAATGAGAGGACTTCCCATGACCAGTCAAAAGCATGGCAAAATTTGTCAGCTGCTTATCCATGTCGAATGGGACAGTGGAAAGAAGGGACATAGAGATAAGTGCTTTCTAGTCATCTCAGTTCATCGCTCTTTCTAGGCCTACAACAAGCTCACTCATTGGCAAGAGTACCTGTTTGAGAGCTAGAATCCTTGAGAACCAAGGGTTGCAATTTTATTGTAGGCATTATGAATTTAAAAAGAATGTGAAAGGAGGGGTAAAGAACAGAATAAAAATCAAGGTAAGGAAAAGGAAACAATATGCAAAGAACAATATTACCTTATATTCTGAAGCATAATCAATTATCAATGCTTCAATTTTATTCTTCATGACAATTCATTTCAGGTAGAATATTAGATTAACATAGGATAGTAGCTTTAAACAATATTTGCCTTGGTTTAATTAAAAATTTACTTTATAGAGACTTATAATCCGTGATGATTTAGTTGCAGCATATCTAAAGTATAATGAAGCTTGCCCTCTTTCAAGCAGTAGGTACACATAGATCCACATATTGGCTAAGGGCCTCTTGGGCCAATTACTTCTATTTATCTCTTCATTATTTTTAAATTTCTTCTCATAGATGGATTTTCCTACATGAAGAATGGCTGAATGAATTTTCTCATACACTGTATTTACTTCATCATGTAAGGAATTACATTATTTTTTTTCCTACCAGAGAACTGTTTCTTGTCCACATTCCCATCTTCTTCCATTAGGGAAATTGTTAATATAATCTTCGAATACCTCACCCTGGTTTATTTACAGTGTAACTTTTGGTTGAATTTTTTTTTATGAGTCATAACCAGGAAAGCATTTGATATGATCAAGGTTGTTCATATCGCTACCAAGACCCCATCTTCACCTGATAATGTATAGAAAATTCTGTTCATAAATTAAATTTTCAAATTGTATTTATCTCCAAATCACTTGTACTCATCTGTTTTCATTCTCAGACTTTTGCCCATTGTCAAACCTTTAGAAAAATTACCTGCATTAATGACCTAGACCTTATAAGGAAGTAAGCATGTCACTGTGAAAAGGTACAGGTGATATGGGGATCAAATCAAACTGAGTTGAGCCCAAATCCAGTGGCTTTAGACTCCTATGCCTAAGTTTGCTTTTAATTTGGTATACAGGGTGATAATAGCATCTAGCCAGTAGAGTTATGGCAGGGATTAAATGAGATTCTATATGTAGCTTTGTAAAGTGCCTGGTCTTTGGTGTAGGTGTTCAATATTATTAACCTAGTTCTGGATAACACTTTGGGACTCGATCTTTCACCTTCCATTCCTCTTTTAGAAGCTGAGCCACCCAAATCTGTCTATATCGATGCAACTCTGCATCAATAATTCCTGACTTTTAAAAAGTCAGGAAACAACAGGTGCTGGAGAGGATGTGGAGAAATAGGAACACTTTTACACTGTTGGTGGGATTGTAAACTAGTTCAACCATTATGGAAAACAGTATGGCGATTCCTCAAGGATCTAGAACTAGATGTACCATATGACCCAGCCATCCCATTACTGGGTATATACCCAAAGGATTATAAATCATGCTGCTATAAAGACACATGCACACGTATGTTTATTGCGGCACTATTCACAATAGCAAAGACTTGGAATCAACCCAAATGTCCATCAGTGACAGACTGGATTAAGAAAATGTGGCACATATACACCATGGAATACTATGCAGCCATAAAAAAGGATGAGTTTGTGTCCTTTGTAGGGACATGGATGCAGCTGGAAACCATCATTCTTAGCAAACTATCACAAGAACAGAAAACCAAACACCGCATGTTCTCACTCATAGGTGGGAACTGAACAATGAGATCACTTGGACTCGGGAAGGGGAACATCACACACCGGGGCCTATCATTGGGAGGGGGGAGGGGGGAGGGATTGCATTGGGAGTTATACCTGATGTAAATGACGAGTTGATGGATGCTGACGAGTTGATGGGTGCAGCACACCAACATGGCACAAGTATACATATGTAACAAACCTGCACGTTATGCACATGTACCCTAGAACTTAAAGTATAATAATAATAATCATAAATAAATAAATTTAAATTAAAAAAACAAAAAACAAAAAACAACAAAAAAAAAACACTTAAAGGAAAGTATTTGTCAAGGACTTGGAGAACTCAAACCCTGAATTCAGTAATTCCACTTCTGGTATGTACATAAAGGAAATAAAACGAGCAAGACTGTTAAAAAATAATAATAATAATAATAATAATTCCTGTGCTCTTATTCAAGAACATAGTTTCTCAGGGAAGGTGGTTTTATATCATCAAAGTGTTCCTGACCTCTAGTCTATTTGCACAAATACACATAATTTTAAAATCTCTTCATTATTCTGATAGTTTTTATGTCACATAACCAAATCTTTGCTGACTTGAATTATAGTTATATAGTCATACAAATGGAAAAGAAAAATTGTGGCTTTCACACATGTATATGATGTTCAGCATGTATCTCTTGAACGAGTGTCTGTCACTTTTGCAATTTTATTAGCCATATGTTGAAGGTATCTTATGACCTTCATCATAATTAGATTAGTAACACTGATTGCTTTTAAATTGCTAAAATCCAGAGGGCCTCTGAACTCAGTTGTAGTTTGATTTTAAATAAAAAATTCTTAAGTATTTTCACTTTTTCATATGTGGGTCTGTTCAGTACATTTTAGTGTCATTAACATTGTTGTCTGTGACTTCAGATAAACCTGAAATTTGATGTTTTTCCTCAATCAGAATTTTTTGTGTTTTTAAAGGATGTTTTTAAAACATATATTTGATGTTTTAATTTTTTTTTTTTCTTGATCTCCATGTTTGTGTGTTTCGCATTAATAAAATGAAATCCTTTTTCTGGATCTCTTCCCTTGCCTTCCTCCTACTTCTCCCTTTTTTCTCTCTTCTATTTTTAATGAAATAGTTTTCCTCATGTCATGATCAACTATTATTGGCCAAAGGCACTCTTCCGTGTCTTGAATGGAATTTGATACTATCTTGCTCTTTATCTTGAATGAAAGCCAGAGATTGTCTCCTTAGCCTGATGCAAAAGCTGCATAATGACCATCATGAGAGTAATGAAGAAAAAGCAGAGTCCAATTGTTTAAATGAAGTTATTTGTACTATAGTACAAATCCAAAAAAATGAAAGGTTTATTGTTATACAAGTGGAAACACTGAACAGCATGGATATTAATGAGCCAGCTCTAAAACTCAAAAATGGACTGTTAGCATTATCCACACAAAATTAACTTCAGGATAAACATCTTAGACAGCACATGAAAATATTAGAATAGAACCAATAGAAAAGGACCTCAGGGACATCTCCCAGCTAGAAATTGTTCAATATAATGGAAGGAATTGTCTAATCTCCTAATCATCTTTGCTGTCAAAGTCTTACTACGTTAATTCCTATCCTTTGGCCAGTTTCCATTTGAGATAATTTCTAACAGTGTGGGTGAGTAAGTAGAAAGGGAAGAGGCTGTGATGATCTTTTCTTTCAGTTGCTGGGAACAGCTATATCATCACAGAGCTAGGATAGCATTTGATCTATTCTCTTGCATTTAGAAAGGGTCATACTTAAATTATTCATGGTTAAAAGAAAGCTTAGCACATTTTATAAATACACCAAAGGCAGAAGAATTTATCTCATTTTTCATGTGCACATAACTGCAATGTGACTCTCCTATGCAGTAAGTCTGCTTTGTATATGATCATGGAAAATATTCTACATGCTGACTTCAGGAACAGGGGGTGAGGGGGGGGCAATTTAGATAAAAAAATAGAACAAAGTGCGTATCTTTAAAAAAGAAGCAGGTGTCAATCTGCACAACAAACTTAGATTTCTCTATTTTTTCAAGGAGAGGGCAATTCAGCATGGGAATGTAGTGAGTACGGTACTGAGGCTGACAATACGTGGACTAGATATCGAGGAATACATACCCGCGCAACGGATTGATAATACAGGAAGGGATGCTAATTATTAACTTTGAACCTGTATTTCATCCTTGGTAGGGCGTCATGACACTTTCAGTAATGATGGTGGTGATACAATATTGGTTTTCTAACTGTATAATCCTTTACCTACATTCTAAAAATCCATTTATCAACTGGAAAGTGTGGTTATATAAACATAGGGAATTTTACATCTTAGCTCAGTTTTTGCATCAGTTAAATAGGAATAATAATGATTATAGTACTAAGTATGAGAAGGCATTAGCAGAACCATTTTACAACTTAATAAACTGACATGTAGAGGTAAATTATAAGCCATAGATAGATAAATAATGCCAGTTTTTTTGAGAGAACACAATTATAAAAGTTGACTTCAACAAAATATTCACTTACTACCTTTGGCATATAAGCAATTATATCCTCAATGCAAAAGGAAACTGGAATTCTTAGCCAGAAAAAGATTATAAATTTAAGATGTTAAAAAATCTCTTTTATTTATTAAGTTCTAATTATGGGCCTTTTTCTGAATTTACACCACGTATTTTAAATTCCTTTATCCTTAGAATTTTTTGGGGGGAGAGAAAGTAATAAAAGTTTGTATTGCACATTGTTGCTGAGTTTTCACTTCTTAGTAGATGTTCAACATGAGGCATATTGCTCATCAATTCTGTCCCTCAAGTGTCCTCACCTGTAAAATGGGATTAGAATATCTGCCCTGTTGTAATCATAATGCTCTGAGAATACAAGCTTTCATAAAAGCATAGGAAGGGCCAGGTGTGGTGGCTCAATCCTGTAATCCCACACTTTGGGAGGCCAAGAGAAGCAGATCACCTGAGGTCAGGAGTTCGAGACCAGCCTGGCCAACATGGTGAAACCTCATCTCTACTAAAAGTACAAAAATTAGCCGGGTGTGGTGATGGGCGCCTGTAATCCTAGCTACTCGGAAGGCTGAGGCAGGAGAATAGCTTGAATCCAGGAGGCAGAGGTTGCAGTGAGTCGAGATCGCGCCACTGCACTGCAGCCTGGGAGACAAAAGTGAGACTGTATCTCAAAAAAAAAAAAAAAAAAAAAAAGGAAGTTTGTAAACTATAAGTTATATAGATGGACATTTTTCATGTGCTCTTATAAATTAAAATATATATAAGCTATACATTAACCTATATGTATAAATATAATTTTCATCACTTTAATTCCCAAAGATGCAGAATGTTTTGTGCAACACAGATTTATTTTGTATGACATACTTTCTATGTGATGAAAAAGAGGGAGATTATGTCAGTATAATACACTGTCACAGTGGTGCAGGCAGAGCCTTTCTCAAGGTATTAATGTTTAGAGGTAATCAGAGACACATTTTCTTATAAGTAAGGAAAAAGTCTTTGCAATATATTGGAACCTTATTTAAAAAAAGCTAAAAATCAAAGGAAGCACTTTTTTAGGGTGAGTTGTGGCTGATCTAGCAACTTCCAATTGATTATGCTTCCTCCGTGTTACTGAGGGACAGGTGACAACTGAGAGCTCTAATCATAGAGGCTACAAAGACGTGGACTCAATCAGTGGATTAATGAAGAAGGCGACAGCTAGATCAGATTTATAATTTTGATAAAAATGGCATTATAAACATGAGAAAAAATGGCTATAAGAGAATGCCCTCAAAGAGGAAGAACAAGTGCTGAAGTTCAAGGCTGAAAATGACTGAATGATTCCAAATCAAAATGCTGATTAAAACTGTACTATGTTAATAGCAATTGTATTATTTGGGTTGTGGTTTTGTTTTAAAAATAAATAATTATTGTTTTCTTCCCAAGTTTTATATCTCCTAGAAGCTCTGCAATTTTTACTAACTGACTTTGCACACTCCTTGTTGCTCAAAAATATATGTGTGTTGGACTAGAAAAGCCTAGAGCTCTGGCCTAGTCTGCCATCATGATAGACAACCTTTAACTTACATGCTACACAGCCTTACATGATTCATAATATACTGTTTTTATATATAAGTCAAAAGGGAAGAATATATTATTTTAAAAATCCTGGAATAACATATGTCATTGATGTACTCCTCTGACATGGCTCTCTGTGGGATTACCAAGAAAGAAAACACTATATCTTAGTATTTTTAACTTCACCTTTCAAAGTCATGTTAAACAAATAATATAGTTAATATTATATCCTAATATGTTTTTCTTAGAAACAAATAACTAATTAAAAGAGAAAAAGAGACTGATTTAACTATGAATTACCCTTACATTAATGACTACATTTATATGACCATCTAAAACTAAGAACTTTGTAAATTAAGTTCAATATTTCTTATAAAAAGTATTCAATAGTATATCTGTAAATGTATCGTATACATGTAAGTTTTAAATAGGAACTATTAATAAGCCCATATCATTCATATGAAACCACATTATATCATTCATATAATTCTGTGAATCCATGCATATCTAAAATCCATGTTAACAGAAGACCTAAAATGGCATTTCTGCGTATGCATATACATATATATATTCCAGTTAAAATAATCACCAAAAGAATATTACAGCTTATGCATTATCTACAAATTTATCTAAATTTGGATTTTTCCCCCATGTCACCTTCTTAATACAGCAACTTTGAGTTTGTACAACTTTAAATAGTCGTAAGAAATTAATGCTGACATTTAAGATGTATTATCTACAAATTGTGAAAGAACAGGGTTAAATATGTTCAAGAAAAAAATAGAAACAAATGATCACCTTCTCCCCTTCTATTAACAAGATTAAATGCCACTGCCCTTTTTCCTCCTAATCATTTTCTACGTATTAGCAAATATGTAGGTACATTCTCCATCCATCTAAATGATGAAGATACAAAAAATGATAAGCCTAAAATTTAAGCTTTGAACCTCCTTTTATGGCAAAGCGATAATAATCATTCTTGAGACAAATACCAATATCAATAAGTGATCTCTTTCATCCACATCAGACAGTATCTGTACTATTTTTGCAAGAAACTGAGGGTAAAAGTAGATGTGTATGTGGCATGAACAAATAGAAGATCAAGTGATGTTAGAGGTTATTGAAATACACATGTCTTCACCCTTGGGAAACAAAATGAACTTACATCTGACAATCCGATCTGCTAAAACCCTAGGAATTCATGAAATAAATACAGAGTAGAACAGACTTCCCACAAAGTGAACATTTTGATGAGAATTCAGAATTTTATTAAATAATCTGAGCTGAGAATTTGATCTCTCTTGTGGAATATTCATGAACTCAGTCATGATTTCTAAAATCAATACTTTACACCAAAGCATTAACGTAGTACATGTGGAAAATGTTATATTCCAGAAATATCATAAACTGTTCAGTGGAAAGAAGGTCATAAGAATTTGGTAGTAAAGAAGACTCTTTTGATTCAAGTCATCATTCTTTGATAATATGCCAATAAATATCATAATATGGTGGACAATGTAGGTAGGCAGCGTTGGGTAATATAGCAGAGGTTTTAGTACAGAAAATAGATATATAAAACTTGGGTCCAAACCCTAACTTTTCCTGCTTATGATCTTGGGGGAACATATATACATGACCTATTTTAGTTATAGTTTCCTTGTGTTAAAATGAGGACAGTACTATTTACCTTGGATGATTTCTATAAGGATTAAAGATGGTGTCTACATATTCTCAGCATGACACTCTTTGCATGATAAACAATAAATGGTAGCTAATATCAATTTCTTATTATCTTAAGCTCAATAAAAAAAATTGTAAAAAGGAACAGTGAAGAGGCAGCATGAAAATCAATCAGTATTCAGTCCTATCCAGAAAGACTATAAAAGAAATTAGAATCTCGCGTCTCATTCTACTGAGTGGGAAACTAAACTGCAGAGAAATGGACCCATACAGAAGTCAATTATAAACTCACAAATCATTTATTTTTCCATTTTCCCATCTCAACTTAATTCATTCTTGAGGAACAAACTCAGGGTTAATTCATTTGTTTATTTATTCATTGATGTATTCATATATTCATTCATGTATTCTATCAAATAATGCTCCAGATAGTGCATTATGGCAAAACAATTCAAAAGGAATTGGCAGTTTAACAGAAGAGAAAGCAAAGTAAATATTGTAATCTGGTATGGTTACATGTTTATAATAGTGGTGTGCATAAAGTTATCTGGAAGTGTGTCTGGAAGTCTTAATAGAACTTCTCCAGGTGGGCAGGCAAACTCAGGGCACTGGGGAAACTATGAAAAAACGCAAGTGATGATTGAAGTGGTGGTGATCCCCAGAATAAAGCAGTCTATCTAAAGAATGGGATTTCTCTTTTGGGGTGGCTGGTGTGATATAAAAATGAAGAGAAAAATAGAAAATACATCATGAAGACTGTTACGTAATGTGAGGGAAAATGCAGATATTTAATCAATGATGAATGAATAATGAGAGGATTTTAGATAGGAGGGCTACACTCTCAGCAACAGAGTGGTAAAGCAACTAAAAGAGAGAGAGCAAAAAGCAATAAATTAAAGAAAAGCAAGTGTAAGTAGAGAATAGTATAGCAGGTTAGAGTTCAATCATCCAGATAGGATGTCTGACTGATCTGAAGCTTGATGCTAATTACAATATTGAACAATATTTCAAGTTGTTTGAGGAAATGAAATGTGTGTATAACAGACCAGCAATGATGTTATCTCGACTGTTGGATATGAATAACTGAATATATTCCCTCACTGTGAATGGATCAGTTACTTATATCACGCTGTTCAAAGAATAGTTATATAGAAAACAGATCACTTCTACCAAGATGACCAAATTATAGGATTCTGATACACAGAACATTCAGTGATGAGACTCTAGATAAAAATGAATAATGTTCTTGAGTTACAATGACCTGATCCATAGGCTGACAGAGGAGGAGAATGGAAGAAAGCTCTAGGAAGATAAGATTTGATGGATGACCATGAATTTCTTGGGATTTCAAGGAAGGTGAATTCAGAGAAAGGAAAGAAAGTCATGGAGGCATGATAGCATATGTTGCATTCTGAAAGTTAATATAACTTGCTGAACATTTACTGCCTCCCTTATTAGACCTTTAATGAGTGTGGCAAGATAACTTGAGCAAGAAAAAGTAGAAAATGGGAAGAGATGATGGGCCCTTGGTACTGAACTAAACTCCTGAGTTGATGCTGCTCCTCTTCAGAGGGACAGAAAATAAAAACAAAAACAAAAATCCCTTGTTTTTTTAATAACAATACAACTTTCTAGATTGCTTTTATGAGCATTTAAACATATTAGATTCATATTTATTTATTTACCAAATGAACGTCTACAACTGCAGGGCATTTTCCACAACACCTTCAGTCTTGGCACTATTTGGTAATTACAGGATAGTCAGTTAGTTCTGTGTATTAGGCATTGTGGAGATAGACTGAACACACCCAAATAACTATTACAGACTTTAAGATGCTTGCAATCTTGTTATCTCCCCATAGCCATTAACATGGCTTCTCATATATAAAAAGCAACGTGGTAGATGTGTATGGTATTAAATTACACACACATGAGTAGGAAATAAGAATAATATTTTAAAAGAACGGTATGAGGTTATAAGAGCTGGAATGAATATAGATGTGTCTAGAATAAGTTTAAAAATGAATAAGGACTCCGGGTCCTTAAGAGCTCCCTATAATGTTAAACAGAAAGGCAAGAGTAAAACAAGTAGGCACTTGAAGGGAGAATTGGAGGAGTTGTTCAGAAAAAGGGGATCATTACTCCATAGAGACTGCAGCGAACTCCGGTCACTGAGATCCAACTGTGGTGCCAATGTTTCTTAGATTTTTCATTACAGTAGAAACATTATACAGTAAAAATATTTATGCGGTATGTACTCCATCCCAAATACTCTTTTTAACGTGACATTGACATTGATGTTTGATTCACTTACATTTTAAATGTTACGAGATTAAGTCTGAGTTTCAAAACCCAAGCAAGGGAGGTCAGAGGACCATTTCTTTTCCAGATCTATAATGAAGATTGAGAAGAACTGGGTTTCCAAATTGCCAGAGGCCACTTTCCTCCAGGGCAATCTTTCTTTCAGCCCCTCGGGTGCTTGTTGCAACTTGACTCTAACTCATGCATTCATGATATAATTCCTTGGATGTAAACCCATCTCTACAGATCAAGAAATGGCTCATACCCTTTTGGCTACTAGATATACGGCACAAAAACAGCAATAAAGTACGGACACCAAAATCACTGAATGACTCTTAGACTCATTTAAATAATAGTCACTCTATTATTCATCACTGTCTGTCCAATTGTTCATTTATGAAAAAATTATTAATATTACTTTTAGAATGGGACAGTCAATGTGTCACTGAAAACAGTTTTTAAGCTTGAGAAAAAATACGGCTTTAAATTATGGGCAGTTTCCTAAATTCTTAAAAAATACTTTCTGCTTTTGCTGTTCTGACCCTTCTACGTTTCCGAGATAGTATTTTAGAAATAATCATGCAATTTAAAAGAATAGATCATATTGTAAGTATAAATTTTTAAAAAAGAAATCCTCATTTTGTATTTTGTAAGTCACATTCTGCAAAGTTTTTCGATAATTTTCCTCTAAAATCCAAAAGTGTGGATAATGTCAATTAATATTTAGTATAAACCATATATACTGAAATAACTAGAAATGACTTAATATTCATTTTCATTCTTCCTGTACCAACCAAAAAAGTAGCAAAGTAAATTCTATGGGTCTGATTGCACTATTTTATCTGTTTTAGTAGTGTCTGTCTATTGAACAACTTTATGGGCATTAAGTTACACATTAAATATTTATATTAATCAAATTAAATACTTTAAAATACTATTTCCATATTAGTTTGGCACAGAAGCAATTGCAGTTTTGGCCATTTATAAGTAATGCAACTACTTATATCATAACTGCAATTACTTTTGTACCATCCTAATAATAATTATGATTCTGCTTATGATTTATTAAAGACTATTTGTAAGTGTTTATGCTCTACCAAACACTATGGTAATATATTTAAATATAAATATTATCCCATGTTATTTTCTCCAGTTTATTTGTAAGGTAAGAGAAGATTAGAAAATTAGCAATGTGTTGTTAAATCTCAGCGCTCCAGTTTGATCCCAGTCCTACCTGACTCCAAAACCAGCATTTTGCTCCAAAATCCTACTTCTCAAAAAAGACCCAAGTAGGCCTTGACAATAAGACAAGTCTTCAAATTGGTTTCTTGTGTAGGTCCTTATATTCCTCTTATAAACTAAAAATCAACCAGAACAAAACACAAGTCTGATGCCAAGATGAGCCAGTTAGCTTATCTGTTTCAGAAAACAAAGAGATTCTGTTAACTGTTGTTTGGTCTTCCCCCTATGTGTGACACTGCCCTAGAGCAAGTGGATACCAAGTCAGCATAATTATCTACACATTCGTCTGCATAAATGTCATGCTTCAAGGGCAGTCAGTTCTTTTATCTTCCAATTTGAAGGTCATCACATACTGAGGGATGCCTAGGATGTGCCTGAGGGATGTCTCTTTCCTTGAGAAAATTTTTCAGTGAATCAAAAGAGCATTTCCTTTTACCAAAGGGAGACGTGACTAAGATAGAAGATGGGGTTGATTTTTGTTTTCTTTTTGTCTCGTTTTAGTGCCTTAAACATTTTTCCTCAATAAATCATACATACAGTTAAAATGGAGTAGGAAAAAACAGGTAAAAAAGATGAGAAAAAAATGCAATTAAGAAACATCAAATAAGAACTTCCTTAGAGAGACATTAAGAACTTTCAGAACTTTCTGGCTCTTACGGAGAAAGGAGAAAAGTTTGGATATGAGACACTACGCAAAGCTCAATAATTAGAATTAGAAATGAACACTGGAGTCAGAGAGAAAATTAAATATTATATTATTTCTGTATTATGTAGTTTGTTAAAATAAAGGGACAAATTGCTTGTATATATTAAAATACCTATATAAAATAAATGCAATCTATACAAAAAAGAATTATAACCCCAATAATTACAAGAATCATATGTGTGAGGCACTGTTTAAGAGACTTTATATGTTGTATTTCACCCCATCTGCAAGGCAGTCTTAGAACACAGGTTGTATTGTAATGATTGTTTTATGTTTAGATAAACTTAGCCTTGTAAGAGGTTAAGGAACTTGCCCTAGGACACACAGCTAAGAAATGGCAAAACTAGAATTTGAACCCAGGAAATTCGATTCCACAGAACTGAATACTTATCCACTATATTCAGTGATCATAATAAGCAATATTATTTTCATATTTACTATTTCTAAATATTATATGTAAAGATATAATTTTAGACAATTTTAAGCACTATTGTATCAATATGCCACCTGAGCATATTAATAGGGGAAATAACTTATAACTCTCAGGAATACAATGCTAAATCAATATCAAGTTAGTTATGTATTAGATATTAGGGGCCTCGGTGCATAATACTATACAGTCATGATATAGCCTTACAACATGTATAAAGATATTTAATTTCAAAGTCAATTTCAAGATTAAAAAAAAAAACTTGAGTCAAGTTTTCTGAGCATGGGAGCAGCTTACTGCAGGCCATGTATCCAGGAGGAAAAACTGACAGGAGTGATACAAACATAACCCATTGTTTTAGCAGTGGAATTACATGTTCCTCAATGTTGATAAAGAGCCCAGGACTTGAGTAATTACTAAGCAGACACCCAGAAATCAAACTATTCTGTGTCACTATTCCTGGTGGTAGCACCAAACTCCATGTGGGATGCAAGAAGTTCAAAAAACTTACACATTCTTACACATGATTTAGTGATGGACTTCTAGAGGAATTTAGACAATAGACAGCTGCCCTGGTTAACTACACACATTGGACTTCTCTTGTTTATTGAATCAAATGTTGTCTTGTGAGACATAAAAATAGAAAGTCTTTATATTCCTTTATTTCAAAAACAAATAAAATACTTACATTATTAACAGAAGAGCATACTGGTTTCGGTCCATAAAATCTTTGGGAAGGGACAACTGTAAAGGAAGTTCTTTTAAAGAAAGAGCAAAACATTAAAGATGGAGAGTCATTTACAGGTAAAACTATAAGACGCAGAGAAAGTTGTTCTTGAATAACATAGCATGCACAAAACTTTACCATAGTCGTCAATATGAAGGATTTTAACTTCCGGCTTTACTATTTTCTTCTTCAGGATAGCTTCCTTCAGCATAGAATTGCTTTCCAATATAAAATATTCTGTAAACCAAAAGGGTAGTGTAAATAGCTAACTCCTATGCATTAAACAAGAATCAGTGTGACACAACAAAAAATTATCCAGTTGTTACCATTTGGTAAGCATTGTGCTGATTAACTCATCATTTCTCTTCTGAGTTACCACAGTTTTCTAAGTGAGCTTCATTATGCCAGTAAATTTTTTTCATTTGCTTCTTTACTAAATTTATCATTTACATTTTCAAAATGCAGATCTGATCATTTTGTTAACCTGCTTAAGAATATTTTAGCAAAATACAAGATTATCTAACACCAAATGAGTTGAGATTCACAATATCTAGGTACCTATACCAATAAAAAGGCATACAGAAACACAAGATGAGGACTCCTGGACTGCAGTTCAGGTGTTTAATAAGGTAGAAAAAGCATGAGCATATTATATATTTCTAAAAATAAAAACTGCAGAATCTGAAATACATGAAAATTATATGACCTAAGATGAAAAATATACTGAGTGAGATTAATAAAATATTAGGCACTGCAGAAGAGTAATGACCTTGAAAATACAGTAATAGAGAAATATCAAAAAGAAACATCAAAAAATTTGATAAAACATGAAGTGGACATCAATACTTGCTCGAATTTTGATGTACATGCATTGTATTAAATTTGTAGATCTATTTGGAGAGACTTTATATCATAGAAATAGTGAGCCTTCTAATCCATAAATATATATACACTCACATATATGTCTGCATATGTTTATATATTGTATACATATATATTGATGTGTATATGTGTGTGTGTGTGTGTATATATATACACACATATATGTCTGTGTCTGTGGAAATTTGAGTCTTTAATTTCTCCCAGCAGTATTATATAGATTTATAGAGGAGGTATTCATTTTTATTAGATTTATTCGTAGATACTCCATGGATATTTTGACCTTACTTTAAACAGCATTTTAAAAATACTCAAATCTTGCATTTTCGTTGATGAAAGAGTTGAATTTTGCATATTGGCCTACAGCTGTAACCATGATAAATTCACTTGTTTTCAATAGTTTATAGGTGTGTATATTCCACAATTTTTTGTTTCCTTATTTTTTGTTTTGTACACAGTATATCTTCTGCAAATAAACACAGTTTTACTGCATATAATTCTTTGTCTTACCCGTTCTACTGGCTAAGTCCTCTACTACAATGTTGCACAGAAGGAGTGAGAACAAACATTCTTGACTTTCCCAGTTCTCAGGGAGAAGCATCATTCTTTCACCATTAAGCATGATGTCAGCTGTAGTATTTTTACAGATACCATTCATGAAGTTCAGGAATTTCTTTCTATCTTATCTTGATTAGGAATTACTATTAATTGATTATTATTATTGTTTGTCAAAATTTTCAATTTTTTTCTAAATCCTTTGAAGTGTCAGTGTAATATGGTGAATTATATTGTTTGTTGAAGGTTACAGCAAACATAGAATCTTAGGGTAAATCCAATACGACCATAATAAATTATCATACTTTCTATAATTGCTAGGTTTGACTTGCTATTATTTAGTTAAGGTGTTTTGCGTCTAAATTCATGAGAAAATTTGATTTTTTTTTTGTCCTCCTAATATATATGTCTGGATTTGGAATCCTGTCGATACTTGCCTTATATTTTAAAAAAGAGTTTGTGTAAGCTTGGTGTTAATTTATTCAATGTTGCATAGAATGCACCAGTAAAGCTAGCTGAAACTGGAGTTTTCTTTGTGAGGAGAATGTTAATTGCATATTTATATATTGTATTTCTTCTCATGTGAATGTTTAGCAATTTGTGTCTTTTAAGGAATTTTTCCATTTCTTCTAAGATGTCAAATTTACTGGCATAAAATTACTTATAATGTTCCATTGTTGTCATTCTAATATCTATAGCATTTGTATGGACATCATCTCTTTTATTAATGGCATTACATTTTTCTCTTTTTCTTCATGTCTCTGGCTAGAATTTTGCCAACTTTATTGATCTTGTCAGGGAAGCACCTTTTGGTTTTATACATTTTCTCTATTGCTAGTCTATTTTCAATATCATTTATTTCCTTCTTACCCATTTTTACATCCTTCTTTCAACTTTGTTTTAATTTGCTCATGTTTTTCAAGTTTCTAAAGGTGAAAGAGGAGATTATCGATTTTAAACCCTTCCTTTTTATGCAATAAGTTAGAATCATAAATTTCTTTCTAATCACAACTGTAGTAACCCCTAAATTGGGATCTGAGGTGTTTTTATATTTATACAATAAGTTAGAGTCATAGATTTCTTTCTAATCACAGCTGTAGTTATCGCTAAATTGGGATCTGATGTCTTTTTATTTTTCTTTGGCTCAAAATAGTTTCTAATTATTTATTTTTTATTGATCAATGTATTATTTAGAAGTGTAAGTTTGATGACAGAACATTCTCACTTCTTTTCTTCTTGAAACTTTCTTTTTGTCTTCATTTTTAAGTGAGAAATATCTTCTAGGTTTGTTTTTCTATTAAGGATTTTTGTTTAGTTCAGTTTTGTTTTCCATAAGCATTTACATTATTTTGGTCTATTGTCTTTTGGTTTGCTTTTTTCTGATGAGATGTCTGTAGTCATTTGTTTTTACTATGTGTGCAATATGTGGATGTAATGTGTCTTTTAATTTCTGATGATTAAAAATTTTTTTCTTTATCATTGGTTTTGTATAATTTGCTCATGATGTGCACTAGTGTGGTTTTATTGACATTTATCTTGTTTTCTTTATGTTGAACTTTTTTGAACTTTTTCATCAGATTTATAAAATTATTGGCCATTATTACATCAAATATTTTTTTCAAGTCTCCTTGCCCCATTCTGACTCTAATTACAAATATGAGAGATGTAAATATTGGCCTACAGTTAATTTATGTTCTTCCTTTGTCTTTCTTTTCCTTTTTGTGTCAAGAAATTTTCTACTGATATTGTTTCAAGTACACTGATCTTTTGCTCTGTGGCCTCTAATCTGTTTTTAGTATTTTCCAGTGAAGTTTATATTTCAAATATTTTATTTTAAATTCACAAAGTTCTTTTATAAAAATATATTCTCTTTGTTTTCTCTCTACATTAATTCTTTTCTTGATAGCTTTATTTATTCGTAACAGCTAATTTACAGTATTTGTCAGTGATTTCCATCATCTCTGTCATTTCTGAGCCTGTTTCTATTCACTAATCTTTCTCCTATTTATGAGTCATATTTTCCACTTTCTTCACAAAGCTAGTAATTTTTTATTAGATAATGACCATTGTGGCATTTACATTTTGAAAGCCCGGGTTTTGTTGTAATCTTTTAACAATTGTTGGACTTTGTTCTGGCATATGTTGTAGGAGGATGACCGTTTGAAGACTTCTAAAGAAATCTTTTTAGTGTGTATTTGAATGACCTTTGCTCTATGGCTAGTTTAGCACTACAAAAGGCAGAACACTTCTGGGATCTCTTCTAAATGTTCCACTACTCTGCTGATTAAAAGGTGAGCATATCCCACCACTCTGTAAGCTCTGGCATTGCCCACACTCATGAAGCATCTTCCTATGCATACTCAGCTAGGTATTTTCAGCAGCTGATTCAGGGTGATCCCACTTCCGATTCAGGGTGATCCCTCTTCCAGCCCTATGCAGACGTCTTTCTCCATGTGGCTTCTTCATTTCCAGTTCCATCGTTCCATAAGCCTCAATTCCATAAAATTCCATACAATTCCTCAACACTCCATAAGCCTCAATCTGTCTGAATATCATTTTCTGTCTCCTCAACTCAGGGATATCATTGTATTATGATTAGTTTATTCCTTATTGCACTGGATTTCAGAAATTGCTGTTAACAAGAAAGCTAGAGAACTTACAACACTAATTTTACTTATTTCCTTCTTTCAGGGATCTGAGACCCATGCTGGCTATTGTCAAATGTCTGGAAACAGTTGATTTGTATATTTTGTCCAGTTTTCTGTATTATTATTCTTATTTTTTCTTAAGGGAAACAAGGGGATCAAGTCTATTTCCAGTTACTCCACAGCCAGAATTAAAAAAAAAAAAATTAAAATGTCAAAGGTTTATCATTGAACCAATATGATTGAATCCAAACTACTTAGAAAAAAAATAAGAGTTACAATCCAATTCCAGTCTGTCCCTCTGGCCTCATATATTTTTGCTTTTTTAGTAAATGTTTTGTTCCAGCCGTGATGAACAATGTTTATCTTGCAAATGTGAACATTTTTATGCGTTCTTATGTTTGTATATACACATTTGTTTTTCTGAAAATGTCTTCGCATTGACTTTCTCTTGCCCTGAACTGTGTACACGTTTACTAGAGAAATAATCACAGACTGTTATAGCCATGTAATTTTATGTTTCTCCCATTGGACAATGCTGTGTGTGTGTGATCTCAGGCACATCAAACTACCTCTTTTGTAAGTAAATATCTTCCCCTATAATATATATCTGGAAGACTAGATGTTCTAAGAGGTTTTTTACATGTTTAAAATGTAAAGAAACTCTGATTATTTAAACATTAGTATATTCTCAAAGAAGCTATCCTAAGCATTTAATTTTAAATGCTTAAAAAATGGTGAATATTCACACAGAGAAACTAGAAAAACAAGAGCAAACCAATTCCAAATCCAAAGCTACAGGAGAAAAAAAAAAAAAAAAAAATCAGAGCTGAACTGAATGAAATGAATATGTGAAAAAGCATACAAAAGATCAACAAAATCAAAAGTTGATTCTTCAAAAGTATAAATACAATTAATAGACTGCTAGACAGCCTAATAAAAAAGAGAGAAAATTCAAATAAACACAATCAGAAATGACAAATGGGACATTAGCACTGACCCCATGGAAATACAAAAAACCTTCAGAGACTATTATGAGTGCCTCTATGCCCACAGACTAAAAAACCTACAAGAAGTTGATAAATTCCTGGACATACACACCCTCTCAAGAATGGACCAGGGAGAAACTGGAAACCTGAACAGACCAATAATGAGTTATGAAATTAAATCAGTAATAAAAAGCCTAGCAACTAGAAAAAGGCTGGAAACTAGATGGATTCATATTCAAATTCTATGAAATGTACAAAGAAGAGCTGCGACTAATCCTACTGAAGCTAATCCAAAAAATCAAGGAGAAGGGATTCCTCCCCAACTCATTCTTTTGGTATGATTTTTTATTCCATCTCAATCATTTGGTGTGATTCCGATACCAAATCCCGGCAGAAACACAGTGAAAAAAGAAAACTTCAAGAACACAGTGGCTGGGCCTGAAGGTCAAGGGTGAAGATTCCCTTCAGCCAAAGGTCACAGCCAACCTGTGGTGACTCCACAGGAACCGGGCTGGTGGAATAAACAACCCAGAGCAGTTTTCTCCCTCTTTCCAGTTGCCTACAAGATTTCCTTTGGTGGAATCCAGTTGGAAGTCATGGGGCAACAGAACCTAAGCCATCTGTAGAAAGTACTTCCAGGCCAGAGAACATTGAAGAGAATTGAGAGTTAAAAGTGGTTCTGGAAAAACAAATGGAAGATGCTCAGGGCACTGCGTAATATTCCATTAAAATTTATTTACAAACTCCCATTATTTGTTATTTATAATGTCTTTTTCTATTTTCAACAGCTTTGTCATAATATTCTCCACTTAAAATTATTTTCTCAGTATAAACTACAAAAATGAAAAAAGATATAAAAGAATTAAGTTTTTGCTAGGCATGGTGGCTCATGGATATACTCTCAGGACTTTGGGAGACTGAGGCTGGCAGATCACCTGAGGTTACAAGTTCGAGACCAGCCTGACCAACATTGAGAAATCCAGTCTCTACTAAAAACAAAAATTAGCTGGGTGTGGTGGTACATGCCTGCAATCCCAGCTACTTAGGGGGCTGAGGCAGGAAAATTGCTTGAACCCGGAAGGTGGAAGTTGCAGTGAGCTGAGATCGCACCATTGCACTCCAGCCTGGGCAACAAGAGCAAAACTCTGTCTCAAAAAAAAAAAAGAAAAAAAAAAAGAATTCAGTCTTGACTATTTTTAATATGTTATAATTAACACTTCTACCACATTCTATCTTTATTAGTAATACAAATGTTTAATGTTATTAATTTGTTAGGAAAAATTACATGGCAGTAGTTTCTTCTGCATTTCTTTGATAACCAGTGGGTTTAAAGATTTTCCATGCTGTTAAATATGTTTCTTTTTCTTTTTAAAAAATTTCTCCCCATGCACTATTCTACTTCATATGGCCCCAAAATGAGTTATGACTTATTTTTGGTATATTTGCTTTCATTAACCCAAAGATTTACTTGCCATTGACTATAAATTTTATCTCCCTAAGTAATTATCCTTCGAAAAGAAAATTACGGACTTGACCACTATTCATAGCCTTTTTTTGTTTTTGTTGACCTTGAGACAATCATGATTGGCTTCTGAACAGGAAAATAACGTGGTTTCCCTAAGACAGAAATGTTTTGTAATTTGAAGCAGAAGTTATTAGAAAAGACATTGCCTTGTAACAATAGGATAAAATCAAATTAAAATCAGATTGGAAAAATTTTTGATCATCCTTTGTTAAAGGCAGAATATACAGTGTAACACAAATAGTTATTGATTAAGTGTGTCCTATATATCATGAATATTACTCATTTCCACTGCAAACACATCTGTTTATTTGCCTTGGAGGACTCTGATTTTATGAGATGCTAACACACCGTCTTGGATCCCACAAAAAGCATGTGATAGACTTATTTTATACACTGATTGCTCTATCTATGAGATTCAACCTTCTTTCCATTTTATCAACCATACTGTCTGTGATCATTATTGTTGCTATTAGAGTTAATAATGAATAGATTTGATTTGCTTAACATAACCTCTTTAAGATTTACACTGAAGATGGAAACAATGAAATAAATAGAAACTAAAATGTGTGCTAAACCATCTTCTAGCCACACAAAAACCCAACACAAATTTAGAAATTTCTTGTTGCCTAGTGCTTGCCCTAAGTGTCCATATGACATTATTTGAAGAATATAATTGGTCTTGATCTGTTCTCTGAAAATGATATTTGTCATTCAACCTCATACATTTTTACCTGTGGATCTTCTAAGTCAAGGCACCTAACTGACTCCTACTTAAATAAGAGTATGCAATGCAAGAAGGCACAAGCACAATAGAAAAAGTAGCCATTATATTGTAGTGAATTACAAACCCTATTCTCGAGTCAGACTGTCTCATTTGATTCGTGGTTCTGCCATTTATTAGTATGACTCTGGCCAAGTTATTAATCCTTAACCTCTTTGAGACTAATTTTTCTCACCTGTAAAAAGGGGTAATCAAATTAACTATCTCAGAGGTGTTCTGAAGTTTAAATGAGTCAATAAATATGAGCCATTATTAGATTATAGTAGCTTACGTGAAATAATCACAGAATAGAAGCAATGATTAAATAAAACTTAAAAAATGAAAGAAGGATACAAACATGGAAGAAAGGAAAGAGAAAGGAAGAAAGGATGAAGTCTGGTTATTCATTTTTAAGATAAGCCCAACCACGCATTTATTTATCTACTTTACTGTAAGTTCTTGAACACGAGACCCTTCCAATGGACCCTCAGACTCTGTCACATCACTTGACAAAAGTAGGTGATCACTTAACAAATATACAAATGAATAAATGCATAAATGAAAAAGTGCATATATAAAACTAGAAGAACCTGGATATCTGGAACAAACAGGATAGAAAATATATAAAATATTTTTCATAGTTTTCCAAAATGTCTTCAAAAGATTATTCTGGAGGAACAACTTAGGTGAGGCCCAGGCAAGAATGAACCAGAACATTAAGAGGCCAGTAAGCTAAAATGTACCTGTTTCATCAATAACTCTATTTGATTTAGGTAGTAGATATCCTATTTTGGGCATATAAGATTCACTTCCCGCCTGTAACATGGCTCACATCGCTTGCTTTACTGCCTTTCTTACATACATAAGGTCAAGTTGATGGTATACACACAGCTTTCCTCATGTTGGGGATTTTTTGAGGAAGGATTTATAGAGTATATGACTCAGAATAGATAATACAATGTCTAAGACTAATGCCAACCGTAACTATTCTTAATTGTCTTCTTGTGTACTCACTTGCTGGGTTGTCCGTACTATGTAGGCTGACCACTGGGACCCTTGGACCTGGAATTTAAAAATATGTGTATAAATATTTTTAAAGACGTCTAAGTAATAATCATTAGAAAGTTTACATAATAGTTTTTTTTTTCCCCCAAATGGAAGCACTTCGTGGTTAAAACATAGCAAAACAGAAACCAGATAACTAGTTTTCGTTCCTATTTATAAGCATTATATTCAGAAAGGTAAGAATATATAAGAAGGAAAGTATTTGCAGAGATTGTGTTAAGATTCTCTCTTCCCCCAAATGATCTATATTCCTATGTTTTTAGCCAATTCTACATGCTTTCTCTTTATCTCTAGTCTTTTATAGACTAGCCACTGATGTTCAGAAAGCTAATCCACGACCCATTCACCCCTCATCCACTGATCCAAGATCAACTTCTATTTGCCACTCAGCCAAAAAAGAAAGAATGTATGCATATTGGAAATAGTTCATCCACAAGAAAAGTTTAAAAATTGGGTAGTAATTTTACATTAATTTAAAAATATGTTAATCTCCCTAAGTATCCAAATACTTAAAATATACTAGCTAATTTGTTACTGTAAAAAGTTATCTTGAAACTTCACTTCTCTAAGGAATCCCATCTAAAACTAATGTGTTTTTTTTCCCTGATGTCATTAAACAAGAACTTCTTTTTTGATTACTTCATTTTCTATATCAAGAGAAAAACAATATTAAAAAGTAAGTCTTGGTATATCTTTCATTGTGTCTTAAAAAAAGACAGCTTAATGTATTAGCTGCAGTAGTAGCACTCAACTCCTCATGTGATAAGAGGACACATGAGTTCCATTTAATCTCTGGAAGATACAGTATCATATTAAAAGGAAAATGATTTCTATGACTATATTGTAGAAATACTGTATAAACATGTAAGACTATGCATATTGTTACAAGATAGAAAGGGTGATAATGGTGAATATAATTGCTCAGAATTGAAGAACGTTGAAGCAGGGGAATTCAATTTCCATAGGTCCTAAATTTCAATAGATCCTAAATCTCTTAACAACCAAGGCATTGTTTTAACAAGAACACTGGACTATTACTTTTCCTAAAGACTAGGTAAATTAGTTTATGATTGTGGTATGGCTTTGCTGATATAAATATATTTATTCACCTTTGAGAGTTGCTCATATTCAAATAGCACTTATTAATTATGTGTGCATGTTTATTGACTTAGTCTCAGTTTTTATTTCTATATGAAATTTGTAAAAAATTGTATCTCAGTAAATGTATATATAATGAATATCCTATTAACAAAATTTTACAAATTAAGATTATGAAATCATCTAGAGTAATAATTGCCGATACCAACAGATATTGATCAAATACAATGAATAAAATATATTATATCAGAATTCATGTATTATCTTACCTTCACAGAATAATAAGAAATGTTGATTCATGGGACTAAAACTGGCATCAAAATATGTACATTGTTCTTTCATGAAATTACATGAAATGCATTGGCGATTCAATAATCCTTCAGTAGAAGCACTGGAGAAAGAAAAAGGAAGTTATTATAGAAATGCTACTATTCTAGGCCCTTGAAAGTGTGGTGTTCATATTTAAATATAATATAAACAGGGGAGTTACACTGGTATTTGCATAGAGGTTCATTGTAAACTATGAATCACCATATACATAAAATGTCAACTTCTATTAGTAATGTTAAAACATACACATTTTTCTTAATCTATTAAAAGTATGTATATTTTTACGTATGCAATATGTATGCTTATATGTATGGCTATAAACAAAGAACTGATTTCAATGGAACTCAAAATAACTTACTGTTTTTTGCATTTTAAATAGATATTTCTGTGTAAAATCTTAAAGGGAATTTCCCACAGATACTATTCAATATTTAATACATACTCATTGAAAGAAGGAATAAACACTTCCACAAGTCAAACAAAACATCAAGCTCATGATTTTCTAAATTAAACATTCTAAACATTAGAATTTGGTATCAGTGCCAAATTTTCCCCATCATTTACTTGCAGAAAATTACTGATTTAAAAAAAAGTTGTATTTGTATTATAACATATATAACACTAACAACAACACACACTTTGAGATAATGAGGTGGTAAAAAGAAGAGTCATCACTATCTTTATTTTACAATAATGGTGCTTAAGGTTATAGGAGTTGAAAAATTAATACAAGATTACATTTCATTTATCGAATTGTTTATTTAATAAATAAGTCTGAATGCAAAATTTGGTAGGTCATTGGATGGAAACACTGTTGAGAATATCTTTAAAAAACTTGATCAGACAAAAGGCTCGATTTCATTTTGGAATGAAATGATTTTTGGCTACATATTTGTAAATTAATAATATTCACGTTGGTTTTGATGTGCAATACTCTGTAGGTATGGGGATTGGAACGGGGTGTTAAGGCAGATACAAGAAACAGTTCACAAAATCACAATTCCATATTTGAAACACTGTGAGATGATTATAATCCAAAATTTTCTTATAATAGTCAAAACAATTAATATATACTAAGCACAAATCATATTAGTTTCACTCATGATAACTTATAAAATATTTGTAGTCAATTTTTTTTATTTTGTAAAATTTGGGTTAAACCTGTATAACATAAAATTTGCCATTTTAAGCATTTCCAAGTGCACAATTCAGTTTCATTAATTACATTCATAATATTGTACAATTTTCACCACAGAAAACTTAGAAATTACCCCAGTTGCACACAGCTATTCAGTGACACATTAAGATTTAAAACCTTTTTCTCTCTACTCTTCCATAAAGCTTTTAGATCCAAGTTCCCTGGAGATTTATGTGGTATTTTCTCATTATTTAGATTATGAGATCGCTGAAATAAAGAGATGCAAATTTTGAGACAAAGAAAGTAACAATGACTACGGTAGCAGTCCTACTCCTGCAGGGGTGCCTAGTGCGATATATTAAGTCAACCAATGATCATTTTTATGGCCTGGACAAGACATTGATTGCATTTTCTGGGTCAAACACTAACATTATCTTACAGTCAAGCCAACTGGCATTTGATGAGCTATTTAAGGGAAAATTTATTGGTACTACATTTTCTTTATAACACAGTCAACTACACTAGTACACGTCAGAGATACATTGACTGTTCTGCCTCAGTCACTAGAGAGATAAGACAAGCACACAAATCTAAGAAGCCATTATGATTCAAATCACATTTTAGACTAATAATGGGAAGAAAGATTGAGGCAGTTCCACTTGCTAAACTTAACCAAGTCTAATCTTCTGATGCTGTCATTTTTCTTTGAGTTTTAAAAAATAGGAATTTGATAAGATATAAAGTATTTCCACCTCTCTAAGTTATAGTTTATGGCTACCAATATAAATCATAATGTATGTTTCAAGAAAGATAAGCTTCAGGTCACCAAAAGAAAAAGTGACCAGTACTTTGATCAAGATCCCTAATCCAAAATTCGAATCACTATCTCTATATAAATAGCTTTGTTTCCTGGAAGTCAGAATTAAGAACATGGGTTCCAGGAGGTCCAAGAGAATAAACTAAGAATATAAAAATGATATATTAAGAAAGGCGATTAAAAGGACAAGGTTGCTTCTGATGAAAGCTAATTGTGTACAAATAAGAGTGTGGGGGGTGATGTAGAGGAAGTCGGGGGACTTTAAACATGCATTGTTACTCTCAAAGGAAAGTCTATGCGACTTGGTAAGAATTAGTGGTGACACTTCTTCAAACCTGATGAATTTCCCCTGAGAATAGGTCATGGCAGTTTTGACACTTTAAAAATGGATCTGTGAAATGGAAATTAGAACATGTATATAAAGTCTAGAATTAATAGGCTGCTTGCCAGTCAAAAATAAAAGTCATTCTTGTGGGATCCTGGTAAAAGCTTTCTGAGTAAAGAGACATTTTAATACTAAATAGGTGCGAGCTTAAGCCTCTTTTTGAGTATAGTTTTGCATTTGGGAACATTGAACAGACGTAATTATTTTCCCAAGTATTGCTTTATTTTAGCAAGCAATGAGCGTTCCTTATTTAAATAAGGATGCCTCCTCCTGAAACAATCTCACTGGGTTTTATGAACGGCAAGACAAAGGGGGAAAGCTTCCTGCTTGATACAGTAGACTAACTGTTCACAACAACATTATACTGTACAAGAATAAATTTCACCTGTGCCACATTAATGTACTGAAAATTTTAAATGAGACTTAGCAGGAGATGAAGGCACAAGGGAAAATATGTAAATGTCTCCGACGTGGAGAATTGAGAGAAACAAGCCACAAAAAAAGATACTAAGAAACTACAAAAGCAGGTGAAGAAAAGAATAAGGAGAGAGCAGAGCAGGAAGGGAGAAAGCAGGCTGCATTGTCTCCAGTCCTGCCAAGGGAGAGACTGGTGCAAGAGTGTGAAGCTTTGTCATGCAAAGTTGACTCTCCCTAGCTATGTTGCAAAAGACATTTTAAATTTTTCCTTCCCTTCCTTATGCTACATAGACAGCCATTGAGAAGCCAGTCTGTGTAAGGAGATCCTTGCACACTGCTTACCTGTACAGCTGCCTTCCTCTGGGAGAAGATTCAGTGCTCAGAAAGTAACTGTCCAGGAAAGAAAACAACACAAGCATTAGACACAGATCTATATTTTGTGATCTGTGAATTTTGTCACATTGTCACATTGAATCTTGAATTCACATGGAATCTTCACCTGAATTTTCACATTAAATCTTCACTTGAAGTTTTAAAACTGTCCAAATACAGAGAAGAGTTGTTTTGCTATTCAAACACAGGGCTTTGATCAATCTGGAAAACATATTTTTTCCCCTGATACAATCATCCTTTTACACACTCTCTCCCAATCACTGTGTGTTTGCGTGCACACACACCCGCGTACATGCCTCTGTGTAAGATGCCTCTGTGTGAAGTGTGGAAGAGGTCTTTAAAGAAAGGTTATTCTTTCCATGGCTGGCTTGTTTTGACTAGGACTATGTAAGCAAAACATAATTCTAGTAGAAAAGATGGCATTTGACAACCCTGACTTGCAGCCTGACTAGGGAACTGAAAACACTCACATTTTTTGAGTAGTTTCATCGTATGCCAAGATCTTGATCACTTCCCAGTTTCCTGATGTCAGATGCCGCACGGTAATTTGCTCACTTTTACTCTGCAAAGAAATAGAAAATATTGATTTTCCTTTTATTTAAACAGCATCTCTCTGTTAAACACGAATGTACCAACTGCTCGTGACACTTTGAATTCTTTAATTCTCAGTTAACATTCAGTTTTCTGTTCCGTAGCTCAAGAATGAACGTGCGTTCCTGTAAACACAGACCAAGGTAGGTAGCTTAGTGCTTTTATTTGAACTACAGAAAAGTCATTCAGAAAACTCCTCTGGGTAAGGGTGAATCAAGTATACCATGTTGATGGCAGCATTTGATACCAAGGTAGGACTTTAATCATTCTCATCTAGATGACTGGCAGCTCTACAGTTAGCTTTTTTTAAAAAAATACTTTAAAACAAAATTTACTCCAATAAAGACTCAGGTTTGTATTCATTTTAACCTTTGCAGTATGGGCATTGTTATAAGATTTGCCAATTAATGCAATAATTTTTTTTCCAAGATGAATTCATGTTGATGAAGGTAATTAGTTTAATCAATGCTTCCAGCGTGTTTATAGGACTAACATTTTAATATGTAGAAAACAGGTAGTAGTATTGTCTAAAAAATATATATTGCTTGACCCAAAAAGTATTCTTAGAAATACTATCATTCTATTCCTTAATCATTTTACATAGTTAGAGAACACTGATTAGAATGGATTAGAAAGATTTGGAACCAACCCAAACGCCCATCAATGATAGACTGGAGAAAGAAAATGTGGCACATATACACCATGGAATACTACACAGGTGTAAAAAAGGATGAATTCATGTCCTTTGCAGTGACACAGATGAAGCTGGAAACCATCTTTCTCAGCAAACTAACACAAGAACAGAAAACCAAACACTGTATATTCTCACTCATGAGTGGGAGCTGAACAATGAGAACACATGGACACAGGGAGGGGAATATCACACACCGGGGCCTGTCAGGGGATGGTGGGCAAGTGGAGGGATAGCATTAGGAGAAATATCTAATGTAGATGATGGGTTGATGGGTGCAGCAAACCACCATGGCCCGTGTATACCTATGTAACAAACCTGCACCTTCTGCACGTGTATCCCAGAACTTAAAGTATAAACAAACCACAAAACTGTTATCTCTGGTTTTGTGTATACTCAAGTTACTTCATTCTGATTCCTTATCTCAGCGCTAATTTTAAAGGGACTATTACTACTGTTCCATTATCAATTATGCTACATTAATGAACCTTTTGACAAGTGCCTTTCTCATCTAAAAGAAGTTCCCTTTATTCCCAAATTTCTAAGGTTTTTGAATACTGATTTTGTTGAATTTTGAATTTTTGAATACTGAATTTGTTGATTTTGTTGGATCCTATGTCTGCATCTATTAAGGTGATTATAATTTTCTCATGAAGATTTAAATGCAGTTATCTTATATATTTTTGAAATTTTAAGCAAATTTTGCATTCCTGTGTGAAAAATGAGTTAATTTTTTAAATGCATTAAATAAGTCAACTTGTCAATAATTTGTTCAGTATTTTTAAACTCTCTTATACTGTCCTTTCCCATATTGTCTTAATTTGGTTTTGGTTACAAGATGATACCCATGACATAAATTGTACTAAAGATATGCCATCTTTTTTCATTTTCAAAATAACATAAAATTGGAAGTGTGTCTTCTTAGAATATCTGGTTAGATTCACTTTTAAAAACAGCCTTTCCCTGATGTGAAAAATTTTACATCACTGATTCCATTTTCTTAGCACTATGGGGGATTTTGATTGTTTCTTAAATCTGATTTTTGACTTTTTTCTGGATTGCATCCATTTCTCTTAAATTTCAAGTTTATCAACGTAAAGTTATTCATAGTATTCTTTTAATATTTTTAAAATCTGTAATTTTGTCCTTTTCCATTATTTATACTTTGGAGCTGTCCAAGTTATTATTACCCTTGATAGCTATTATAGATTTAATTACTTTTTCCAAAGAACTTATTTGTTTTATCACACTGCTTTATTTCATGTTTGCTTACTAGCTTAATAAGTGCTACTCTTTCAATTTTTTGTTTGTTTGTTTGTTTGAGATTGAGTTTCACTCTTGTTGCCCAGGTTGGAGTGCAATGGCGTGATCTTGGCACACCGCCACCTCCGCCTCCCAGCTTCAAGCCATTCTCCTGCCTCAGCCTCCCTAGTAGCTGGGATTACAGGCATGTACCGCCATGCCAGGCTAATTTTGTATTTTTAGTAGAGATAGGGTTTCTCCATTTTTGTCAGGCTAGTCTCTAACTCCCGACCTCAGGTGATCTGCCTGCCTCGGCCTCCTAAAGTGCTGGGATTACAGGCATGAGCCACTGCGCCCAGCCTACTCTTTCATTTCTAATTTCCTTTCTTTTACATTTGAATTTATTCGCTTCTTTTCCTAAATTCTGACATTGGATATATACATAATTTCATATATGCATATAAAATTATTGCATATATTAAAAATTATTGTTTATATGTACTGCGTATTTTGGTATATGTAGTATTTTCATTTAGTTCCAAGTATTTGCTGATTTCTTCTTGAAACTATGAATAGAAATTATATTTTGTTTCTAAATGTCTGACATTTTAAATGTTATAATTTGTGCAATTCAATTGCATTGTCTTCAGACAGTGTAATCTGTCAGCTGAGTAACACTTTCAATGCATTTTTGGTAAAAATAAATTCAGAATTAGGTTCATATGGGACAGTTTTATTATAACCTCTATTTTCCCATACAACTGAAAGTGTAAACTAAAAAGGCATTCTATAGCTTACTGCACATGTGTACTAACAGAATCCTCCTTTGAAAAATTTTCTTACTGGTGTGTATTTGCATTTCAATATCTGCCTAAGTAGTCTATTTTATGTTCTTAGTGGAAGTTCTCCAGACGTCTAGCTGTTTTAGGTCAACAGCAAGTCTGTGACTTCTTTGTGTCACCTTCTTTGTATACTATCTGATGTACTACTGTGATTTACAAGTATTTGTTGACTAACGATGTAAGTGCAAAGACATCCAATTTGTGAGATATGAGACCTGCACAACCCAAAGGCTGGCACAGAGTCCTAAAGTCATACATTTTATTGCCAAGTTCCCACAGAAAAATAACTCAGTGGATAGCTCCTCTTTCTTACTCATTTCCAGGCCCTGCTTTGAATGAGCCAAGGACGGGATACTAAAATTTCAAGGTTTTAGTGCACCTTTGATGCCAATTTCAAGATAAAAAAAATCTCAAAACGTTAAAAAAGGGAAGAAACTTTGCTCAATATTTGAAAACATCTGGAGAAACTTTTGGCCCACAGATTTCTAGTTTAATTATTTTCTGTTTTTCAAGATATTTTGGTGTGTGTGGGGTGTGTGTGTGTGTGTGTGTGTGGTGTATGTGTGTTTTAATTAAAATTGCCATGAGTAAAAACCCAATGCTTTGAAAAATGTTTGAACACAATATAAAAAAATAAAACTGTACACTATTTACTTCAATGATACTTTTAGTTCAAAATACTACACTTTCAAGTGTAGGATCAAAAGATCCCTTGTCGGAAGCCATAATAACAACCCTACAACCTTTTGATTTATTTTAAACAGTTGTAATTGCCTTGCTTGCTTTTTACCTATCAGGGCAAATATGGTATGAGGAATAGGTTGAACCCCCATTTTGCATATAATAGCAAATATTTACTTTCTAATAACCTATATAAGAATGTCACAGCAGGGCACACATTAATTTTGATCTGGTTAATAGTCTTAATACCAATCAGAATATGGTAGATGACTGAGCGACAGTTAAAAAATAAATATTAAGGGATTTGAGCAGATTTCACAAAGCGATGTTTGTACTTCAGTTAGGGTTTCAAGCACCTTCAGCAGAAATACAATCACAGGAAACGTCACTTAACAAAGCAGGAAAGAACAGCAGTTTTTACTCTACAGTAACATTTCTTTCTTTCTGTGCATCCATAATCTCTGCAATATTAACTTGATAGACTAGAAATACTGCATATAAATATAAAACTGTAGTGAACTTTTGATAAAGGCAATATGATAATGCATTTTAAATTGAACTAATATTTCGTCTTTAATTTCAGACTAAAAAGCAACAAACCTTGTGAGTTCACTCATTCTTAAAAGAGGGGTGGAAATTTGGAATAGAGTTTTTATTTGGAACATTAGACATCAGACAAGTGCCTTTGAATTCACAGAGATTTTATCCTGCTCAAGGAAGTTAAATATTAGTTTTATAGTTCTATTTACAAATTGGAAACACATTGGGTATCAATACAAGTTTAACGGTGCATGTGCTTTTACCTAATTACACATTATTCATTCAAATTTATTATATTAAATTTTAACTTTTACAGCTTCTAAATAAGGGAAATGTAGTGCTTAAAAATAGCATGCTTTAATTTGCCATCTATTCACCACATGAGATGAGCTAATTGTTTTCAGACAATGTCCTAATCAGATACAGCAATGAAAGTTAATGCAAAAATTTTACTGGGTTGATTAGGTGATAAAATTGTGGATTGGGGGCATACTATTTTCCACAGTATTTGCAGTGAATAATGTACTTAAAATTGTTCCAAGTGAAATCATAAGGTCTCATGGGTAAAACTTCGTGTTGCTGAATAGAGAAAGTGAATGGATTCACCAACATATAATTTTTCACTTAACACAATTTTAGAAGATGGCAGGGCCGTTCCTTATGCCTATGAATCTGAACGGCTGAACACAATGAAAACTCTGCTTACTCCATATTTGAGAGAAAAAGGTGCTATATCTTTGATAAAAACCTATCTCTTGGCTGCAGCCTGAATGGCAGGATGTTACAGTTCCTGAGATGAGAATTCAGAAGTTTGAAGTCAACATAACAAATATTTTTCAGGGAGTGAAGGGATCAAAAGTTTAATGGTCTGGGGTAAAAAGTTTTGTATCAATGTATAACTGAGGAAGTACATAAACTGATATTAAAATGCATACTAAACACTCTATCCAGAAGAACAATTTCTTTAGCTATATAGATTTCAGAAAAGTCATAGTTTTTTAAAAAATTATCTTTAATAGAATATATGAAAGTGGAGAAAACATTCACAAATTTTGCTTTCATATATTCAAACTGAGAGTGATCTGGAAATACATATAGTAGGGCTTAGAAATCTTTTACTTTTGATCCAGCAATTCTGGTTTTGTTAATCAATACTAAAGAAATAATCCACAATATAAATAAGCTTTATATACAGTGACATCTCTCATTACAACGAATTGCCAGTAAATTAAACACAGAACAACAAAAAATGGTGATTGATGCACATCCAGTCAACTCAATATTAATCTTCTAAAGAATTTTTTTTTTCAAAATTATTTAGCATTGTGGGAAAAGTATGCATTTAAAATTTAAATTTGACATATCAGGATGCAATACTGTAGTTTCTATAAAATTACAATAATGTTTAAACGAAGACTGGAGGAAAACACATGCATTCTTTGTTTCTTTTATTTGTATCCTTTGGAATCACTTTAACAAGGACCGCTCTTGTAAACGAGAAAAACAAAAAAAAACAAAAAAAAAAAACACTAAAATATATGTAATGACAGTCATCACTCTCCATAATGAAAATAGCTTGAAAGCAATAATTTTCCAGCTTGGTCTCTAATTAATGATTTTTCTGGACTTACTGATAATATGAGAGAGCAAATGTTTGCAAAAATTTAGTAATTTCATGGAGTAAGGTACTTCAAACAAATAAATATATTCTGAGTGAACCAATAAGCTCTCAACATAGGTCAGCGCCAAGTACTGCAAAGGTGATCTGGCTGACTGCTGGTGGCCAAGGCCCCACTCCTGTCATTTCTCACTTTTCAGGCATAACAATTTTAAGTAGAATTATGTAACATGGCAAGGGAAGGAAGGGGGGAAAAAGTCATCAATGCTGGCATGCATTACTGTTTAGGCAGTAAATTACTGTACTATTTTTTGGAGAGCCAATGTGGCATTACACATCAAAACCTAAACAAATACATACATATGGCCGGGCGCGGTGGCTCAAGCCTGTAATCCCAGCACTTTGGGAGGCGGAGACGGGCGGATCACGAGGTCAGGAGATCGAGACCATCCTGGCTAACACGGTGAAACCCCGTCTCTATTAAGAAATACAAAAAACTAGCCGGGCGAGGTGGCGGGCGCCTGTAGTCCCAGCTACCCGGGAGGCTGAGGCCGGAGAATGGCGTGAACCCGGGAGGCGGAGCTTGCAGTGAGCTGAGATCCGGCCACTGCACTCCAGCCTGGGTGACAGAGCGAGACTCCGTCTCAAAAAAAAAAAAAAAAAAAAAAAAAAATACATACATATGGATATACTCTGCCTGCGTATCTTTTAACATCTAGAAATATAATTTTGTGGGAAGAATGATAAATAAAGTGTTTATAAGGGCTTTTAACTCTAAATCATTTCTAACATCAAAATACAGAAATAACTTTAATGATGAATAAACTTGATCGTTTAAATACAGTACAGGCCGGGCACAGCGGCTCATGCCTGTAATCCCAGCACTTTGGGAGGTTGAAGCAGGCAGATCACCTGATGTCAGAAGTTTGAGACCAGCCTGGACAACACAGTGAAACCCACCTCTACTAAAAATACAAAAATTAGCCGGGCATGATGGTGGGTGCCTGTAATCCCAGCTACTCGGGAGGCTAAGGCAGAAGAATTGCTTGAACCCGGGAGGCGGTGTTGCAATGAGCCGAGATCGTGTCACTGCATTCCAGCCTGGGTAATGAAGTAAGACTCTGTCTCAAAATAAATAAATACATACATACATACATACATACATACATACATACAGTATATCTGCTTGATGTAATGCTGAGCAGCTATTAAAATCACATTTCAGAAAAATATAAAATGTTAAATATTAGGAATACAATTAAATGTTTTAAGAAAATGCGCACTTTGGGAGGCTGAGACGGGCGGATCACGAGGTCAGGAGTTCAAGACCATCCTGGCTAACACGGTGAAACCCCCTCTCTACTAAAAAAAATACAAAAAACTAGCCAGGCGAGATGGCGGGCGCCTGTAGTCCCAGCTACTCGGGAGGCTGAGGCAGGAGAATGGCGTGAACCCGGGAGGCGGAGCTTGCAGCGAGCTGAGATCCGGCCACTGCACTCCAGCCTGGGCGACAGAGCGAGACTCCGTCTCAAAAAAAAAAAAAAAAAAAAAGAAAATGCTCATTAGTTATTATTTTAAGGTTATAAATGTATATTATGCTATAATTGCAATCTTTAGGGGAAAATTATGTATTTCTCATGTAAAAAAGAATTTAACATATACACAATAATGGATTAAAAGTGTGAGAATGTGAGGTAATGCTATTGTGGGTCATTTTATATACTCCTTTATCAGTTTATTCAGTTTGAATTTTTCAGAATTTTATAGTTCATAATGCCAATTAAGCAGTCATTAAACAAATCATAAATAGCTTTTTTGTTAGCTATTTTTAAATTGAGGCAAGGTAGTGCAAACTCTTTCCTAAAATAATGTATGTGATTGTGTTTGCGTGTGTTTAAAGTTAGGTATAAATTGTATTTACCTAGCACTGACTTCTGACTCATTAGCAAAGTAGACTAATTTTAATCAATTGCCAAAATATTCATAAATAATCATGCAGTCATGTTCATTTCTCAATGAGGCAAACCACAAATTACTTGAACAGCAACCAGAATAGAAGAAAAATGTTTTCTACTTCAATGAAGGCTTTGTTATAGTCTCCATACAGAAGAGGAACAAAGTAAACACAAGGTAAGAACTTTATAAAGTTTTTCTTCTGAACATTTCAGAAATATAGGAATTAGCCTACATGTTAGGCTGGTTTGACTGTAAAATAGAAGGTATTTCTTCCCTAGGCTTATAAAAAAAACTCTTGGTTTGGGTGTGTATAAATATTTTAATTCCTACATGTCAACATCACAACCCCACCCAATGCCATACTTTTTAAAAGACACTATTTCTATTATTTATTTGTTGAATAATGGATACAAAAATACAGTTAGATAGAATGAGTAAGATGTAGTATTTGATAGCACAACAGGGTACCTACACTCAAGGACAGATTGTCTTCTTTGGAGAATTACACATACAAAGATGTACTGTGCAAGTTTTCCTATCCTTCACTATCTCTTATAAATATCTATAATTTGTATGTAATCTTCTTTACCCCTTACATTTTTTCACAGAGCTTCTTGAATATAAAGTACTGAAATTTAAAAATTCAATGAAATGTTTTAATCAGTTATAAGATTTGGAAAGTGTGTTATTTTGGGGGCCAAAATAGTTCTCTAATATTTGTGATAACCAAGTTGACTCTTCATTAACAAAAGTTTATAAAGTAAGGTAATTTGCTAGTCTAGTTCCCTTCAGTTTCATAAAAAAGTTCCCTTAATTATATCTGACTTATAATTAACTGACTTATAGAATCAGATATTAAAACATCCAAAATTTTATCCATCTATAAATGCATACATTTATTTAGAGCATAAATAGGATCATATTATGCATTAGTATATAACCTGTTTTTCCACCTTAATAATATGCTATGAAAATCAATCTACATCTGTACTGTGGAAATTGTATGTGTTCCAAATTATTTGTTTCAGTCTTGATTCAAATTAAAGTTAAAATAATGACAATTATTTTAATTGCACAGACGCTGAACAAGTTTCAAATTTTAAACTATTGACATAAGATTTGGAGACTCTAAAGCATTAAGCTGTCCAATACAAATATATGTAGATAATGGTAATCATTTGAGAATGTGCACAAGTCTTAAAGGTTCTAAAAACATAAGATTACTAAGGTCAGTTAGGTATCCTTGCCATATTTATATTTATTCTATATTTTGTAAGTACAAAATTATTCTTAGCTAGTTTGTAAAACTCTCATAAAGATCCCATTTTAGCCACAGTGACTTTTCATTAGAAAGTCTTTAACCTGTGAGACTAGAGTATTTATGCATATGATTTTGAAGGATGCTTTATTTTTTCATGAATGCTTGCTCTTGGAAATTAAATTCAGATTGACTCATTAGCCTTGTCATATTTAAACTAACTACCTGAATTTACTAATTTTTTAATAATAAAACTGTATAAACCCTTCATATTCTTTGATTAGATTAAAAAGTAACCTTTCCCCTCTTTTTATCAGAAAGTCTATAAAAATATAACATAGACTTTATAACATGAAATCTATGTTATTTAACATAAAACATCTATTTTATCCTGTTTTTAAAAATCTGCACTGTATTTGCTTGTGGAGATGTGTCATAATTTATTCAACCATCAATTTTTGGTGGATATTTAGGTTGTTTTGAGTATTTAAAACTTTTACAGCACTGGAAAATATTACTTGTACAAAATAGGTTATATGTATTCATTGAATAAAAAATCTTCTCTAGATTGCCTCAGGTCCTCAAAAGTTGGGAGGTTTTTATTTATTAAATTCTATATCCCAAAGCCCTCAGTTCACAGGACACACATCTAACTCATTAAATTGTACTGAGTGTTGAGACTGTTTTTTGGGAAGGTAAGGCTTGAATGCATGGCTATGGATGGAGGTCCTCTTCCTAAGCTGTCTGTGAGTTGTATATATGGCTGGGTTTCACGGCCATAAATTAGAGGTTTAGAATGCCACAAGAACTGGGCCTTCAGTGACATGAGGATAATGAAATCAAAACATGGAAAAAAGCCAGCACTTACCTGAATGAGGAACATAGCTATGTGGTGAAATTCTCCACGTCCCCCTTGCTTAACAGGAACTGTCATAAAGAATTTGCTGCCATCTCTAGAAAACACGGGCTCCTCATTCTAAAATATAGAAGAGCATAGAACAATCTCAAAAAAACGCGTGCAACCTGTGCTGCCTACTGTTAATTCCTTCATGGGTTATACCAAATACTGATTTAAAATTAGTTAGGAAAATGGGCACACTAATTTAAAAAAATGAATGTATGCTATTTTTTAGTTTTTTAAAAGTAAATCTGATAAATTATATGCATATGTGGTTGAGTTGTGGGAAGGATAAGAAAATTTTGTGCATGGTGGATATGAATGATTTACTATTAGACTAAGGACACTTTCTAAATTGGTTCAAACAAGAACTGTCATATCTTCACATAAGAGTGTGTTTAGTGATATATCCTTCAAAGATAAGGAAGATGCAAACATCTGCACCAATTTACCAAAATAAATCTTTTAATTATAAAATTCTATAACATATTTTTTGAAATCCTTTCTTCCGCAACTGTAGGTACTTGAAGGTTCATTTCTGATAACGTATTCATAAATTTACTGAAAATACACAAGACAACAGGCCACAAAATTGAAAGGATTCTATAGAAAGTTACTTAATTCAAATTTACCATCTTTATTGCTCATCTCTCCACAAACACAGAAACACAAATGCCCACCTACAACTGTGACCCCATTTGATAATTTTTAAACTCTGGTGACACATTAAATCAATAGAATTATTTTTGAAAATTAAATGATGAAAGTCATATATACATATATACACACATATTTTATATACACACACATATATATACATAGATATACATAAACATTAAGAAAATATATTTATCTGACAAAACATTGAGTTTTTTCTGCTGGATTCATGAGAGTGATTACATATATGGTATAAAGCAAGGCTTTGATATGGGTCCTGAGTAGCTCTGCACAATCACCTTCAAGCCCTTTTAGATGACTTGGCCCTCCACTGTCTTTCTGATCTCATCTTTTTCATTTTCTTGCTTCTTCACTGGGTTCCTGCATGATCCTGTTCCAGGGCTTTTGTACTTTGTATTCTCTTGGTCTGGCTCTTCCTCTTATCTCTTTCAGGTCTCTGGTCTGAAATCTCCTTATCAATAAGGTGTTCCCTTATTACTCTATATAAAGTGAGACTAGGAAAGTCAGACCATCCAACTCTATCTGACATCCATCATCTTCTTTTATTTTCTTTCTAGTTTTCCATAGCACGTGATATAGTTTGGATCTGTGTCCCAACCAAATCTCATGTCACATTGAAATCCCCAGTGTTGGAGGTGGGGCCTGGTGGGAGGTGACTGGATCATGAGGATGAATCCTTCATGAATGGTTTAGCAGCATCCCCTGGGTGCTGTCTCATGATAGTGAGTGAATGAGTTATTACAAGATCTGGCTGTTTAAAAGTGTATAACGCCTCCCCCATCCCTCTCTTTCACCTTCTCAGGCCACGTGAAATGTTGCTCCATGTTTGCCTTCTGCCATGATTGGAAGCTTTTTGAGGTCTCTCTGGAAGCAGAAGCTACTATGCTTCTGTACAGCCTGCAGTACTTAGAGCCAATCAGACTTCTTTTCTTTATGCATTACCTGGTCTTTTACAGCTGTGCAAGAATGGACTAATACAGCAACTATGACCATTCAATGTATGATTTGTGTATATGTGTTTGTTTGTATATGAATGTATGTATGTATGCATGAGATTGGTACAAAAGTAATTGTGGTTTTTGCTATTACTTTTGATGGCAAAATATGTATATGAATGTATGTACATATGTACATATCGTATATGAATATATATATATATATGAGATTGGTGCAGAAGTAATTGAGGTTCTTGCCAGGAAAAGCAATGCCATTAAAAGCCATTCTCCCTTTGTACTTCTCTCAAAAGATGAATAGCTTTTTTCTCATATACGGATATATGAGCATTCTCCCATTTACGTTGCCTTCTTCCCATTAAAAGTAATGGCAAGAACCTCAATTACTTCTGCACCAGTCTCATATTTACATATGTATGTATGTATGTATGTATGTATGTATGTATGTATACAGTTCTCTGTAAATGTACGCCTCATAGGCAGGAAACTTGTATTTTTCACTATTGCATCTGTAGCACCTGGAACAGTGAATATCATGTAAATTGAGCTCAATAATTATTTACCGAATGAATCAGTCAATTATAAGTATTTTAATATACTGAACAGTCTGATTTTAGCTTCATTTATAATACATCTTTTGACAGTAAAATAAGGATATTTTCCTTACCCGCCTTATGAACATTCAGGAAAATATAAGTAACATATGTAATAAATTTAAAATTCTAAAGTAATATACCATTCAAGGTTGGAAAAATTGTATAACTGAGCATATAATGGATACTGACAAAATACTTGACTAAGTGAATCACTTCTTTCAACTATAATAAAGTCAATAATTCTATTTGTTCCATCTCCTGCTCCTGTGGGATATATCTCTCTTGGAGTTTCTTTTGTCTGGAACAACCTTTTCGTCTTCCTTTTTCTGCTAAATCTTATTCATTTTTTTACTTATTCTCATGAAACAAAAGAATTTCAAAGATTTCTCTAGTTAGGAAATCTCTCCTCAGATATTCTAAAAAGTATCTTGGATTCATCTTTATCATGGCTTCCAATGCAGTCTATTACATTGATCTGTTAATTTGTTGGCTTCCTTCACTAGGCAATTAATAATTGAACTAAATTTTAAGTTTTTTCTTTTTAGATCTATTGCCTAGGACACGGTAGGTCCCAACTCATAATTGGTGAATAGATGAATATATGGATACAATGAACAAAAATACTGGTTATATATATCATTCTATCCACCAGATTTACCCCCACATAGCAACTCCTCCCTTACCATTCTCCCTTTGTACTTCTCTCAAAAGATGCATAGCTTTTTTCTCATATACGGATATATGAGCATTCTCCCATTTACATTGCCTTCTTCCCAGTTCTAGTACCTTAGAAGTAGTTCAGAACAGGAATAGATGAGGGCTACAATCTCAAACGCCTTGCTGGACTAAAAAATCTGCTCCCCACACTTGACAATGTCTGGTGATAAACATTCAGTTCCATACAGGTGGTGTCAATCTCACTGCTCAGTTTCATGACATTATACAAGTCAGTGTTTTTGACACACAAGATGGTGAACTGGGGATATTGGACTCTATCCCTTGACCAAATCTATCATACAGTGGACATCCCAACTGCATGTCCCTTGAAAGCTAGGCTAAGCATGCCTACTTCTCTTTGCCTTATCTACTATGCAAAAAGAGTATATGATGATTCTATTAAATGTATAATTATCTTCGAAATTTGCTGCTTCTTATTACTGCTACCATGCTCATCCATTAAATTTCATATAACTCTAAGCATTTCATAAAATTCTCTTAGAGCTTCTGAAGAAAAAAATCAACTGTGAAAAATGACCAACGGCATTTACTAACTGAATAATAACTGGATGCTTTGTTTTTTTTAAAAAAGTTTCTATTAAACATTCATAAATTTGGGATTTGAAAATTAGATAGCATAATCTCTAAATAGATATGCTAAAATTAGATAGCATAATCTCTAAAATTAGATAGCATAATCTCTAAAAAAGTTTCTATTAAACATTCATAAATTTGGGATTTGAAAATTAGATAGCATAATCTCATAAAGAACATGCATTATGTTAACATATGTTAAACTATTATGAATGTCACTGGCAATAAAAGTAACAGCAAAAGATGTTTAAGAATGGAGAGAAATTCAGAATGCATCAGTATTATGTGTTATATATTTTTCATTGTTCTTATTTTCTATATCTGATTGAAATTTGTGAGTCTATTATTGGCTGTAAAATCAGGTTTTTTTTTTCTATTTTATTTTGTATATTGACCAAGGTAAAAGTATTTATATTAATAGATAATCATGTAGAAAGACACATATACTCATAATATATATACAAGCATGAATTTGTGTCTATCCATCTACCTACCCTTCAGACAAACTATTATTTATAATCCTTTTTTACTTTTGTTCTTAATCATTCAGTTACTATCTATTGAGCTCTTCTTACATATCGAATTCTATACTAGGCATTTGATTGACAATTAGGAGCAAAAAATAAACATCCTCACGCCCTTGTATCTTAGTTAAAAAAAAAATCATAGCAATAATTGTGTAAGTGTTACACAAAGATGACACTTGACTTTAATATAACTTTTATTGGGAGATGTGATTTGGTTAGGCTAGTTAGATGAAGTGACTTCTTATGTAGGCGATTTAAGCCAAGGTTTGAAAAATAAATAGGCTTCAAATAAGGAAGTCTGAGAGAATTTTGTTCAGAAGGAAGGCCACTCATGAAGTCCCTGTGCATATGAGGGTCCATGTAGCTAGACTGGAGAAAACAGGTAAAATGATTCTATGACACAGAGCTGAAAAAGTTTTCACTTTCATCACTTGTGGACCTTTTAAGGATGTTGGTTTTTATCTGAAGGACAGAAAGAAGAGAGAAAAGTTCTGTGAGTTGTGGAAGTGCAAGTATGAGGGGAATGTTAGTAGCAACAATTAAATACATATTTTAAAAAGGTCACTCAGTCAGCCTGCAGTGTGAACAGATTGGCAGGTGCCTGAGGAGTTGAGACGTGCTGGATCTGTAGTTTGAACATGGACAGTGTTTGTGAATTAGAGGAAAGTAAATTGACTTGAGAGATGTTTGAAAGTAAAATCTGTACGTATTAATTATATATAGATAAAAATGAGAAAAGATTCAAGGATGACTATTAGATAAATAGTTTTAAGATCTGCATGGATAATTATGTCATTGACTCCTATGATAAAAATAAGTAAGACTGACTAGAAAAGGAATGAGTTCAGTTCAGACCTGGGGAGTGTGAAGCTACTTTTACAGATTTAGGAGGAGATGGCAAGCATAAATTTGGATATTTCAGAACTCACTGAAGTGTCTGGATAAATGTGAAGGTCTCAAAATATGGGTGGGTGGTCATTAACACCACAGACAGAATATAAAATAAAAGAGGGCTTTAAAGAACAAAAAGAAAACCAAACCAAACCATACCATACATATTATTTCCCTTTGTAAAAACTCAGTAATGGAGTTAAGAGTAAAATGAATTCAGCTATATTTAAATAAGCTCTTTGTGTTTCCTTCTGAATTGTCCAGGATGAGACCATGTAACGGTGATTAGGTTTTTAGTCCGTTATGTTCATCTTGATTCCAGCCTCATTTAGGTCACAAACTAGAATTGTGACCTAGAATACAACTAAGAAGAGAAGTATTTATTTGAATAATCTCCATGATCAATTTATGTAAAGGTCGGGTCAATTTTTCAGACAATCTGAACAATGCTAATGATTTCCAGTTTGGCTAGGTCCTGAGTTTTTCTCCTTCATCTACACAAAAGTGTACTTACCCAAAATAATTTAAAAAGTGATCCTGGCAGTTATTCTGCAATTTATGTCTCATAAAAAAATGGAAGTAACCTTTTCACAAATGATGCCATATAAAGCCCAAGTGATAAGTGATCCTTTTAATGAAAAAGGATCACTCTGTCAAGCCTAGCAAAGCCTTAAACTCATACTTTTCACAGAAAGTTATCACATAAGAAATGGGTAAACAGGATGGTCACAATGGCCAAGATGTGACAGACCACCTATACTGTACCTGCTTAGAGAGCCACGTATCTGATGTCATCTCATATTTCTGAAACGAAACAAGTAACTCCATGAAGCATCTAAAGACCAAAATGAGCATATATAAATTCAACTTTTTAAAAACACAGTTATCATCAGGTTTTTTTTTTTTTTTTTTTTTTTTACCTCTCTTCAACTGGTGAAATACCATGAGAGATTTCATTGTCATTATTGATTTAATCTGAATGAGTAAGTAGAGAATAGGGACTAAATGATAATTTAATTATAAAGTCTTTTCTTTGGTGAACTCTTTCAGAAATCCCAGCAGTACCTCACCAGGGATAGAAGATGATTTTCCAGCTCTGTGTGATTACCTCATTCAAATTGTTTTGAACCACCAGACACTGTCTCTTTTCACCTCTAGGCATCATTGGGAGAAAAAATTATTAAGTCCTTCAAGCAACTGGGCAAACAGCCAGGCATAAAATTAAAAAGTAGACATTCTTTCAATATTCAATTCACTCATAATCATGGCCTTCTTTTTTTCTTATCAGTAGTAACTCAGTCTTTGAGAAAAATATGAAACATTTGAAATGACAAAATTATATGGCCCTTCAAAACAGTCTTGGACTAGATGAGAGTCAAAATCATACTACAAAAAGCAAAACTAGACAAATTTAACCTCAAGTTAAATATGTGTAGAAAAAACAAGCTTTAGAAATACCATTTACATGTAATGACATGAAATATCTTGTAGTTTCCTGAAAGAAATGATTCTATAATAAAACTATTCGAATTAAGAAAGATAAGTAACAATATATTAGGGATTTTCCTATATTCAGAGGCACCCATCTCAAATTGTTAATAATAAATTATTTATAGGTTTCAAAATACTAATTTCTTTTTCTAAATTCATATTATGATTACATTATAATTGATCACTTTCTATTTTCAGGGCATTTTTTTCAATAGATCTTCATTACATGAAGATATCAAAAAAAATCTAACTGAATAATTTCTTTATTCTCCATTTACACTCTAGCAATAACCATTATTGATATCTATAAAGCACAGAAATAAAATAGACACCAATGCCACTGCTTGTTAGTACCATCAAGTTTTGGTAGAACCCATGAGAGCCCAAAACTTCATGTGTTATTGTTTGTCTCATTATTTCAATTAACAGAATGCAAAGTTTTTTAAACTCCATACATAGAATAAAATATACTACAATATCAATAAGGTGTCAAATCAATAATACGATAGGATTACTGTATCTATTTTCTATTGAAGCATTTTAATTTATCTTTGCAGTTATCTGTATGCAATGAAAATATTTACAATATGTTTATCTAGAAGGGCTTTCTCTAATTAACTACAATATATGTAGGCTGATTTTTTAATTTTTACTTTAATTTTTTATGTAAAAATCAAGATGGTGTCTCATTATGTTGCCCAGGTAGGTCTCGAACTCTTAGCCTCAAGCCATTCTCCCCACTTGGCCTCACAAAGTATTGGAATAACAGGTGTGAGCTATCCATGCCTGGCCTGTGTCTTCTTTTTTTTTTTTTTTTTTTTTTTTTAAGACAAAGTCTTTCTTTTTTGCCCAGGCTGGAGTGTAGTGGCCCTATCTTGGCTCACTGCAACCTCTGCCTCCCAAATTCAAGCAATTCTCCCGCCTCAGCCTCCTGAGTAGCTGATATTACAGGTGTGCACCACCATGCCTGGCGAATTTTTGTAGTTTTAGTAGAGACAGGGTTTCACCATGTTGGCCAGGCTGGTCTCAAACTCCTGGCCTCAGGTGATCTGACCACGTTGGCCTCCCAAAGTGTGGGGATTACAGGCATGAGTCACCACAGCTGGCCTGTAGGCCAGTTTTTAAATGACTTACTAATCAGCCAAATAAGAAACCAGCCAGAACACTTTAACAAATACGTGGAGAAACCCCAGTCAATCTATAATATAGTCAAAAGAAAGAGACAAATTTTCTAATAATACAAGCCTAATGAGAAGAGCATCAAATAGTTGATTTAACTATGGCATTTCCACGACTATGCTGATCATTCTACTCAAAGAGAAGTCGGCCTCTGGAGGTCTCTCCTTCATAGACCATTTAAATAATATGTTTTAAAGTTTTCACCTATAGTGAATTGCACAGATTTGAAGTATATCATGTGATGAATTTGACAAATTGATCCCATCAAGTTATAGGATCTTTATTTCTCCCCAAAACATTATCTCATGCTCCTCCCCAGGGGTTCTCAAAAGGCAATCACGTCTGATCTTTTTCCCCAGAGACAGCATATGCCTGTGTTAGAAATTCAGATAATCAAAATCATGCATTAAATACATATTATGTACTCTGTAGTGTGAGGTTTCTTTCACACCACACGTTTTTGAGATTCACTCATGTTGTTGAGTATATCAGTATTTTGTCTCTACTGCCAAGTAGAATTCCATTGTGTAGCTATGCCTTACGTTAAAGTCTATTCCCTGTTAATGGACAATTAAATAGTCTCCACTTTTTAGCTATTGTAAATAAAGCTTCTCTACAGGCTATTTTTCACAAATCCTTTGGTGGACACAAGTTTTCATTTCGTGCACAAATACTTTATAATGGAATTATAATGTATGGGGTTTTTTTGGTTTGTTTTTTGTATTTTTTTTGTGACAGAGTTTCAATGTTGTTGCCCAGACTGGAGTGCAATGGCATGATCTCGGCTCACAGCAACCTCCACCTCCCAGGTTCAAGCAATTCTGCTGCCTCAGCCTACCAAGTAGCTGGGATTACAGGCATGCACCAACATGCCGGGTTAATTTTGTGTTTTTAGTAGGGACAGGGTTTCTCCATGTTAGTTAGGCTGGTCTCGAACTCCCAACCTCAGGTGATCTGCATGCCTCGGCCTCCCAAAGTGCTGGGATTACAGGCATGAGCCACCATACCCGACCTATAATGTATGTTTTTATATATGTGTGTGTGTGTATATATATGTGTGTCTAATTCATATATACACAAAAAATTGTATTTACATATATGTTTAACTTCATTGGGAACTAAAATATTATTTTAATGTAATAGTATCATTTTACATCCCCACCTGCAAAGAATGAGAATTGTTGTTCTTCACGTCCTCTTTAACAGTTAATGTGGTCAGTTTTTTGAGATTTTAGTGTAGTCATTCTAATGATGTGTAGTATTATATTGTTAAAATTTTAATCTATATTTTGCTAATGTCTAATGAAGTTGTGTACTTTTATTTCTTATTTTTAAATTTTGTACATAGTAATGGGATCTCATTTTGTTGTCCAGGCTGGTCTTGAACTCTTGCCCTCAAAAGATTCTCTCACATCAGCTTCCCAAATTACTAAAATTACAAGGATAAGCCACTATGCCTCGCCAAATGTTGAGTACTTTTTCATGTGTTCATTCTCTTCCTTATAAGTAACTGTTCACATGTTTTGATGTTTTTATGAGGCTGTATTTTTGTTATTGAGTTATAGAATTTCTTTATATGTGTTTTTGTCTGATACACATTTTGCAAAATATTTTCTCCCAGACTGTAGTTTGCAGATCCATTTCCTTAATGGTGTCTTTCATGAGAAGTTTCTAATTTTATTGATGTCCAATTTATTATTTCATAATTAATGATTTTTTGGCTTATTCAGTATAGTAAGGTTTTATTTCATATTTTCCCCTAGAACACTGACAGTATTAGCTCTTAAATTTAGGGCTATGATTTATCCCAAATTGATTTTAGAATATTATATGAGATGTCAAATATCATTTTTGTTTTAATCCAATAGGGATGTCAATTATTTCAGCACGATTTTTCTCCATCGAACTGCCTTGGCACCTGTGTAGAAAATCAATCAATCATATAAATGTGGGTCTATTCTCTGGAAACCATTCAATTTAGTTGACCTATTTGTGGTCCTTATGCCTCCACTAGCATCTCCAGGTTTTTGCAGCTTTTCATTTATTCTTGAAATCAGGTAGGGCTAACTCCTTCAATTTTATTCTTTTACAGGATTGCTTTGACTTGTTCAGGTATTTTTTTGTTTCCATACTAATTTTAAAAACAGCTTGCCTGTTCTGACAAAAAAATCAGAAGGGACTTTAATTGGTTTTATATTAAAATTATGGTTAAATTTGGGTAGAATTAATATCTTAATAATATTAATCTTTTCTATTTAAAAACATGGAATAGCTTCCATTTATGTAGGTCTTTCAAATGCCTTTTAGCAACATTGCAGTATTCAGTATTGGGGTATTTCACAATATTTGTTAAGTTTATAATTGTGTATTTAAAGTTTTAAGGGTTTTAATGGTATTTTAACTGATTTTTTTACTTAATGTCACTAACGTATAGAATTTTTGTTGTTTCTTCATTCTTTATTTTGAAACAAGTACAAACTCATAGACAAGTTAGAATACTGGTTTGAGAAACCTGAATACCCTCTGGAATTACCTGCCACTTGTTTGTATTTTACCCCATTTGCTTCCTTACACATTGTGATTTTGTATTCTACGATTTTTTGTAGGCTTTTTTTTTTAATGTACACAATTTTGTTATCTGTAAATACAGATTTACTTCTTCCTTTCCTAACACTATCCTGATTCCTTGCTAAGTGGGGCCTCTGGAAAAGTTTGTATCACAGTACTGAGAATGGATACCCTTACTTCACTGCTAATCTTAACATGAATAAGGTTAGTGTTTGCACATTCAGTAAGGGGGTACTTTATGAGTATCTTTTAATGGACTGGGGATGTCTCTTCTTATTCATTTATGTTGAAAGTTATCATGAACTGCTTTTGAATATTATCAATTGCTTTTTCTCCATCTACCAAGATATTTAATTCTTTTTTCTTAATATAATAAATTATATTGATTGGTTTTCAATATTAAACCAACCTTAAATTCCTGGGATTAACCTCATTTGATCATAATGCACTATCCTCTATTTATATTGCTGGAATTGAGTATTGATATGTTTAAGAATTTTCTCATATTTGTGTTGGCAAGATTTGACTATGTCCCACCCAAATCACATCTTAAATTGTAACTTTCACAATTCTCATGTGTTGTGGGAGAAACCTGGTGGGAGGTGATTGAATGATGGGGACGAGTCTTTCCTTTGCTATTCACGTGATAGTGAATGAGTCTCACGAGATCTGATGATTTTGCAGTGAGAGTTTCCCTGCACAAGCTCTGTCTTTGCCTCCTGCCATCCACGTAAGATGTGGCTTGTTCCTCTTTGCCTTCTGCCATGACTGTGAGGCCTCCCCAGACATGCAGAACTGTAAGTCCAATAAACCTTATTATTTATTTATTTATTTGGAAATTGTGCAGTCTCGGGTATGTCTTTATTAGCAGCATGAAAACAGACTACTACATGTGTTAATGAGAGACATCAGTCTAAAATGTCGTCTCTTGTATTTTTCTTGTCTAGTTGTGGTATCAGTATTATTCTACTCTTATAATATCAGTTGAAATGTTATCTTTCCTCTTCACTTTCTAAGCAGTATAGGGATGCTATCATATACTCCTTAGTAAGAATGTTATAGTGTCTGAATATTTGCTCCCCGACTCATGTTAAAATGTAATTGTGATTGTGTGATTGTAACAGTATTAAGAGGTAGAATCCTAAGGGGTATTTAGGCCACGAGGGTTCTGCCATCATTAATGGATTAATGCCTTTATTATAGGAGTAGGTTTGTTATCACAGGAGTGAGCGCCTTATAAAAGGACAAGTTCAGCCTCCTTTTGTTTCTCTCTCTCTCACCCTCTCTTTGCCCTTCTGTCACGGGATGATGCAGCAAGAAGTCCCTCACCAGATGCCAACCTCTCGATCTTGAATTTCCCAGCCTCCAAAACTGCAAGTCAATACATTTCTGTTCATTATAAACTACCTAGCCTGTGGTAGGTTGTGATGGCAGCACAAAACAAACGAAGACAAGGAATCATAGGATTTATTCCTTAATAATTGATAGAATCCATCAATGAATCCACCCGCTCCTAGAGTTTTCTTTGTGGCAAGGTTTCTAATTATGAATTAAATTTACTTAATTTACTAAATAAATTTATCTTTAATTCATTCTTTATTTTTTATCTTAATTGATGTAAAATTATTCAAGTATTCTTCGTTTTCATACATTCACTTTGGTGATGTATTTTCCTTTATTTTTAGTTGACATGTAATTATTGTATATGTTTATAAATACAGAGTGCTATTTTGATACATGTAAAATATGTGTAATGACAAAGTCAGGATAACTAATATATCCATTACCTCAAACATTTATCATTTTTTATGTGTTCTAAATATTCAACGTTCTCTTTTCTAGCTATTTGAAAATATATACTAAATCATTATTAACCACATTCAACCTTCAGTGCTTCAGAACACTAGAACTTAATCCTCTTATATGGTTATAATGTTGTATCTGTTAACTAACTACTCTCTATCTTTTCCGCCCAAGCTTTTCAGACTCTAATAAACACAATTCTACCCTCTACTTCTATAAGCTCAATTTCTTTTAGCTCCCAGACAGACGTAAGAACAAGTAATATTTATCTTTGTGTTGACTCGCTTATCTCAGTTAACGTAATGTCCTCCAGACTTATCCATGTTGCCATGAATGACAGAATTTCATGCTTTTTTATGGCTGAATAGTATTCCATTGTATATGTACAACGGAATGTTTTATGTACGTATACTATATATAAATACACACACACACTTTTTAAAAAAGCATACATATATAATTTTTAAAAACGATATTCATTTATTGATGAACATTTAGGTTGATTCTACATCCTGACTATTATGAGCACAGCTGCAGTAAACATCAGATGTAGGTATGTATTTGATATACTAATTTCCTTTGTTTCTGATAAATGCCCAGTAGTAGAATTGCTACTAACATATGTTAATTATATTTTTAGTTTTTTGAGAAACCTCCATACTGTTTTCCATAATAGCTGTACCAATTTACATTTCTTTTTGTTGTCTGTGCTTTTAAAGTCTTAGCCATAAAATCTTTGCCTAGACCAATGTCCATAAGCATTTTCTCTGTTTTCTTCTCGTAGTTTTATAGTTTTGGAAATTATGGTTTAGTTTTTATTTTGAGTTGAATTTTGTATATGGTGAGAGATACAAATCTAGTTTCATTCTTCCGCACATTGACATCCAGTTTCCCAGCAATATTTACTAAAGAGGCTGTCCTTTCCCTGATACGTGTTCTGATGCATTTGTTGGAAATCAGTTCATTATAAACATACGTATTTATTTCTGAATTGTCTATTCAATGTTTTCAGTTCAAATATCGTATTTTTCAGTTCCTGAAATTTTATTTTCATTTTAAAGTTTGTATTTCTCTACTAAAATTTCTCGTCTCTTTATTTATTGGAGCTATTCTCTTTTGTAAGTTGTTAGATTTATTTCTAATAACTTTGTGATTGTATAAGTGAATTTATATGAAATTTAAAAACATGCAAAACCAATTTATAATAGACATAAGAATATTAGTTGCCTCTGGGAACTGATATTAATTGGAAAAGAGGACAAAGAAGCTTTCTGGGATAATAGGGATGTTTTACATCATGATATGATGCGAATTATGGGATATATCCATTTGCCAAAACTCATTTAACTGCACACGTGAGATTTCTTCTCTTCATAGTACTTTACTTATACTTTAATTTTTAATTTTTTATTAATACATAATAATCATACATATTTTGGAGTACATGTGATATTTTGATACGTGTATACAAGATGCAATAATCAAATCAGTGTATTTAAGATATCCATCACTTCAAACATTTATCATTTCTAATAACTTTTAAAACATTATGTGTCTGCTAATTCCAATTATTACTATCCTTTGTAGGTCAGCTTTTACTGGATATTTTTGAGGAAGGGGAGTAGGTTATATTTTTCACTTTTCTACATATATAGTATTGATCATATGATTGACATTATAAATGCTACATTGTTGATAGTCATTATTAATTGTAATTTTCCCTTTAAAAATGTAAACTTTGTCCTAGTAGACAGTTAATTTACAGACAGATGAACTTGATACCTTACAGTATAATTGAAAGGTGATTAGAAGGTGTCTAGAATAGCCCTACTTCTAATGCTCTTTCTTTCTGGGTTCTCAGTTGAATACCCAGGGTTTTCAGGGAGATCTCTTCACTATTGTTGTTCAGAACTCTAACGTCCCTAAGTACTTTGCAACTTGCAGATTCTTCATTTGCTTCAAAAATTTTTAGTGGTTGCTTTCTTTAAGACAACATGGAAGCATATATGTATGCAGAGCTAAGCATTGAGCCTAATACTTAAGGGGTACTCTTCATAGATTGCTGGAGTCCTTTTCTATATAGCTCCAACTTCTCTGGTCCCTGTCCTACAAATGCTAGTCACCAAAAAAGCCTCAAACTCTGATTCTCCCTGTCTACTTAGATCATAAAGATCTTTTTGCTCTGCTTGGGCTCCATCTCCTTGCCATTTGGTCTCAAAAGTGTTGTGAATAGAAAGTCATAGCAAGGTTGATTTTGTGCACTTACTTGATTTCAGCATTTATGGTCATGATCCTCCTAATGTCCCATATCTGAAAACAGCTGTTTTGCATATTTTGTACAATTTTACAGTTGTTTACAACAGAAAAGCTAGTCAAGTAACATTTACTACATCTTTTCCAGAACAGAAGTTTGAAAATTCAGTTGTTAATCTAAAAATCCTTTACCCAAATACCATACACATAACCATTTAAACTTATTGCAATATTTTCTCTACCAGGAATCTTAAAAATGACACACTGAATTTACTACAGAGTTTATAAAAACTGATATTAGGAATTGAAATGTAACATGATTTCAAAACAGAGTGGTTCATGAACCAATATTTTTACTTGTTTTACTTAATTTTGGGACAGAAACACTGTTATTTTATTAGATCTATCTGAACTGCAGAAAAAATTAAAAGGAATATGTTTAAAGAAGATAGGAAAGAAACTTCTTATATTCTCAAGATAATAAAAGACAAAATATGGAGAAAAATTCCATATCTGAGAAAGAAGCTAACGTGGCTTGGATTATACTTCATGCTGTATAAAAATTAATTTGGTTTTTAAAAGCTCAGTTTGTTCTCTTCTGCTTGTCATCAATATTGTTCACTTCAAAGTTTGGAAGCTTTATAAATTAAAGTATATATTCTCAATAGAATAATTCTTTTCCTACTAGTTTTAAAAGTTAAACACTGAAATTTTTGTACAAAGCATTTTCTGATTCCCCTTTGTAAAGTCGCATAAGCTACTTTATTTTAGGCATAAAAGAAAAGTAAATTATACTCACTTTACTACAAGCACCAGTAGTGGTCTCACAGACCGTGAGGATGGAGATATTCTGAGGTCGGTTTAACCATCTTACCACAGTCTTGGTATTGCTTACCCATTTAACCATAGTGATATAGTATTCTCTAGTTTGGAAACAAAATTAAAACTTATGTTTAGAGCCAGGGCATTGATATAGTACCAACAATATACATTTGCCATTTTATACATAAGAATAACTGAACTACTCTAAGGATGTTGCTTAATATTAATTTAAGTATAGATGGATACATAGATAAATAGAAATCTACTCTTTTCAAAATTTACATAAATACAAATATATGCATATGTATGTATTCACATGGATGTATACATATGTATACAAATATACAGATAATTTGAGAAAAAATTTGAGAGTGAATTATTTTCCAGAAAAGTATTTCTTGGAAAAATCAAAACAATCACATGCTAGACATTTACAAAAATTTTCTATTGATTAGTATGCCTTTATGTGCAAAATAAGTATACATTTATAAAGTTATGTTATTTCTTTCTTTAAAATCACAATCAGTGAATCATCAAGAATAATCTTTTCCAGTTAAATGGCAAAGATTATTCCTGGCTTAATAATTATCTTTTACATAACCTCTGTGTTATTTCACTTTATACACGGGGACTTTGGCTACCAAGGTTTGAATGGCTTGTTTTGGTCTTTGCCAGTTGTAGACCAAGGATAAGTCCCAATTTTTATACATAATATTTTTTTCCATATTGTTAATTATCTTATTTATTTGAAACATTTTTAAACAAGGAATGAATCAAATTAAAGAACATGAGAGTCTATTAAATTCTTGGTATAATAAGGATATAATTCATGGGGCCAATTATGTTCTCATGGTAATTGGTAATTGGAAACAGTTTATATTTCCTTTGTAATACATACATTTGGACGTGTATATAATATGTCACAAAGCTTCCAACTCACATGCAACAAAATGCAATCATCAATACTCATCCATTTATGATAAAAATTACAAAAAACTTTTCTAAAAACTTGCCCAGTTTCAGAACAGATCAGTTACTTTAGAAATAGCCATCCAGTCTATAGCCATACCACCGTGAACATGCCCGATATCATCTGATCTCGGAAGAAACAGCCACCCATGTGTCACGGAAAGTATCATCAATGCACTGTATTAAAACTAATTAATCTAGATTTGGCTAGGCACGGTGGCTTATGCCTATAATCCCAGCACTTTGGGAGGCTGAGGCGGGAGGATCATGAGGTCAGCAGGTCGAGACCATGCTGACTAACATGGTAAAACCCCGTCTCTATTAAAAATACAAAAAATTAGCCGGGTGTTGTGGCACACCCCTGTAATCCCAGCTACTCGGGAGGCTGAAGCAGGAGAATCACTTGAACCCGGGAGGCGGAGGTTGCAGTGAGCTGAGATCGTGCCACTGCCCTACAGCCTGAGCAACAGAACAAGACTCTGTCTCAAAAACAAACAAACAAACAAAAAACCCAAAAACCACCCACAGTTAATTAGCCTAGTTTTATATGACTTAAAAAAATATCAGCTACAGAAAAATAACGTCTTGATACAAATTGCTTGTCTTTAGAGGTATCTGGGATAGATATCCAACTACATGAATGCTACATATCTAACATTACCGAGTAGCTACTGCTTCCTCTAGAAAACTTGTTAGCCTATCAAAGTGAAGATGTCAGTAAAAGGGCAAGCATAACTTGACATACAGGGAAGGCTGCCATATTTTTTTCAACAATCTCTTCAAGACATCTGGCAGCTTTCACAACTAGCTGAGCTCTGCTTGAAAACTGCCTTTAAACTCAGTAAAATCAAAACATGAAGTGCCCTAAGAAGAGTTAATAAGGCAACATTGAATCAAATATGCAGCTGGCTTAGGTATAATCTTTGTCCATATCAATAGGCCTTGTGATCCTGCAAAGAATAGTGTCCTGTTCACTTTCACTGTGTTTCGTTTAAGCTGATTATTTTGCATACACCATTATATTTAGCAATGTGAATATTAAAAAGTAGAAAATGAAGTATTAACCTTTAATAGATTTTTCTAGAGAATTTAGCTTATAGAAAAATGAGAGTAAGTACTATAAATAATCAGAAAATAAGTGCTGAAATGCTGAATAATTGATATAAATGTTGTAGAAATTTGAAGTAAAAAATTAATTTGAATATTGTAAACAACTAACCAAAGACTGCAAAATCAAGAAGGTCATATTTTCTGGTAAAAATTTAGATTGAACTGATATACAGTTGATTTTCTAATCTAATCAGAAATTTGTCTCAATTACCTGCCATAATATTATATTTTGTGCAATATGAGGTAACAAACTAACAGGGATAATTTTAAAAATAAATACCAACAACAACAGAACAATTTATTCATCTTGAGAGCTTTCCTTTTCAAAGTTGGTCTCAAATGAAATGTTACAAGAACATCTTTGCAACACCTCACAGGCATGACAGATATATTGATTAGCTAAGATGCCAAATTTTGACTTAAAAAAACAAAACTTAATCTTTGGAAAAGAATGAAAAAGTCAACCAGTACAAATGTGGAGAATAACTGATTTTTAAGGGAACACTAACTTAGTTGTAAATTGTTAAGTTGAAAATCATTAATTTACAGCAATACACTTATATTTCTTTTTGATTAAATATTGTGATTATTGTGTTTGTTTTTACATAATGTGCCTTATGGTCATAAGCAAAGCATAATCTGATGTGAGATACCTCATTATAATCCTTGCTTATACCCAAGAATGACCTTGCACATGGTAAACACAATCTGAAGAATGAAGGCTTTCCACAAATTTTCATTTGTAAAGTCAAACAAACGGCCATTTCAAACCACTGAAATTTCTATGTTAAGGTGTTGGAGATAGCCAAAATGGAAGCTCAAGTGGAGCTTGACACATAGGCCGGGAGGAAAGATGTATCTATTCACTAAATCACTTCCTATGTCCTTTCTTTCCTTGCCCCAGGAGCCTAGGTGTACATCTCCCTGTGATTCATATTGACTGATCATGCTTACTCACAAGTATTCAGGCTGTCTCTGAATGAGGGAGTAGGGAAGCACCCTTACCTGGAAATGCCACACTCCTTGGCCTGCCTGCTGCAGATGTAGCTGTCCTCCTGGAACTCCATCTCATGAACACATTAGATCTGGTGTTCCACGACCAGTGGCCAGCAGAAGTGTCCCTTTCTTATAACTGGGTTTCCTGCTTGTTCCTAGTCTCCATGGCTCTGGATTACCCAGGAAGTCCTCGAGGATCTGGTCCTCTTGAGCCACAGAGACAGAGACAAGCTAGTTAGAGGGATTGCACTCAAGTCAACAGAGACTTTCTATCAGCTGGGTGGTCTGGCACAGAAGATCTAATTGTCCACAAGGTTATGTGGAATGGAGGCCCCAGCATCACCTGCAGACAGGTATGTTAGCAGTTACTCCGTGTTTTCACGGCCTTCCTGTCCAATCATTGCTCTGTGTTTACACCAAAATATTCGTGCAATGTAGTTACTTTGAGCTCATTCTCTTCTCGATAATCTGTGATGTCTTCCCGTAAGTATATTGTGATGGTATTCATGACCAAATTATAGCTAGTGTTCTCCAAAGACCTCTGTTAATAACTATGCATTACTTGTAAGAAGGGTTATTCAGGACACTTCCATGAACATGGGTTAATTTATTAATTAGATTTTCTTGGAAGGCACAGATATTCCTTGGAAGACTGAGAGATGTAGGCTAGATATACTTAAAGAAATAGGGAGAGAAAGCATGACAGTGTCAAGCCCAGAGTGACAGGGGCAGAATGACCATGTTAAATCAGTGATGCAGGTTGAGAACAATGGGTCACAAAAGATAGGTGACTACAGAAAGGTTTCTAATAAGTAAAATAACGTTAAAGACATAGAGTGAGAAGAAACCAAGGACGAATCATTACTTTTACTTTTCAGACTAGAGAGGTCTACACAAATGACTATGTATCACTTCTCCAAATTAATGTGACTTATCCAATCTGTGGAAAATCTTCATGATTCATTATCATAAGATAAAATTTCCCTGGAAAGTAAATATATATTTTAAAATTCACACTTAAATTTTCTAATAAAGGTATTGAGTGATTGCAATACCTAAGTGAACAGTACAACAATTTGGCAAAATGTTTCTCCCTTCCAAGATGAGACAGCCCATCTGACTCCCACTGGTTCTGGGGATATTCAAGAAGGGGCATTATCTTAGTTTCTACCATGTTACATTCTTTTCAGAATCAATACAGACTGTGATTCAGATAAAGATAAACTGAATGGTGATGAGATGAGTCTGAACTGAATTACTATTGAAGAAAAGTTGCACTCATTGTCTACACTGGTGAAATGACTTCAGCTGAATCCGATATAAATAAACAAATAAATAAAACAATTGAAGAGAATATGAGGAAAATAATTAGGGGAAGAAATTATGCATTACTATAGATTATCTTACCCTTTTAATTTCTTTTTAAATCATATAAATTAATTAAAATGTATTTTACAGTCTTTGATGAGTATAAGTATTGGGTTGAAGGGACAATGATAATGATACTAGCTTGGGGAACTTTTTCTATTATAGGGATAAACACTAGTTATTATAAATAAGTAAACCAATCATCCAAATAAACAATCAAACAGACTAAAAAAAGAACCTAAGATCTTCAATTCAAACAACAAAAAATGTTGTTCTCCAGTGCAGAGGTCAGAGAATTCAGTTTATAAGGTAGTGCAAATCATGTAAAAAACTTTCTATATTGATCTTACTATTATTCCTCCTTATATTATTATTGTAGTCATTGTGGTGATTTTATTAAGAGATGAAAGCTATGAGATGATTGTATCTGCGGTTTAGGTGGTGGGAAAAAACGTACTGAAAAGGAAACTGAAAAGGAAAAAATGATAGTTTGTAACTGTACTGAGAAACGGAATATGATTCACTTATTGACTGCCAACTCACGGATAACCTAAAGATTATAAAAATATACCAGATGCTTAAGTAACATACAAAAAACCCATAAACATGCAAATTATTATAAAAAGAATTAATTATTTAAATATTCTGCTATTGAGAGTTTAGGCAATATTTCAAATTATACAGGTAGCTACGCTATGAACACAACACAAACATCAAAAAGAAGAGAGGACATTTGATGAACTTAATAGGACATGAAGAAAGTATGTTAATAATAATTTATATATATTTATATTTATACAAATAGGTTAAAAAAAAAAGGTCAGGAATCAAGAGCTCCTTTCAAGAAACATGGATATTGTAAAATTGATTCCCATTGCAAAAATTTTTTTGAAAGGAAAAAAATTAGAAATTATTATTTCAAGACAAGTGGGGCCTGTCACGGTGGCTCACGCCTGTAATCCCAGCATTTTGGGAGGCCGAGGCGGGCACATCACGAGTTCAAGAGATCGAGACCATCCTGGCTAACACGTTGAAACCCAATCTCTACTAAAAATTCAAAACATTAGCCAGGAGTGGTGGCACACACCTGTAGTCTCAGCTACTTGGGAAGCTGAGGCAGTAGAATTGCTTGAACCTGGGAGGCAGAGATTGCAGTGAGCTGAGATTGTGCCACTGCACTTCAGCCTGGGTGACAGCAAGACTCCATCTCCCCCCCGCCCCAAAAAAAAAGACAAGGAGATTCAGCCCTGAGAGAAGTATAGTGATTTATCCAATGAGATAAATGAAATGGTGACTCAAACTAGTCACCTAGTCTATTTCCCTTTCTTGTTATTCTGTAGCATTAAACAAACCAGAGAAAAACATAAGAGTTAAGGACCAGATAAAATGTCAATAGTATCTATCATTGCTTCATTTGTAAGGTAACCATTCAAGGCTGCTAGATCAAGCTCAGAAATAAATGTTACTATTTGATTTGGTCAGGTTTATTACATTATATGTCAATTCAGGCCTATCTTTAAGGTCTTCCATCCGATCTGGATGAAATGCTCTGCAACTTGACGAAAGAGGCCTTACTTCATTTTCTACTTTTCTTATCAATTAGTCCTGAGCCTCTATCTCAATCATTTACTCTCACTGGGATTTATCTTTTCCATCAGTAGAAGGAGACATTTGTATTAGGTAGTTAATGAAGGTCTTCCGGAGTAAGCATTCCATAAACCTTTATTACCTTTTCAAGTAGGTAAAATTTCCACACACATCAGGCTGCACTCTCTGTGAAAATGACCAACTGGGATGAAATTTTTTCTAAATAATGTCAATGAAACAACAATTGAATGAAATTTCTGTTGGAACCAATCACCCTAACTGATTATTGATATCATCAAATAAACTTTGAACTTAGCCCTACATCATTCAATATAATGTGAAAACATTTTTCTAAATCAGCTGCCTATCCCATCTCTAGGGTTGTAAAAAATTCCAAAGGACTCTAGTATTTGAAAGAATCACTTTTGAAGTCTGAAACCATGCTGGATTTCAAAATACACATGATTGTTTAATTAGTTGTTCACTACTGAACATTTTGCTAATACTAAAATTATGCCTCCGACCCAATAAAATGTGTTTATTTTCTCCCTGATCAAGTTTCTTAAATATAAATACTTCATACATAGGATATTTTGAAAAAAAATATTAAATATCTCTGTCTGGAGAAGAAAGCTTGAAAATCTTTGGAAAACTCTGGGGAGAAAGTTGGAAAAACTCACAAATTCCAGAGAGATTATACACTTTTAATGAACACCTTCAAAAAAGCATGTGGAGCAACTATGTTCTTGAAGAAAATACAGTGGAAAATGATCCTTTGTTCCCATCTCTGTCACATCTCCAGCAAAAGGCCTAATTCTCAGTATCAGGCTCTTCAGTCATTGTGTGGTGCTCATAATCACCTTGGAGCTAAATGCTTCTTGGGAACAGCCAGACACCGAGAATGACTTCATTCCTCACTAATGTAGGCAACTTCAGCTCTATTTTCAAGTGGATTTGTTGAGCTGATCACATCTCTCTCTAAATTGCAGCAAAACGATAATTGGAGTGAAAATATCTATTTCCCCATAAAAGTGAAATTGAAATTGCATACCTTGATTTAAAGCTGTCAGGTGGCATGAGTTCCAAAGTGTGAGTTGGTCCATACAGGTTTACAACATATAATTTTATTGTTGGGTTCACTTGACCTGCCTTTGAGAAAATGAAAGTTGTATTGCAAGTATATTAAGCATTAGAATATATTGAGCAAAAAAGAAGAGGATTTTTGATTCATTTACTGTTTTGTGTTAGAAGAGAAAAAAAATTTAATTTCTCTGAAGTAGAAATGATTTTAAATTCGACAACATGATTGCTTTGAATTGTTTTTGAAGATTGCTGCTTCTCAAGCATTTTTGTCAGACAATTAAAGGTGATAGGAAATTGTGATGACTTCACTCATTAGGCAGCGCTACTGTGTTCTTTCCCTAAAATGGCACCAGAAGGGCTGGCTGTACAAAAACAAAAACAAAACAACAACAACAAAAACCTAGTAGATCAAATAGCTACTCACATTAGAGGATATGCACTGTGATGGGAAGAAGGTTCGACTAATCAAAAAAAAAAAAAAAAAAAAAAGGAGAAATGAAGACAAAAAGAAAGGAAAGAAAGAAGGAAGCCTATCAAACCAGGTGCCCCATGCTTAAAATTCCAAAAGCCTAATGTAGGCTATCACATTAATCTCCCAGACTTTTCTTTTAAACATTACTAACTCCTACAAGGAGTGACTTATTTGCATAATTGACAACCCTTGGAAGGTGGGCCATGGGCAGACTGCCCTCTCTGAGTACCTGGTATGAGGAACAGAAAGGCAAGGATAGCAAGGATAATGTAATTTAAGTTTAGTGAGTCAACACTTAAATAAATAATAACTAGCAGGCATAGTAGTTGGTATGCTTCTGGCACATAGTAGACACTAAAGGTATTGCACAAATTATTAAATTAAATGTCCCTACTACAGTCGTAAGATATAAACATTTTCTTGGTCACAGTGGAGAATCTAAGCAAACTGTGCAAGGTCAAATACCTAAAACTAAGAAAGTTCGTATTTAAACCCAGGATGTTCTTAACTACAATGCAAATATTGTGCTTTCTGTTCATTCCAACACAATGGCCTTCAAAGTTTTGCCAAATACACTGTGAGTAAGTGGCAGGAATGAGAACTTTCATCAACATATCTCAAGCAGTTTGAATGAATGAATGAATAATCACATCAATGATGTACCAAATTGCTTGATTACTTGTGGCTCAATATGTTTCTAAACAATATGCCATTATCTTTATGATGTGGCTGATACTTAAAGAAGTCTACATGAAATATATAGAAAAGAGCCGGGTGCTGTGGCTCAACCCTGTAATCCCAGCACTTTGGGAGGCCGAGACGGGTGGATCACGAGGTCGGGAGATCGAGACCATCCTGGCTAACACGGAGAAACCCCGTGTCTACTAAAAAAATACAAAAAACTAGCCGGGCGTGGTGGTGGGTGCCTGTAGTCCCAGCTACTCCGGAGGCTGAGGCAGGAGAATGGAGTAAACTCGGGAGGCGGAGCTTGCAGTGAGCTGAGATCCGGCCACTGCACTCCAGCCTGGGAGACTGAGCGAGACTCCGTCTCAAAAAAAAAAAAATATATATATATATATATATATATAGAAAAGAAAAAGGAAATTAAATGTGAGTTTAATTTAAAAATCTGCTAAAAACTTAAAGGGAATGATAAAACAGATTTAAACATGTCGAAGATCCATGTTTAAGGAATTGGCATTGACAAAACCCTTAGTTAAATCAGGACCAGAATCAACGTAATACATTCCAACAATAGCCAGCAAGAGTTCCTCAATAACTGTTGTTTTGTTAGGATATCCAAAGAGACTAGCACATCTGTGGAAGTGCATCATTCACAGGTCAGAAGTTTTGAGCCAAAGAAGGAAGTCAGGAAAGATTTCCACTACGGAAATGAGGTAACTATTAAGAGAGACTATGAAACTGGTTCATAGAGTAAAGGGCTCCCTGGAAGGTAAGCTATGAGCCTGCCACCCACCAAAGGCTCTGGTCTCAGAATTTGCAAATCTTTTCATTGTTCCCAAGCCCGACAGTGCCTGGGCACATTTTTGGGGCAGTTTAGCCTTCTGTGACTCTTAGGAGCTCCCTTTCACATCATTCTTGTTTTAAATTAGTTGTCATGTTTCTCCCTGAAAATAATGGCCTTATCTATTTAATTTTTAGCCTACTATTTATCTAGCTGGATCAGGTATGTTACACTTCAGAGCCTGACACAGTATAGCAGTGCCATTCAAAGTGCTGTTCTTGGACTGTAGCATCAATCAGCATCTCCTGGAAGCTTAGCAATGCATTCATGGACCCCACCTGAAACCTATATTCAGACATGGAATTAGAATCTCTCAGTGTGGGCCTATAAATTTGTTTCAACAAAATTGCCAGATAATCAGTGTGCAAATTCTAATAAAATACTTATCTTTATCTGTATCCTTATCTATTTATCTGTCTATATAACAGTTCAGTGGTGGTCAAAAGTTAGCCAGCATTACGATCATTCAGAGCTCCTGAGGGGCTTGTTAAGATACTGATTGCTGAAGCCAGTCCACCTCCAGCATGAAGCTGATACCCTATGATATCAAGGACCACATTTTGAGAATGGGCTTAGCTTAATACGTAAGTCAGTGAAACCTGAGTCCAAGTGTTGACGCTTTTATTTAGTTGGCATGGCTATGAGCACATGCTAAAGATTCTCAAGTATCATTTTATTCGTCTCATTTTGTCCAAAGTGAGACAAACTGTTCTTTGAGAATATGTCACAAATCAGAAATTTTGAGTTGAAGCTTTCCTGTCTGTAGATAAGAATATCTTATAGACTAATAAAAAGATTTATATAAAGTGCCTAAAATAGGATATGGTACTGAATTAAAATGATAATTATTGTTAAGATACTAAATCTTCTAGTTAGTGAAAAGCTGTGCTTCTATTTTTTATCATTCGATACACTGATTGAAGCAAATGGGAAATTAAATTAAATCTTTCTGTGAATTCTTACCAATGATGCAGTTTTATGGCACACTTTGTTAAAGACATATCAGTTATCATCTTTAAGGCAGTTTTCTTTATGTCAGCAGCACTATAAGCTTATCACAAAGTAGAAGTTGTGCACATATGTGGCCAGTTTTCAGACAAAATGTGAACATCTCAACTAAGCGTTAGGCTGCCTCCAAAATTCAAGAGTCCAGCATTCTATAATCTCAGATTTGTATCTGTCCATGGAGTTTTGAAATTAAGCACACATCACAAGTTCATTTGTACATTTTAATATTTGAATCATTTCAAGAGTTTGCAGATTAGAGGGTTTTCATCTATTTGCTTTTTACAGTTACATTTGCCATGAAGACTGCAAATCCACAAATTTCTTCCCTCTATTATTCTGAAACACAAGCCTCAATAACAATTAACCTTATTTTGCTGACAACTAAATTGTCATTAAACAAGATAATGTTTTAATTAAAAAGATTAACCTGAGGTTACTGGGATAGAACCGTGCATCTCTTTTGTGCTGAATTGCTAATGATAGGGTATTTTATGAGTTCTGAATGATGCTGAATTAAGTAAAATACAAATATATGTGTTTACTGTATTTCATTAGTAAATCTGACCACATTAAGTATTTGCTATACTCCTTTTAATCTAGTTTAATTTAAAGCACAATTTAGTATAAACTCTGTGTTGTTTCAATTTTCAAAGTAGTATTTTTTTAAAGTTTTTATTGCATAAGAGTGAATTGAAACAATACCTTTGTTACAGTAAAAACTAACAAAAAATTTTTGAAACCAGAGTAGATAATAAAAATTCTGAAAATTGAAGTAACATACCCAAAATGATACTAAAATTTGTTTTAAGAACAAGAACCAAAACAGATTATTTTCTTAGAGTCCTATTGTCTTAAGTACCTGGGTAGGTGAGCAGGTCTTCCTACTAAAAATCACCTGAGAACTAGAAATGCTTTCTTATTTCTAATAAATATTAATGGTAGTTATCATATACAGTTATATATATTATTTGCATATATATAAAATGACAGGTAATGAATATTAACAGTGGTTATCATATATAGTTATATATATTATTTGCATACATATAAAATGTCAGGTGTGAGGCTAAGAATGGTACCCATATGTAGCTAAGTCATTAGGAGTAAATGGAGCAAATAGAGCTCCATATATATGTGTTAACTTGACAAGGAGATGTTTGGATTCCAGCTGTGTTTTTAGAAATCAAACTGTTGACCTGTGGTAGTTTTATAGAGAGGGATGAAATCAATAGATTTGAGTTTTTTCTTTGTTCTTAAAACAACTGTGACTTGTATAAAAGCATTAAGTCTTTTAGAATCTATTTGCTTATTTATGAAATAGAGACAATTGTGATAAAGACCAAATGAGAAAAAAACAAACAAGTGGAAAAGCTCCCTGAAAACATAAAGTTTATCACTAGCGTATGTGATTTCTACAATTAATAAACAAACATTATTATGTTATGCCTATCTTTACTATCAACCAATATTAATTTATTAGAAGAAATTATCAAATAATAAAGTATCTAGGTTCATATCCAGTATCTTCTGAATTATTGCTGACATAATTTAACTTCCTCAAATGCTTCCATTGGCTCATGTGTTTGTCTCAATCTAGTCAAAATTATGAGGCCTAGGTATGGCCAAGTTCAAGCACCATGAGTTTAGAACTAAGAAGGCAATTTGAGCATACAGCTAATGCATATGTTTTTTCTATGTGAATAAAAAAAAAATCCCATTTCTTTTGGGAAATCAGTTACAAACAGTTGTCCCTTCCACAGAACTGACTGAATTTTCTTTGTGCAGTGCATCGAGCAGTCAGATGTGACTGTGTTCCTTTTGTGCAGTGCATCGAGCAGTCAGATGTGACTGTGTTCCTTTTGTGCAGTGCACTGAGGAGCTGGATATTATTTTATTCCTTTGTGCCGTGCGCTGAACAGTTGAATGTGTGTTTCACAGTATGTCACTGGTTCACCATTTCACATTTAAATTGCCAGGTGAACATTTATTATCATAAATCAAAAATGTGAGAATTAATACATTTGGGGCAACTTTTCAGGTTTTCTCTGGGGGGAAAAAATAATGCTGGTATGCTGTATAGGCCCAAACTGTCATGCCAAAAAAAAAAACAAAAAAAAGCTAAATCTATAACTGGAGAAAGCAGAAGTTCTTTTCTTTGAGTATAATAAAAATCTCTTAGTGAGTATTATTTTTTTGTGAAGTTAAATCGTTATGTTATCCTAAAAAGCACTGAGTATATCTGCCTTCTAATCTATGTCCAGAGAAGACCCTAAAAATAACATTTTAAAATCATGGATTCATATTCTTCATAATCTTGCATTTAATACTACAACCTGTGGAAGGAAGATGGATGAGAAAGAATGGCAGTAAAATCTCACTGAGGAAAATGCTCATCTTATTTCTGATCCTCCATATTCAAGTCTCCTTTTTTTGCCCTTGGATAAAATGAATGTGGTGGATGGTGTGAACAGAAGGAAAGTGTGAATTACCTCACCCCCACCCTGACAGGGCTAGAGTAATGAGGGTGATGGGAGTCTGCCCTGTAGTTTGTCCAACTAATGTAGTGCATGAATTAAAAGGTAGAAAACCTATTGTGCTTGAAAAAACAAAGTACAACTCACTAAAGAAATGGCGTAAAAATGACTTCTAAATGAGATCAACATCCTCTCTTATTTCCTGTAAGACATCTTTACATGATTAATGTATTGGGAGCCTTCCTCATGAGCTTTCTTCTTCGTTATATAAACATTGGGAAAAATACAGGTTTAAAAGAGATCTCAAGTAATTAAAGATGGCATACAGAGGAAAAAACAGTACAATCCAGATGTTTTTACAACCTTCTTATAGAGGCCTTGCCCAACACTTGAAAATACTTTTGTTGTCTGGAACATATTGCCATATTTGCTTCATCTGATAAAAAATTCTATCTATCTTATCTACCCATGGTTATGACTCCAACCAGCATTTTATATAGTGTGTTCTAGAGTATGCTTTGCCAAGGTAATGCCGATATTAATACTAATACTAATAAATGCTTTATGCTTAGTCTATTCTTTATGGGTGATTTTTCATGCTTGGTCTTTTCTTTATTGAGATTCTTTATGCTTAAATCTATCTCATACTGGAGATTCTTTATGTGTAGTCTATTTTTTATAGAAGATTTATAATATACATTAACATACAGTACATTACGTGCTCTAAGAAATCATCTGAAAGAGGCTAGATTTTTTTTAAAGATGTTTTTTTAAAGATGTTCTAATGTATTTGACCATGGCACTTTCCCCTTCCTTGTAACAACTATTATGGGGTATGCCTTGGAGAAAACATTGCCCTGGCATCAGTACACTCCCAATCACTTTTCTCCCCACTTTCAACTGTAAGATGTGAAAAAATAAAAGTAAGCATCAACAGGAAAGAAATGCAGCAAAAGTGAAAGTCCATACACTTTCAAATAATCTCTACCTCTTTCACTGTGTATAGACTATTGGGAGCTCGAAAGTGACGAGTCTGACAAGTATGGAAAACTTCTGTTTTCCTCCAAAGACAGCTTGTTCAAGAACCAAGAATACCATCTGTCAAGTCACTAGTGCAGAGAGAGAAGGAACAAAATAGCACTTTCACGTTACTTACCTTAGGATACGGATACTGCTTTCCTTTGGGATACAATGCTCCAGTAAACCGAGGGATAACCATGGTGGGTACCAAGGAGTCATTTATCATCAGGAAGGCAAGTCTTTCTCCATCTGGTGACCACCAGTGGGCGATGTGAGAATGCAGGAGTTCCTCTAGAATAAATGAGTGTTATTTGAGACCAACTGTAGAGATGTGGGCTCAGTGACCCACAAACATCTGTCCTTGAAATCTCCATTATACACCTACATTTTCTAGACTGTGTATTGAATTTTATTAACTTCTCTGAGAATTCTCCAATTCTGAGTTACCCTTTTAATTCCAGGAATAGCAACTGTAGAGGAAGGAAACAATTAAGCAATGAAGTCAGGATTTCATGGATTTTCAGTAATGTAGACAGAACAGATGAAAGCACTACTGGAGTAATCAGAATGAGAACAGTGATTGAAGAGTGAGATGTGGCCTAAAACCATATCCATGTCATGAATCATTCATATTTGCATGCAATCATATTTGCATTCTAGCATCATCAACCAAATTGAGGGCCCACTAGATGGATCAAACTATTTTAAGCTCTAGGAAAACAGAATAAGAAGTATACTAGGTATCTTTCATTTAATTCAAGATCCACTATCCACTTTTTTGATTCCCACTTTCTGGTCCAGAGAGCTAACCTATATGAATGACATCAGAAGGGCCCCTATGTCCTCTGGCTTCCCAATAGCAGGAGATTAGAAAGAGGAGAGTAAAGTCAGGTTATTTATTCTCTTGGCTCTATCCTACAATGTTACCTCAGGCTGGCTGTCAACTTTAAATGATGTCACCACTTGTGTCACTGCAGCCACGTCTACACAAATTTCTCCTTCTGTGTCTGGTAATGGCTTATCTTCATGGTCATAGGAGTGGTAACAATTTGGCTGCTACTAGCTTAGTTTACATCACTTTCCTTTGTGGTTTTCCTACCCCTTAACCTTAACAAATGCTCTCCTTGTAAATAAAAAGATAATAAAATGTTCGCTTTGTAAATAAATTATCTTTAAAGTATCTTGTTGAATGTGCCAACACTTGGGACTCTGACAGATACAGAAGTTAATACCAGCAGCAGACTCAGAAGAGGCCCTCAAAATTAGATTTTGAGACTACGTTTGTCACCTCTCTATCTATATGTATAAATGGAATTTATCACTTTCTCAGGTGGGAATTGGAGCACAGACAATCCATAGCAAGAGATGGAATTGTGAGTAATCAATCATCAGTAGTGGTGACATGGAATAAAATACAGGTAGAGGGAAATGGCATTGGGAGAGCAAGTGCTTGTTGAAATAGATAATGTTTTTCAATACAAGTGACAATGGTCTTTTTTCAAATCTTGTAATGCCTGTCCTATGATTGTCATATGGAGAGTGGCAAAGGCTTCACACAACATCTCTAGTTTTAGCAAGTAAGTGTTCTAGCACTTACTTGCTACAACAATGGTGATTGTAAAGATTAGGAAATAAGTTTCCATGGTTCTTCTGACACCCCAGAGATAGTACACAGGAAAAAAGAGAACTTGAAACCATGATTGTGAAATTAGGAATACCCATGCAGAACAAAAGGTCATGATGGTATCTTTGGAAGAGTCCATCTCTTCTGTCGTTGCAGGAAAACTATGGCTACAGTCCAAGATAACATAGGAACGGTTGCAGGGCTGCAATACATATTAGAGGCTCAACTCCATTTGTTCTTTTAAAGTAAGCCAAAGATATTCATAAAGGTGGATGGGGACCCCAACACACAGGATAAGAATGTTTGGACAAAAGTATACAGTATAGTTACGATTTCTGGGACAATCTTATAAACAACACATTATGGTTGAGTGCTGCTGTATGTGGTTAATTTTATGGCTGAAGACACTGAACATCAAAATTCTGACAAATCTTCTTCCTGACAGAGGCAACCTCTATCCTAGGGAACAAGACCTCCTCTGCATAGAGGTAGAGAATGGGAGACAAATTTATTTAAAATTTAAAAGTGTGCAACACTGGGGATGTTTCTAGAAATCTAGTGGTTTGGGATACACTGGGCTATCTCTTCTAAAGTGAGAGAAAAATTGTTGATTGTACTTATGCAAAAGTAAACAGGAATTGAATTCTTTGGACTTTGAAAACAACATAAGCTGCATTGACATATGTTCTCTGTTCTGTATCCCAGACAAGCTGTAAAGCTGCTCGTTCTGAGTAGAATCCGTGTACCAGGGGGCCCTGCAACTGATCTAGGCCATGTTGCAACCTTCTCTATGTCCAGAACTTTGTGACTCCAGCAGATCCGATGGCAATGTCAGTGCCCATGGCAAATAGAGATGCTGTGTGGAGCCTCTGGGATGCTCCATATGACAATCATAGGACAGGCACTACAAGATTTGAAAAAAGACCATTGTCGCTTGTATTGAAAAATATTATCTATTTCAAGAGCAGCTCTTTCCAGGGCTCCAGCAGAAACATTTATCCTCACCATAGGATACCAAGTGAGTATGCAACCAAAACTGCCCATCATGAAATGTTATCTGATCCACTGACCATAGAATAGAACACACACACACCATTCCACTAAAAAATAACAGTGAAATTGAGCCAGAAAACAAATGTGACTGCCCATTGTATTGCGTTCTCTGCTTCATCCCCTCTCCTCATCTCACATCTGTGCCACAAGGCATGTTTTCTAACACGAGTTGGCAAGGGAGAAATAAACGCAGTCCTGGTTTATGGCAGGTCTGCATGATGTACAACAACAAGCTGGAATTGGGTAGGCTCTGTATTAGAATCTGACTCAGGAGTGGCACTGAAAGACAATAATAAACAGAAATCTTCCCAGTTGGTAAGATTTTGAAGGGAATACTTAGTTGTCCACTTTTCGTGGAAGGAGACTTAGTTTCGGGCATGGAAACGTCCTGACTCAGGCACAATAACTAATAAGGGTCCACTCATCAGGGATGTGGTAAAAAGTAAAATTAGAAAACTAGTGACAAGGAGGTTTAGGAAAAACAAGTGAATCGACTTACTAGAAAGGGGAAAAATTCAGGAGAAGATGACTGCGAAGTACATGTCCATCAGCCTCCGGCTCCCACTATTACCTGCCAGTGGTAGTGGCCACCACTGAGACTCTGACATAGTATCATTTCTCAGGGGAAGAGCTGATGACACGTGAATTTTCTGCCACAAAATATTTCCTTTTTTGAGATAATGTAATGAGGAAGGCACATGAGTTATATGAAAACCTTTCCATCAAGACAGTGTAGCATTTTGTCATCACAGAGATACACATATATTCTGGGTGTGGATTTGCTTTTGCTGCCAACGGATCTGTTCAGCACTACTCTTTACAGGAACATTTATCTGTTACCATAATAATCTACATTACATTATCTCAAAAAAGGAAATATTTTGTGGCACAAAAGCACTATGGGCTCAGTGGTGGTATTTACTAATTTCATCATGTTCCCCACTAGCTATATGTACCTGGGTTGATAGAGGAGTAAAATAGTCCACTCTACTTCAGTTTTGGCACTATTTGTTTAGCAATAACCTTGAAGCCAGGATGTCATCCTTTAACACGCAGTGTGTCCCACCTGTATAGCCATGAGGTACAGATCAAGGCACTAAGGGGTGGAAGTAGTAGTGTTATCTTTTATTACCACACCAATAACCCACAGAACACAATTTGCTTCTCATTTTCATAATATTGAAGTTGGTGAATTTAGAAGTCCATCGCCTAAAGGAGGAGGGTATCCACCAGGAATACAGTCATAATTCTGTTCCTCTGAAATGGAAACTGAAATTTTATCCCCATCATTGTGGGCTCGTTATACAACCCCCTCCCCCCAAAAAAAAGACAAAACACAGTTAATAATCTGGGTCTGATGATGGACCTCATCTGCCAGAAATAAAAATATATTTGCTGTGCAAAGGAGGGCAAAGAGAAATACATTTGGAACTCAGGAGAGTCACAAATACATTTTTGCCCAATAGTACTGGTTGATGGAAAACCAAAATTGTAACAACATAATTAACAAAAGGATGGGGCCAGGTGCAGTGGCTCATGCCTATAATCACAGCACTTTGAGAGGCCAAGGTGGCGGATCACCTGAAGTCAGGAGTTCGAGACCGCCTGGCCAAAATAACGAAACTGCATCTCTACTAAAAAATAAAATTTAAAAAAAACCCACAAAAATTACCCAGGCATGGTAGGTGCCTGTAATCCCAGTTACTCAGGTGGCTGAGGCAGGAGAATCCTTTGAACCCGGGAGCTGAGATGGTGCCACTGCACTCCAGCTTGAGCAACAGAGCAAGACTCTGTCAAAAAAAAAAAAAAAAAAGAAAAAAAAAAAAAGAAAGAAAGAAAGAGAAAAAGAAAAGGATGGAAAGGAGTAAGATTTGGCGGGAATGAAGTTTTGACCTGACCTACCTGTTAAATAACCTCTCTAGCACGCTGACAGAAAGTAAAAGTAAAAGAAATAAACATTTGAAGAAGGCAACTGTAATTACCAATTAAGATTACATAATAAGCTTTTTAAAAAATTATTATTAATGGGGGCATTTCTCCACAATGTTCTATGAAAAATACAAGTGGCGGCTCTATTTACAAATTCCAGATATATAACAGGACTAATACCATCCTGCAATAAAGCAATAGCAGATAAGATGTTATGTGCTTCTTTTCCTGGGACACAAACTTTTAATTTGAATAACAAGAATGTTCTTATGTTCTTTGACTTTTTCTTGGGTATGACCACTGTGAAACCCCAGCAAATCAAATGAAGGGAGGAAGTGAGTGCATGGAATTTATTTTCTTATCTCCTATGCATCTAAATTATGTGAGTATGGCTTTGCCCAACCAAAAGCCACTGCTTCTATTTCTGCAAAACATTTACAGCATTCTCTCCTAGTTTCAGGTGACTGCTGTGTCCCCTTCCCCCTTTGACTGCTAATGGCTAAACCATTACAAGCCATGCTTTGTGGCATTTACCTTGTTCATGATAAGGGGCCCCTTCATAGCTTAAACCTCCTTGAATTACTCCCTTTTAAATGTGCCACCTTTCTTCAGTTGTGATATTGACACTGATTTATACAACTAACTTACAATTTTGTTAAGGAGACATGAGTTATACACATGACACATTGAGGAAAAAATATACATATATGTTTGTATGTATATACATGCATGCCAAGGGCCAAATTGAGTGTAAACTCCAAGTTTTTTTTTTTTTAAAGATGGAGTCTCACTGTGTTACCCAGGTTAGAGTGCAGTGGCATGATATTGGCTCACTGCAACCTCTGCCTCCAGGGTTCAAGTGATTTTCCTGCCTCGGCCTCTCAAGTAGCTGGGACTACAGGTGCTCACCACTACTCCCAGCTAATTTTTGTATTTTTATTAGAGACAGGGTTTTACCATGTTGGCGAGGCTGATCTCGAACTCCTGACTTCAGTTGATCCACCCACCTCGGCCTCCCAAAGTGCTGGGATTACGGGGGTCAGCCACCGTGCCTGGCCCCACTGTAAACTCTAAGTTCTATGAGATTTGAAGGTACAAAGATACCCTGTTGGCTAAAATCAATACTGTAGATTTCGAAGAAACAGGTTCTGTCATAGGTGCTGAAGTATGTGTGTCCAGTACTTCCCAAGAGTAAGCCTGACCCAAATTTGAGTATGCTTTTCAAGGGAAACGAGGCAACACCTACTCTCATTTATTTTAGAGTCACATATGATTAATGTTCTTCCCCATAAAAATGCTAATGTAGCGAAACAATCATATAGAGAGCCTTGTGACTTTCTTCAGGTGGAAAAATAAAGCTACCTGGAATGGGAAGGAGGTAAATAAAAGAATCTTTAATATGCATTTGCTCAACAGTCATCCTAGATAAGGCACAAGCTTCTTTAATTGCAACTAATGGGCACATTTGCTCACGGATTGAAACTTCCTATGTTAATTATATCATATTAATTACAAAGAATTTACTTTTACAAATGGTGTTTCATTCCAATTTAGTATAGGTTTGGCTCTTCATCGTTTTTATCACTCTGATTTAGAAAATCTCACTGCAGAGCAGATGGAGTTTTCAGCACATGTGGTTTTATATCACAGACACTTAAAAACACAGCCACAACACGAAGCACTTCCACAATACTGAGATACAACCATTGTGTTTAGATTAATGTGCTATTGTAAAAAGCAAGTTGATTCTTTCCATTTTTAGTTTATCAGTTTAGACCAGTAGGATTTCCTGAGGATGCTACTTGCAGCTCTGCAGGCCTGTGTTTGATTTCTTTTTTTTTTTAATTTTCTGCATTTCACTGTCAAATTCCTTGAAAGAATAGTCTGTATTCATAACCTTCTCACTCCCCATTTACACCTCCATCCACTGCAGTCTTGGATTTGGCCCCACCAATTAACTGATATTACTCCCGTCAAGGCCATCAATGATCTATGAGCAAATCCAACAAAAACTTGGGAATCCTTTCCTTGTTTGACCTCTAGAGACTCAGCACTCTTGATAACCCTGTCTTCCTGTGATTCCCATGCTGCAGCCCCATAGATGGCACTGAGTAAGTGCTCAATAAATATTTGTTGAATCAATGATGAAATGAATGCAACTTCATGTCGCCAAAAGACATTAATGTGAAACAAACATGAATGTGAAAATAGGCATTTTGCCCTGTTTTATTTCTACACAAAAGTGTAACAATCAGAATCTGCTGGTAAGAATGTTGCTTATCTCGTGAATTTTTCCTCACTTTTTAATTCTTATTCTTGAAGACCAACACAAGGACCACGTCTTCTATGAAGCACCTGACATTCCTCCATCCAATCAGACTTAGTTCTACTTACAATGCTATTTAGTATGTGAAATAAATAATATTTATATGTATACTTACTATGCTCCAAATGGTTCCCAATACAATAGTTGTTTATTGTTTATCACTGCACTAAGTTGGAAATACCCGAGACGTGGAAACCCGTATTTCTCATTGTATTGCTCTTAGACAATGCCTGGCAGATATATTTGCTCCACAGTTGTTGGATTAAATTTTAAGGAATAATCCCTTAAATATTCAAGGTTCTAAAATATATTTGTAAATCATTTAAGCATATTAATTCTATGATTCTATATGCTTAAATAATTGAAAGTGAGAGTCATTTTTTTCCTATTTAATAGATGAAATGCTTTATGGAAATTTTTAAAGCTGTGAAGTTGGTAACTGTAAACTTTCTTTTTAGTAACATTTAAAAATTTTTTAAAGTAAAACTTTGATCTGATATCTTATTTAATTACTTGCTATGTTAAATACAGCAATTTATGTGAATAACATTATATGTGTTTTGTGCAAATTATATTTTAAATAATATTTTTAGTATTTTTAGTAGAGACAGGATTTTGCCATATTGTCCAGGCTGGTCTTGAACTCCTGGGCTGAAGTGAAGCACCCACCTTGGCCCCTCAAAGTGCTAAGATTGCTGGCATGAGCCTCAGCACTGGGCACATCTTGGTTTCTTAGTAAATGATTAGATACACAAACATCGTGATGATTAAATCACATACACGTGCAGCATTTCCTAGTTATCTGCAATATAGAAGCCCAAAGTATGGCAAAAACCATAATTTTTCCTTTCCTCTTTGGAATGTGTCAGATCCACAGCATCATCACAAAAGTTTGTATTACCTGTTTGTTCTGCTCTCCACAATCCCTTCTGTTTTGAGCATTTTCTTATTTTTCTGATTTCACTGTTTAAAATGTATTATATCTGATATTGCTTTACTTTCTTTAGGAACTAAACAATACTAGAAATAGAGACAAAGATTCTCAAAACTGACACCTTTAAGGACACTATTTAGTGACTAGTTGGGAGCAGCAGCCACTCTTACAGATTGGCCTGGTCTTAAAAGATTAAGACATGCCCTTAAAGGTTACTGTAAAAACATTTTCTTGTCTTTTATGTGACTCTCTCATCTTTTTTAAATGACATTTACAAAAGGTAAATTTCAATTTTAAAAAAGTGGAGATGTTACATGTTACTTTCTATGTCTCCCATACATGCTAATGTAGATTGTAATTGACTCCTGCAAAGTAATAAGAAGGAAATCTCCACTACAGAGTATCACACACATAATGTTCAAATTACATGCATTCCCCAGGCAATATCACTGTGTTTCAGTGAGTGCATTAAAGGGGAAAAATCGGTCTGGAGCCTGGGAGCTCCTGGCACATTCCACAAGCAAAGTGATAGTGGGAGGGTAAGGTGCACGTAGAACTCTTGAAGCAGAGCTTGGAGATAGCAGTCAAAATAGTGAGGGAAAATCAATAATATCTGAATAGCTTACATCCCTCTGCCAAACCTTAACATTGATGTCATGGGTAGGGTTCCTTCTCCTGGAAATGCAGTGAGGATTGGGGTAAGTTCATGGACAGTCAGATGAATCTTTGGCTGAGGAAACAGATCACTGAAATCTGACAATTTAGGTCCCAAAATGTGTGCTGTGTCTTGGGGAACAGTGAAGGACATCCCCCTATAACAAATAGAGTAGACTAGTGACTAAGTCCTGGCTTTAGAAACAAAAGACACATTCAAATGCTGGCTCTCCCACTCATTAGCTCTGAGGCCATGTCTAAATCACAGATCCTCTCTGAGTCTTGGTTTCTTTTTTAAATTTTTTCTTTGGAGACATGGTCTCACTTCTGCTACCCAGGCTGGAGTGCAGTGGCATGATCTTTACTCACTGCAGCCTCAACTTCCTGGCTTAGGTGATCCTCCCACCTCAGCTTCCAGAGTACGGGGAACCACAGGCATGCGCCACCCCACCACTCTACGCAGTTAATTTTTTTTTTTTTTTTTCTTTTTTTTTGAGACAGACTCTCACTCTGTCGCCAGGCTGGAGTGCAGTGACATGATCTCGGCTCTGTAACCTTCGACTCCCTGGTTCAGGTGATTTTCCTGCCTCAGCCTCCCAAGTTGCTGGGATTACAGGCATGTGCCACCACGCCCAGCTAATTTTTATATTTTTAGTAGAGACAGGGTTTCACCATGTTGGCCAAGATGGTCTCGATCTCCTGACCTCATGATCCGCCCGCCTTGGCCTCCCAAAGTGCTGGGATTACAGGCATGAGCCACCATGCCCGGCCTTTTTTTTGTATTTTTAGTGGAGATAGGATTTTGCCATATTGCCCAGGCTGGTCTTGAACTCCTGCCTCATTTGATCCACCCGCCTCAGCCCCTCAAAGTGCTAGGATTGCTGGCACGAGCCACAGCACTGGGTACGTCTTGGTTTCTGAGTAAATGATTAGATACACAAACATTGTGTTGATGAAATCACATACACGTACAGCATTTCCTAGTTATCTGCAACACAGGAGCCCAAAGTATGGCAAAAACTATAATTTTTCCTTTCCCCTTTGGAATGTGTCAGGCCTACAGCATCATCACAAAAGTTTGTATTACCCATTTGTTCTGCTCTCCACAATCCCTACAAACAGTTTACTCTCAGACCAAATACATAGATTTTTATTCTTTAGTTAGGAAAATTACCATATTTGTCAGAAAACAGTCTCTAACTTCTCTCCTTAAAATTTCCTTAAAAATGTAATGCCCATAAACCTGTATGAAGCCTTTTCAATAGGACAGAGACCCAAGTCATCGTAATTCGGGTTGGAGCAGCGCAATAAGCATGATCTACATTGAGTATACCCTCAGTTAACTGAAAAGTTCATCGATGTTACAGACCACCTTTTATCAAGGTCGCACATCAGTACGTGGGTCAATGCCCACATTGCTGCTAAACTAGTCTTCTGTTCCCTGAAACCCAATGCTCCTCGTTAATGTTTGCTCACTATGTCTGCCACCACTACTTACTAGTGACCCAAACCAGAAGACACAGAATCATCCTTGACTTCTTATCATTCACCCCATCTCCTTAGCCACTAAGACATATATATTTCATTGTCTCATCAGTTTTAGAATCTTTCTTCGTTTTTACTGCTTTAACCCTAGTTCCATTGCTCATTATCTCTTCATAGAACATAGAAGAAGCCTTACAAACGCTCACTGTCTCTTTCCACCATTAGACCCCAGGTTCCCACTGTGGCAAAAACAATCTATTCATATGGAAGATCCAACCTTGTCACTCCCTTACTTGAAAAGTCCTATTAGTTTTCCTAATAAATGGTAGAAAAATAATTGAAATTCCAAATCATTGATAGAGGTCACTATCCCTTGGTTCTTGCTATCTTCCTTTATCTCAAATTTTATGGCCCAATTATATCAAGGAGACTCTTCCCTAGGGACACACTTGTGAGTTTTTGCAAATTGTTACATCTGCTTAGATTTTTCCTTCCTTATTTCTTCTCATGCGTAACACTTGTTAATTGTTCAGGCTTGACTCAGATGCTCTCTCTCTCTCTCTTCTCTCTCTCTCTCTCTCTCTCTCTCTCCCCCCCCCCCCCCCCTCATTTTAAGAGGTAAGGATCTCACTCTGTTGCCTAAGCTGGAGTGCAGGGGCCTGGATCATAGCTCATTGCAGCTTTCAACTCCGGAGGTCAAGCAATCCTCTCTTATTAGCAATCCTCTCTCTTCAGCTGGGAACACAGGTGCATGCCACCACATCTGGCTAAGTTTTTAAATTATTTAGTAGAAATGAGAAACTTGCTTTGTTGCCTAGGTGGGTATGGAACTCCTGGCTTTGAATAATTCTCCCACCTTGGCCTCCCAAAGCACTGAGATTACAGGCTTGAGCTACTGTGGTTGGCCAGGGTTTCTCCTTTAGAAAAATGCTTGCAAATCCCTAGAATGGTATCATTCCTTTGTTCTGCCACAGAATTATGTGTTGACTAAGATTCAACTACTTACCACACTGCATTAACATGGTTTCTTCATCTGTCAGGATGTCACACAGTAACAATAATACTTTGAAGAAAAAGGATATGTCTTAGTCTTCACATTTCAATTAACTCCTGCTACCTAGATTGCCAGAACTAACCAGATTTTAAATGTGTTCTCCACCTGTTTATTAAATTCTGGGGGCCATCCCAGTCCCCTCCAGTAATTTATCTCTTTGAAATAGAAAAGCCAAATTTAGATTCTGTCACTCTCAACCAATGAACCCTCCTTACCTGTGTATTTCTTTTTCTAATATACACTTTCACAGCATACTTATTGCTGATATTTTCCTGAAGCCCTCACTGCTCTTCACAATAAATTGTAGCCTCTAAAAATCTTATTTGATGCTGGCATGTACACAGAAATCTATTATAGATATAAATATACATATACACATATACATATAAATCTCAAGGGTTACCACATCTCTTCCTTAATAAATTAGCTCCACCTAACAAAATATTTCACATAAATATATGGTCTATCAGAGCAGTACTTTTTGCTCCGCCTTTTATCTTAGCACCTAGACACCTATCTGGAATACAGTAGGCCTTCAATGATATTATTTGAGTGACAGAATGAATGAATGAATAATTGGTCTAAATTATTCACTTTTCTTATTCACTTTTCTGATAGAATTAAAAATACCAATTCTGAGGTAGAGAGATTACATTTGCAAATACTGCCCATGAAATAAAATTTACTTTTTGAATGAGTCATAGTTTTATAATTTATAATAAAGTAGATTTACTTTCAATCTTGACATATTTTGCCAAAATCAGCTGAAGCATCTGAAACATAGGTAATAAACTCAAACTTTGCGTCTCCCTCAGGCAATCTGTATCTAGAACTCAGCTGATAATTGGTATGTGATAAAAACTGGATAAATTTTCATCACCTGATTTATTTTTATATTCTCAGCTATTACTAAAACTTGATTCAATAGATACTGAAAATAACAACTCTTTATGTGGGTTTTATTTTGCTCCCTCTGTAATAGCTTATAAAGTGTGACAGAATGTCCCTAATGGAAATAACTAAAATCAGGTGGCTTTCTATGCATTTTTTTTTTAGAAATAAAGGTTTCTGTTTTTTCTTTTCCAGAGAGTCAGAAAAAAATTCAGCACCTAATTCCAAAGTGATGTAAGGTAACCATTTACTTTCATTAGTTGTCCTCACAAATAATATCTATCTAACCTATATGTACACGTATATACCAAATGTGGAATCATATAAATAGATGTAAATCACAACTACACAAAATATAAGCGCATGCAAAGATATGAAAGCATGAGGGCAATTTTGAGAGGAAATGAGAAGAAATTGTACTATAAGTATTGCTCCAGAATGAATAGACTTTTTTTGGTAGATTTTGTATAAAAAATGTCATTTGTTTCTTTTGAAACTAAATCTGATCAACTCACCTTCATATAACCAGTCAGCAATCCCATTAAAAATTATTTCTTCTTTTCCAGAAGATGTCAGTCGCAATGAACTGCTCTTTATATCAGGTTGATAGTAGATATTATTTTCAAAAATATAAATCTGGATCAGAACACATGTGAAACAAACAAAAAACCCAACACGTTAGGATGCCTTTTAAAACTTTAGTATTACAGAATGATCACTGAATAGCCATGTTGTATTATTTACCACTTCAAGTTGTTTTTATTTGAGGCATATGTTTTTATTGCTTTCAATTATTAATGCCGTTTTCTGTTTTATTGTATCAATATCAAGTTGTCATTTGGAAATTCCATGGCACTTGGTATTGATGTTTTTAAATCCATATTTTTAGCAACAATATTTCAACTACTTAATAATTTCTCTCCATACCACAAAATTGGTTTGGCTTTGAGATAACATTTTGCATACTCAAGAGACTGATAACTGTAACTATAAGCCATTTTAGTAATGCCAACTGACTGTTTGAAGAGCTTCAATTTGGGGTCTTTACTTTTACAAAAATGCATTTGGTGATCAATAAAATAATCTCTACATAATCTCTGATTCTATCCAGCTCAGCTCACAGATTCACTGATGGTAGAAACGATAATAAAATTCCTTTGAACTGATAAGTGGAACACAGCTTCCATTGTACCAGTCTTGGCAACTCTTTGGTAAATAGCACAGCAACAATAACCTTGTAACTGAGAGTTCCAGAAAGAGTTTTAATTTGAACATATCACAGAGTCTGCCAAAATAATATCAACAATAGCCCCAACAACAGGAACAAACTAAATAAGTCAGGATGTGCCTATGATATAGACAATTCAGGATAACATTTTTTATAATTCACTTTACAATGTCTTTAATGCCCAATATTTGAAACTGCTGACCCATGTGGTATTATAACCTTCCACAGAACCATGTTTCTGTGGTTAGGGGAAGCAGAACATTGTCCAGGGCAAGCCAAATTGCTGTTTAGATCAAACATTCTACTAAGAAAGTGAAAGATGGCATAGGGCCCGTGTATCTTATCATGCTATAGAATCAACACACAATAGCGAATAGAGAAAACACAAGAACTTCCAAAACAATTGTCTGAATAATTACGAGGCCCTAGGTTTTAAATCTTGGTGTGCACAGTGACAAAGCAATTTTAATATCTAGAACATTTCATGGATATTCTATTTTAATTCTGGTGATTTAACAAGCATTTACAGGTGGGTGTATTTAATTATTAATTCCACCACTACAACAGGATCTTTTTTATATCACAGGTGAGAATCTCAATATCAGAGTAAGAATGCAAAAATAAATAAAAACAATGAAAGGAGGGTACTGCAGGGTGCTTAAAAGCATAGGCTTTATAGCCAGGCAGCCTAAATTTAAAATCCTAATAACCTTGATAGCATTCTTAACCTTTCTAAATCTCAGTCCTCTACTTTGTAAAATGCGAATAATACTCACACATACTTTACAGATCTGTGGTGAAGCATAAGTGAGATGATGAATACAGAATAAAGAACACATTGGGCTATTACTAAAAGCAGGGTGGCCTGTATACAAGATAACCTGGTTCAGAATGTTAAGAGTTTTGGAGGCAGCAAACTCTAAGTCAAAATGAAACTTCTACAGCTTTAGTTGATATGTAAATCATCCCAATGTTTGACTGGTAGAGTACACATTATATTAGTTAAATATGTATTAGGAGTAGCAGCAGAATAGTAGCAGCAATAGTGGTAGTATTAATAGTAGGAAGGCAGGGGACATGGAGGAGGAGAGAGATATTAACAAATGAGATGTATTGCTTTCACCTCAGTTAGAAAGTTCTCAGGTGAGACAACGAATTTTTTTTTTTTTTTTTTTTGAGACGGAGTTTCATTCTTGTTGCCCAGGCTGGAGTGCAATGGCGCGATCTCAGCTCACAGCAACCTCCGCTTCCTCAGATCAAGCAATTCTCCTGCCTCAGCCTCCCAAGTAGCTAGGATTACAGGCATGCACCACCATGCCCGGCTAATTTTGTATTTTTTAAGTAGAGACAGTGTTTCTCCATGTTGGTCAGGCTGGTCTCGAACTCCCGACCTCAGGTGATCCACCCGCCTCGGCCTCCCAAAGTGCTGGGATTACAAGCATGAGCCACCACGCCCGGCAGTTGACAATGAAACAGGAAATAAGCTTATTATTGAAATTACGTGGATCACTCTTAGGCAAAAGTTTGAGAATTACCTCTCAGGTTCCTTAACACTGGATAGAAGTTGGATTTAATGACTTTCACGATCCCTGACAACTGAGAAAAAATATGACTTTGTTCTAGCCAACTGAAGCATAAGCTTTACACCTTTCAGATACTACATCCTCTTGCTTTTCACAACCAGTATACAACACAGGTGCACAACGTTTTCCTTACTTGGAGGAAATGCCTTTCCTGTGCCTGAACCTTCTATTAGGACTTGTGAGTCTTAACAGCACAGAAGATGCACACATGGTCTGCTCAGCACCTGTTGCTCTTTTTAGGAGGGGAGGTGACCTCACCCAGAGTAATATGGTTCAAAATTCTCAGCTTTCTGAAGGAAATACAATCTAAGTCAAAATAATTAATAAAACCTCCACGACTTCAACCGATGTAAAAATTATCCAAAACTATTGACCAGTAATTACATTTATATTTGACAGATTGGATGATATTCAGAATCCATATGAAACTGACATCTGCTTCAATGTAGAAAAACAAGCAATATGGAATCAGAATTTTAATGCCATGCCACGGAAAGCTGTAATACGAGAGAATGTCCACAAGATGTTTTCTTCAGTGGATAAAAAATAAGTAGCTGTCTTCATGAAAATGTGCATTTTTAATATCCTAATCCCTTTTCAATTATCAAGGTTTATCCTTTAGTTGTAGTTGTTTCAAACAATAATTGAAAACTCTAACTACTACCTTAACAATTTGAGAGCTGCAAGTATTCCCAGGTACTGTCTGAGCATTCTGATGAAATTAGACTGGATCCAAATGACAATCATCAAGGGCTGCATTTAGATTTAAATCACACTGAAAATATGACACACACTAATGCTATTTATCCTAATGTTATTGATTAAACTGTCACAACATTTTATACTATTAATTATTTTCTTCAGTGAGTCACCTGATATGGTTTAGATCTATGTCCCTGCCAAATCTCATTTTGAGATGTAATCCCTAGTGTTGGAGATGAGGCCTGGTGGGAGGTGTTTAGGTCACGAGCATGCATCCCTCACAGCTGGGTGCTGTCCTCACAATATTGAATGGGTTTGTGTGAGATCTGGCTGTTTGAAAGTGTTTGGCGTTCCACCACCCCACTCTGTCTTCTTCTCTAGCCATGTGATATGCCTGCTCCTGCTTCACCTTCTGATATGAGTAAACACCCGTGAGGCCTCCCCAGACGCCGAGCAGATGTGTATGCCATGCTTGCACAACCTGCAGAACCTTGAATCACTTAAACCTCTTTTCTTTATAAATTACCCAGTCTCAAGTGTTTATAACAATGCAAGAACAAACACCACCTAAGCAGCATAACAAATAAAAAGGGAAAGCTATTTGACGACCTAACTCTTCAATTTGCAGAGCCAGCCAACTTCCCAGTCTTTCAAGGTCAATGGTCTTACTCTACCCATAAAATAATTCAAAATGGGTAAAGTCACCACACACACACACACACACACACACACACACAAAAGAAAGAAAGAAAATAGAAGAACAATTGAAATACTATGTACTGCATTATGCCAAGTTAGGAAATATGTAATAAACGTTTCAAGGGATATTCGAATCAATGTGTTAGTCAATGTTGCTCATTAACAAATGATTAGATCCAATACACATCACTGCTGGGCAGAAGTCTTTAAGAGCCAACTTTTAATTTGCCACCTTCTCTTCTGCCACAAGTACTACCAAATGCACCAGATGCTGGATTTCTAGATGAACAGCCATTAAGCAGATTCTCTCTACATCCACAAGGAACTTGTGATGAGCATGTGGCAAGAAATGAACATTTGATATTAAAACTTATTAAGATCTTGAGGTTGAGCTCAATTACAGTGTAAATTAGCTTACTGTGAGTGATTCAACCTGTCACAATGGCTGATATAAACAAAATTTTAGCCATCTTAAAAGAAAACAAAAACACAAAATAAAAGAAACATAATTAAACATTAGACCTGTTTTGGCTGAAATATTACTGAAAAGCTATTCTGCATTCAATGATTTGAGTACTTTTCATGATAATTTTAAATTAGAAAATGGTGAATCACTGAAAAATCTCCACACATGATAATGGTTTGCAAAGATCTGTAAAGTTACAGTGGAGTTGAGATAGTATTTGCATTCATTCTACCATGGCTTGCTTTCTGGGAAATAAAATTGTAATTAAGAAAGTATCCCAGATAACGCCTATTGGTGGCAGGGATGCAGTGAAAACTGCCCTTTTCTAATTTAGTTGTAAAATTATAATGTTATGGCCATTTGGGAATATAATATGGCAATTGCAAACTTAACATATTCCATCTCACTAGCAATCCTAAACCTGGGACCTTGCTGTGTAGAAAAACAAAACAAAAGAACAACAACAACAAAATACACCAACCTGCGGAGAAAAACGAGCAGTGATGTTCATTTCAGCCAAAAAGAAGAGTCACAGTGAAAACTCATCATAATTGAATTGAATGCCTGGACAGATTACTATTCATCCACACCATATAAGAACATTCATGACTTGAAGAGAATAAATTTGTGCTTGGAAAAAAATAAAGTTGACTTGGAAAATTTTCATTGAGATATCGTCAAGTAACAAAAGCAAGAAAGAAAACCAAAGGAAAACAAAAACAACAAAGAATTCAGTGTGAGCCCATTTTCATACACCAGACAATGATAATACTAACATAAATTTATACTATCAGTAATCTTACTGACACATATACATTGGATGTTGTCTGTTGGTACTCAGCTGCACTCCTGACCCTCTATGTTTTTTATTACTGGGGATGGTTAGAAGCCTGAAATTTACATTTCTAAGACTTTCTTGCAAGTCTTCTTAGCTTCTTTGCTAGTTGGCTTCTAGCTACTTTCTGCAGAAAAGGAGAGAGCTACCAGTCACAGACTGGAAAGCATCTGGAAGTGGCTCTGGCACACCAGCTTCAGCAATAGCACCTCAGTGGCAGTGGTGATGGGAGTGTAAGCTCCCGGGTCCTGCCTTGATAATAGCAACCTGTGTTTATCGGTTCTGCATACCACCACTTTGGCCCCTCCAGCCTTTACAACATTGTGACAATTATCTGTATTAAATCTCTTCTATCTGAATCACTAGAGTAATATCTGTTTTCCTGTTTGGGAACCCTTACTGAAACTGTACAAAAATGTATGAATATAGTTGCTTGGACAGTATAGTCATGCACTGCATTACAATGTTTTGGTCAGTAACAGACCATGCACGTGAGGGTGGTCCATGAAACTATAATACTCTATTTTTGCTATATCTTTTCTACGTTTCTATATGTGTGACACAAAGATACATATCATTGTGTTGCGGTTGCCCACAATATTTAGTACAGTAACATGCTTTACAGGTTTCATAGCTTAGGACCAATAAGCTGTACCATGTAGCCTATTCGTAGTAGACTATACAAAATAGGTGTGTATAGGTATACCCTGTGATGTTCACACAAGGACAAAATTGCCTAACAACACATTTCTCTGAACATATCCCCAACATTGTGACACATGACTGTATTTTACAAATACATGAAAGCATGGGGAGACTATGGAAGGATCTGTGTTTGCCTTTTAATATGGATGGATGTACAGTGGGGCACAGAAGTGGAAAGCAGATAGTCAAACAGAAAAGACTAGGAAGATAGTGTAAAAACTTAAAAAAATCATCTGTGTGATAAGAACACAACGTGAAATCTACCCTCTTAAATTTGTAAGCGTACAATGCATTATCATTGACTGCAGGTATAATGCTGTCCAGTTGATCTCTAGAGTTTACTAAACTCACTTGACTGAAATTCTGTGCATGTTGATTAGTAACTTCCCATTTTTCCTTCTCCCTCAGGCCCTGGCAACCACCATTTCAGTCTTAAATTCTATGTATTTTTGATTCCCCATAAAAGGGGAATCATGCAGTATTTGTCTTTCTGTGCCTGGTTTGTTTCACTTAGCGTAATGTCTTCAAGGTCCATCTATGTTTTTGCATATTGCACAATTTCCTTCTTTTTAAAGGCTGCATAGTATTCCATTGCATATATATATAGCACATTACCCATTTATCTGTTGATGGACATTGAGACTGTTTCTACTTCCTGGCTATTGTGAATAGTGCTGCAATGACCATAGGAGTGCTGATAACTCTTTGAGATTCCAATTTCAATTATTTTGAATAAATACCCAGAAATGGCACTGCTAGATCATAAGGTAGTTTTATTTTTAATTTGTTGAGGAACTTTCACTCTGTTTTCACGTAGTACCTGGATTATTTTGTATACTGAACAGTGTACAGGAGTTCCAATTTCTCCACATTTTTACCAACACTTTTTCTTTTTATAATAGCTGCCTTGACAGGTGTGAAGTGATATCTCATTGTGGTTTTGATTTGCATTTCCCTGATGATTAGTCACTGCACTTATTGTTGTACATGACTTCTACAAGTTTTTGTATGTAAATTATACATGTTTATGAATAAAGTACCAACGTTAATTTTAGTGATGATATACATATGATGATGTAGTTGCGCTAAAGGTTCAGTTTGCACAAAACCATAGGGCAGCTTGAATGCTAGATCACATAGTTAGAACCTACTTTTTTCAGTTATTGACAAATTTAAATTTGTTATGAGCCATGAGTGTTTAATCAGCTTTAGGAAAGTATTGGGGAAAATAATTGGTGATAGTTACAGAATAGGTGATGGACATGGGGGACTGCTGGCAGAAGAATGATTCAGGTATTCTGCCTAATAGGAATTATAATTGGCAAAACGGAGTCATGATTCCTAACCCATGTCTTACATGTATATGCCTAAAATGTTTATGAATTCCAATGTCAATGTTTTAGTATCTCCCACTTGAATCCTTCTAAGGTTCATCTTCCAGAGTCAACCACTGCAGCTGTTTTTAGCACTGGTTGCATATCCTTCAAAACATATGAAGTTCTCACCTTTTTCCCTGCCTAATAGAACTTGAACATTCCAGCAACCATATCCTCAGCTCCGTTTGGCTCCTGGCCCGCCACCCATATTCCAGCCTTACCATAGCCCCTGACAAAACATGTGCTTCAAAATTTATCTGGAACCTTACGCCTTTTGTTTTACGAGGTAAAAATTGGATTTCATTAATTTTTTAGTCATGCCAGTTTATAAATGTCTTTAAGAATACATTTTAGAATAAACTAAATATTTCTCTTTAAATTTGGTGTAATATTGTTTTGGAAATAAATGAGGCACATGGAAATACTTCAGTGAAATAGAATCACTATTAGGTTTCTATATCACATAGAAACTCTAACATGCTATATTTTATTTCAATAAATAAAAAAGTATTATCATATAGACTGTATTAAAACATATAAGTACATTTATAGTTATCTTTTATCAGAGAAAGGTATTACAAGAATAAGACACCTTGAATTCCATCACATACATAGGATGTTGCAAAACCTTTAAATCTGCTTAATAAATATAAATTTTTGAAATATTTGACATAATTTTAAATGGATCATTAAATATTGAAAAAATGTTTCCCCCTCTAAGCAATATGCTACATTTTATTCTGGAAACCATTTGGAGGAATTACTCTTTAAAATCTTGATGTATAAACTGATAAATGAAAAGTGCATGTTTTTATTTATATCATTTAGATTCTTTTGGTAGTATGAGTGAATATAAGCAAACACACACACAAAATATTTTGGTATTATAATTAGAATGGCTAAAATGAAAAAGAGAGCCACTCGTAAGTGTTGTCAAGGATGTGAAGCAATTGGAACTCTCATGCACTGCTGGTGGGAGAATAAATCGGTACGATCAAATTGTAAATCCTTTTAACAGTTCTTACCAAAGCAGAGCATAGGACTGACTCAGCAACTCCACTGTAAGGTATACATCTAACAGAAACAGATATGAGTAGATAGATTTCTGTGTCTGTGATTTCTGTATCAAAAGACACATGTGAACATGTTCTTAGTAATGCTATTTGTGATAGTCAATAATGATGTTACAAATCAGGACAATGATTACCCTTGCAGGTAAACAGAAACTGGTTGATGTCAGAATAGAGGTTTTTCAATTGTGTGAACAATGTTCTGTTTCTGCTCTGGGCACCATGCACATGGAAGCATTCACAAGGATCAGTTCTGTACATTTTATTGCATGCATGCTAATGTAAACTTAAAGCAAAAGGAAAAATGTTATATAGAATATATATTAGCATTTATACTTCATTAAGAATATTACCATAAAGACTTATCAAAATTTACTGAAAGCCACAATGCAGCATTCAACTTTACTTTTTATAAAATTCTGTTTCCGTAATTTGTCAGTATACAATAAATTGTGTGTGTCCATGTATATAATGCAAAGCAAAGCTAGGAGCACAAGTTAAACAGTTTGATTACCTCTGACATTTTGGCCTTAAATAAATCTCTCTGTTGGTTATAAAGTACTGCTTTCATATCTCTATAGAACCATCTCTGAGACAGAACAACTCATTCAAATCACTCATGTCACCTTTGCATCAGTACCTGACATTCTAGAAATAGAATCACTATCAGGAAACTATTATCCCTTGACATTTGCAATTATTCATATCAGGAAGCCCTTCCAAAACGTTCTTATTTCTTAAAACCTTTGCAGCACTTTATGCATTTTCAAAGAAATGAAATATGTCCCTTTGTCTTAAATTCATAATTATGTAAGTCACTTACCAGCCCTAAAGCCATATCTTTTAATCCATGCTTTTTAGGAGAAAAATGGATACCAGACAAAAGTTAGCAAAAAGACCAACTCCAATAAATGGAATATAAGGAATATAATAACAGACTTTCTCTTGGTTATGTCAGTTCATAAAACTTATTTAGCAGAAGAGGAGACCCTGTGATGAATAAATCATTTTGGTAACTGAAAACATTAAGAAAAATATTTACAGGCCCCAAGAAATAAACTGGAATCTACAGGAGACAAACAGTCATCAATATTATAACTGTTACTTAAAAATCCCTTATGTGTTGATTTATGTGGGTCAAAGCGCTAGAAGACGGTTTTATCCAGTCATTGCATATCCATTTTCTTCTCTACCCAACTTTCTACTTTTTCACTTTTCCTTTACCACCCCATTGTCATGCCTTATTTTCCTTCTTCAAGCCCATTATCATGTAGCAAATATGTATCAGGCACCTCCTTCGTGCTAGGCCCTGTGCTGAGCCTTGAGGTTATAAAGATAAAAAAAATAGAAGATCTTATATTCTAATGTGACTTTTCATTACAAATATACACAAATTAATATAGATATGGAGAATAAGGAAAAATAAAACCAATGGATGAGGGCATTAATTTAGCAGAAAATATTACTGCCTAATATGAGTGATTGCAGTAGAACTCAAAATGGAAAATAAAAATAAAAGCAAGATTTTTAGTACAGAAAAAAGAGAGCTAAGAAATGTAGAAATAGTCAGTAGAGAACTAAATGACAACTATGTTATCTGAAAGATAACTTTTTTCATGGTTCTGTAGAAAAATGAAATTTCTATCAGGAGACATGAGATCTCACCCTGACAATGTCAATTGCTCTTTGTAATATTTGGGCGATCATGTTACTTCATCTCTCTGAGTCTGTTTTCTCATTTGTAAAAACGCGATATTAATACTTCTCATGGTTGTCCACAGGTTTAAATAAACCAAAATCAGGTCATGGACATTGATCACTGTACCCGTACATAGATGTTTGATTTTTTTTTTTTAATTGCTGGAAGCTAGTGGTAAGTAATTTGCAACAAAATATAAAATATATAATTATAATTTAGAAAGAATCAAACATTTTTATCCAGTTACCCTGAAATTACGTATATGCTTTAAAAGATGGTAAATTAATGACCACACACCCATTTTCTCTATACCGGCCACCTACTATACATTTTTTTCCTCTTATTTGGGTACTCTACGTCTGACTTCCCTTTCTATTTTGGAGGATCCTTGTATTATGTGAGTATCCATGGGAAGTACAACCCAGTCTTTAATCATAAGACAAAATCCAGATAAAATATCCTTAGGTCGTGCCCCTACCCTGGACTCTGAATTTTGAGAAAATAAAACTGTAATTGAAAAGTTATTCACAAAAGCAACAGCAGACCCTCAGTATCCAGCAAGGGTGGTGTGGTGCATGCCCATTAATGTGGCTTCCAGTTGCAGCATCCTAATCAGATTTTCCTGAACACATTCCTATGTTCAAAAATGTGTGGGCCCTCCTAACTCCTGTTCGTTTTCTATTTCTGAAATTCCAACTTTCTCTTTGATTCCGAGAGCTTATAGATATATTTTTAACGAGTTCATTTTCTCTTGAAGTAAGCCTGAGTCTATTTCTGTTGCTTACTCCCAGGCATCCTAATTAGAAGGTGGCATGCAACAGTTTAACCTCCAAAGCCTCAATGTTAAGAAAGTCCTTGACTGTCATTTCTGTTGGTAGTGAGCTGAATTAACTACTCTTTCTTCCTAGATGGGTGTCCCTCTCATTCATCCAAAGATTAACAACAGGGATCTTGCATATGCATTTCAGCCTCTGACATTAAAATAATTTGTTTTTACATTTGTATTGTAACTCTTTGTATTTCAAATGGGGATTCCAAAATTCTTGTAAAAAATTCCATAAAGAATGAGGGACACTAGAAGAAATTCTCATATGCTTATCAATAGGTTTGTGCCTAATGCTTTTCCAGTTTATGGGCATGCTGATAAGAAAACAAATTGAAAAATGCAGAAGGTGGAACCAGACTTGGTTATCTCCCATGCACATTTTTCCCACAGCTCTTGACTTTTTATACTACTTCATGAAATTTCAAGGCATCTTTGGCCACAAATGAATAAATATTGTTTTTTTTTTTCAATACAGAAACATCCAAACATTTTTTACTATATTCTTCAAACACAATGTATGCCAATAAAACAATCATAGAAAAGCGAACTTGGTTCCAAAATGCCCATGTCCAGAATTAACGTATTCCTTTTAGTATTCTTATGAACTTAAATTTAATTGAACCAATGATGACTGAGGATGAGAATCACTTAAATTCAAGCATAACATAGGATCCAAAATAAAAAGCAGTTAGAATACTTCCCTGAGTCTTTTTCTCCTTATGAGATTCTATAGAATTGGCTATCGCTTGTACTTCAGTTAATCTGTCTGTTACAATGGGATCCAACTACATACTACCTACGATGTACACATGACTACATCACAATATACCCTAATCACTTTTAATTTGGGGGTGAAAAGTATGTCAAAAGGTATTCAACAGACTAATTTCTACTTATCAGTAATTCATGTTGGGTTGTTTGCAATAAATTATTCCCTGTTGTTCCTCCCTTCAGTTCTAACTGCATTTTCCAATATAACAAAAGAGAAGCTGTCTGCTAGTGTTTTCATTGATATTGTCCAATTCAATGACACCAACAATATTGTATTACTACACGTTCCACAAAGAAGAAAAACCAAACTCTTTAGGCTGAAATTACCAGCAAAGTATATGGTTTAGAATGGATCTCTTAATCCATCTTAAGGCAGCTTCTGGCTTAGCGAACCGCATTCACTTGCCATTGCATAAATATGAATCAATGTCTGTATTTGTATTATTTGCTTCTTCATTGGAGAAGACATTGATACACAAAACAAAAAAGCTACCTTGGTCAGAACAGCTAGGTAGACTTCCTGGAAAAAGAACATTTTTGTCAAATGTTAATGCCAAATGATATTGTAAGTTTCATATCATTTAAAGAAACGTGTAAATATATATTTGCTATTTTGAAGAAATACTTTTGAAATGAATTAATAAAGAAAATGTAAAGATAAAAGAAAAAAGAAAAGTGTGCATGTGTACAATTGTGCAGGTATGCACGGAGACGTGAGGATTATACAGTTTACTCATTCCCATACAGTTTCACTGTGCCTCTGAAACAACAGCAACCAAGTCACAGCCCCTGTTGCTGAACAATTCATAGTTTTAACATGAGAAAGATAAGGAAGAGCTAACAAATTTACCAAATATGGTATGGTATGTTTATAATATAGTGAAGCATAAAGTGTTATTGGAATCTGAGGGAAGGTCATGAAACAGTCTGAATCTGGTTGGGAGATGGGAGGGTCAAAAAAAGGCTTCAGATGAGCCATGGTATTTTAGCTGGGCCAACAAGTTCCAGTAGATTTTTCTTTTTATTTTCTTTTTTTTATTATCTTATTTATTTATTTATTTATTGAGATGGAGTTTTGCTCTTGTTGCCCAGGCTGGAGTGCATTGCTGCAATCTTGGCTTACTGCAACCTCGCCTCCTGGGTTCAAGTGATTCTACTGCCTCAGCCTCCTAAGCAGCTGGGATTACAGGCATGCGCCACCATGCCTGGGTAATATTGTGTTTTTAGTAGAGATGGGGTTTCTCCATGTTGGTCAGGCTGGTCTCGAACTCCCAACCTCAGGTGATCCACCTGCCTCGGCTTCCCAAAGTGCTGGGATGACAAGCATGAGCCACTGAGCCTGGCTTTTCATAAATTTTATTTTTTATTTTTATTTTTATTTTTTGAGACAAAGTCTTGCTCTGTCTCCCAGGCTGGAGTGCGATGGCACGATCTTGGCTCACTCTTACTTTTCCCTCTCAGGTCAAGAGATTCTCATGCCTCAGCCTCCCAAGTAGCTGGGACTACAGGTGCCCGTTGCCATGACTGGCTAATTTTTGTATATTTTTAGTAGAAACGGGGTTTCGCCATCTTGACCAGGCTGGTCTTGAACTCCTGACCTTGTGATCCACCTGCCTTGGCCTCCCAAAGTGTTGGGATTATAGGCTTGAACCACCGCGCCCATCCAGTAGATTTTTCTAAGCAGAGAAAGGGCTATTCCAAGTAGAGAAACTAGTGTGAGGAAAGGCAGATCAAGATGACACATGTTGAAACTACTGAGTGTAGAAAGAACCCAAAGGAAAGAAAGGCAAATGTTAAGGCAAAGACATGTATGCTAGAGAAAGAGTGGGGTCAAGATACAAATGTAAAAGAAGTATTAGAGAACAAGAGAGATGCAGGGAAAATGCACAGAGATAAGAGGGAGACACTTTCTTTAAAATTGTTCACTGTTTTCTTTGATTATTCTGAAGAGCTCCACCTAAAAACTGGCTAGAAAAATACTGGTCCAATTTTGGAGATACAATGATGGATAAAGAGTCAAGACATTTAAATATCATGATCCTAAGATCTTTCATTTTTATTTTTAATTAATCTGGAAATTATTTTCTTTGCATTCTGCTCTAGTGGAAAAGCAGTAAGTGAATAGGATAGCAATAATCTCAACAATACTGTAATATAACAATTAAGGTAAAAGGATATCTCAAACGAACCTCCAAACACCTTTCCCATATAAGTCTCCTACAGGTATTAATATAGTAAACAAACAACATGTGCTCAGTTACAATGGACTGTTTTTCACATCAGCCTTTGCTGGAAGGTGGGTGTGGCTCTGTGTGATACTTTAATGTTAGAATAGACTAACCTGAAATGAATAGAGGCAGAAAAGCAGATGTTTAGATAGCTAGACTTTACAGGAAAGTCCAAATTCAGTCTTCAGTGATGACTTGGAATCATAACTCTTGAAAAGATTTAACGAGATTGGGGAGAAAATGAGCAGTGGGCTTCTGGGGCAGATGTCACCAGTGAATAAACATTCTGGCTTTATAAATGGACGATGGGATAAGAAGAGATTAAAAGAGATGACGGTTTGACATGAACTAACTTTCATAAAAGTCTCTCTGAAGAGACTTTTGAAATTTCTGGTAATGCAAAAGTAACTCAAAGGGGGGAAAAGGAAGAGGAAGATAAAAAGGAGAAAAATGAGAATTGAGGAAGTACACCCAGATGCTAAGTTATTTGCTCAGTCTCTCAGGCTGCAGTGCAAGTCTCCTGTCCAGAATCCTTCATCACATACTTCAAGAAATATGATGCTTTGCAATAGCATTTATTCTAGAACAAGGAGCTTCAATGAAGCCCATTATCACAGCAACTAAGTCCCCTTGACACTAGGCTTGGTGACCCCCTTCACACAGACCGTATCACTTAACTCTTTCATGCCATGTATCCCTGTCCACATCAGTCATCCCCAGATTGTAAGCCCTGTTGTCACTAAAAATTGATCCTCCATCAATTTATCATTCCCATAATAATGTTCAATAATCCCTGGCTTTTTATCCATTCACTATTCCAAAACCTTTACCTCTATGTTCTATAACTGTCACTCCATAAACAACCAACTTACCTCTACCCTCAATTCAATCTCTCCCGAGTGTTCCTTCTCCTTCTTTGCCATAACTGATGTCTAGGTCTCCTTGATGACTCAGTTTCCCAACTGCCCTCTCTCATGACTGCTGCTTGTCAACTCACACCTCAAGACTCTCATTGCTACCTATTGCTTTTTTTTTTTTTTAACATCAAAACGTTTCTACTTCTTTATTTAAAAAAAAAAATTCTCATATGAGGTTCATTCCAATCAGATTCATTACTTTTTGACTCCTCATTGTAGAAGAGTGGTTTTCTAAAACACCAATTCTAATAGGCATCATATCAAAAAAATCTGTTTTCATGGTCTAGAGCGGTGTTCAACACACTAGGGCACATAGGCAAAAATCTAGTCTGTTCCTCTTTTTGTATAGCATGCAAAGTAAAAATGGTTTTTGCAGACCAACATTTGCAATGGACTTGATGATAGAGAATACTTAACATGCAACCCGCAAAAAACATACTTCATTTTTTTTCATTTGTAGACTTGTATTATGTAACATTGTACTTATTATTTTATTTTGAATAACTACAATAAAATTTTGTAGCAGTTTGATTTCTATCTTATTGTATAATCACCTATACAACTTTAGTTTTGTCTCTTGCCTTACAAAGCCAAATATATTTACTATATGGTTCTCTACAGAAAAAAATTGCTCATTCCTAGTGTAGGGTAAAACAACTATAAAACATTGTGTTAAATAAAATTAGACAGTTTCTTTATATATATATATATTTTAATTCAGGATTCTTCAAAGCTATTTCTAATTTCATTGTGAATGAGAACTAGGATACTATATTGTATTTTCTAAATTAGGGGTCACCAATCCCCAGGCCATGGACCATTCTGTGGCCTGTTAGGAACTGGGCTGCACAGCAGGAGGTGAAACGTGGGCTTCATCTGTGCTTATAGCCGCTCCCATCGCTCACGTTCCTGCTTGAGCTCTGCCTCCTGTCAGATCAGTGGTGGCACTGGATTCTCATAGGAGTGCCAGCCCTATTGTGAACCATGCATGTGAGCTCTCTAGGTGGCATGCTCCTTATGAAATCTAATTCCTGATGATCTGTCACTGTCTCGCATTACCCCCAGATGGGACTATCTAGATGCAGGAAACAAGCTCAGGGATCCTACTGATTCTACATTATGATGAGTTGTATAATTATTTCATTACATATTACAATGTTATAATCATAGTAATAAAGTGCACAATAAATGTAATGCTCTTAAATCTCCCAAAGCCATCCCTCTGCTGCCCCAGTCCATGGAAAAAAATTATTTTCTACAAAACAAGTGCCTGGTGCCAAAAACGTTGAGAACTGCTGTTCTAAATGCATTAGATAATGATTAAAAAAAAAAAAAAAAAAGCATCCAGAGTGACTCTCAATTTATAATCTCTGCAAATACATAGCCACTGTAGCATTCCAGGTCAACCAAGCCAACCCCATTCTTTAAATCCCTCATTTTTCTCATCTTTAATTTCTCTAACAGTACTTACCAAATTGTCCCTAATAGTCTTTGCAAGTAACTTTTTTCTTTTGTAAGGTCTCTATTTCTTTTCTGCAAATTGATGTATATAACTTTCAAACTTGAAATTAAGAAACTGTGGTTCTAAGACAGCAAATCCACTATTCATTCCCCTCACGCCATTAAAAAAAACACGTACTCACCTAGCTTTGTCTGCATGTTATTGTGCTATAAGAATTTCAGTTTTGCACAAAGTATTTCTTGACTTATCACCTCATGCTTCCAGATTTTAAATATCTCAGCAGTTCAGTTCTTTCATTTTTTTCCAACTGAATTCTCCAGAGTGACTAACACATTACAGATTCTAAAAGCAAACTTCTTATTCTTTAAAAACTCAAGTCCTGTTGTTTCTTTGTGGAAATATTTTCCACATTTTATTAACTAAATTATGACCTTTGGGAGTAATACAGGCTACCAACAAAACAGGATTAGTTAATAAATATTTTATTAACTGCATGATTAAAACTAGATTAGCTACCAAAAGAATACATCTTAGGTTTTAGAAATAAGAATAAAATAATCCCAAATTTTAAAAGCTCATTATGTTCTAGAAAAAAGTTGGAACAATTTTAAGTCATTAATCATTTTGAAGCCTTTTTAAAGTGACCCGTTTCAACTTTTCAAATGCATTTGGAATCAAAATGTTAGAAAAAAATATGAACATTGTTTATGAATCCATGATTATCTATTATTGTTTGATGAAAATAAACTACCTCATTTACCATATATCCTTAAATTCTAAAATTATTTACCAGGCAATCCGATTTTTATCACTGACTAACAACTCAAAGTGCCTTGTGAAAATTGTTGTTAAGGAAGATAATAAACTCATGTAAAATATAGAAACGTTACAAATGTATAATTTCCTTACTCCCTTACCATTTTTATCATTATAATTGTCATACAACATACATACATATATACCCCCATACTGTCATTTTTGCTTTTAACAGTGATATGTTTTATACAGAAATTAAGAGGAAACTTAGTGGTTTATGTTTACTCATATACTTAACATTTCCAACATTCTTCTTTTATTCCTGAAGATCCAAGTTCCCCTAAGATATTATTCTTTTTCACTGAAGAGCATTTTTTGTAGTGTAGGTCCCTTATTTTTCTTTAATCAGAAACTGTCTTTATTTCACTTAGATTCTCCATGGTTCTTAATGAGATGTCTGTAAGCATTCTAATGTTGGTCCTTGTTACATGTTGTGTTGTGTCTCTGTTCACTTCCACATTTTCCTTTTACTTTTCAACAGTTTCACTAACATGTACTTTTGAGGGATTATCCTTGAATATATTGTGTTTGGAGTTCACTGAGCACCTTGAATATGTAAATTTGTGTTTTTTATTGCATTTTGGAATTTCTATGATTTTTGGCAGATATTTTTCCTGCACTATTCTCTCCTTTTCTTCTGAGATTCCAAGCACCATCTGTTAGTGATTTGCAGTTTTCCTACAGGTCTCTAGGGGTCTGTTTTTCTTTCCTTTTTTTTTTTTTTCCTCTTTTGTAAATTTCTCAATTTTTTCAGATTAAATATCGTGTGTTGATCTGTGTGCCACAGACTCTGTTCTCTCTCATCTTCATTCTGCTGTTTAGCCCATCCAATTTCTTTTTTATTTCAAATATTGTTTTGAAATTCTAAAAGTGTCCATTTTCTTCTTTTTAATATTCTTTGTGTATCTGTCTACGAACGATGGGATATATAAGATATATAAATATATCAATAGATAGATTTAAGATAGGTATATTTGTATGCTGATATATCCTATGTTTTTATGCCTTATGCATTTATTTTCATGAAGATCAGGAAATACAGTTTGAATAGCAGCTTTAGAGACTTCACCTGAAAATTCTGTCATTCATAGTTGAAGTTCAGTCAAACACTTGGCTGAGTTCCTGCATACAGCTAGTTACCCCTCCTCTGACTCTCTCAAGGATCCTTCTCATTCTCTGGCAGTTATAGCCACCCAAAGGCTCTTTCTCTTGTTCCTGCCTAAACGACAGCGGGGTTTCCTACTGGAGATTCCGCTCCCTTTATACCCACACTCTGCCTCCACTACAGTTGCCCTTAGGCCAAATCTCTAAACAAAACTAACAAAATGGAGGAATCCTATTTTGCGAGTTATTTTTCTATAAATTTCACTCCCTTCGAAAATCTGCCTGGTTTTGTTCAGGCTCGAGTCCTTGGGGAGCTATTTTTTTGTGTTGGTTTATTTTAAGGTTTTGTCAGAGTTTATAGCTGAATTTGTCTGAAGATTAATGTGTGAGCAATTGCCCTTCCATATCAGGATTGTAAAACCATTTATTCAACTTTAGTCAAAGTTCTTTTCATTGTGATTGCTCTGAAGTAAAAGGTTATTTTCCAGTACATTCTTCATCATATCCAGGTGTAGTATATTTATTTTTCCTTTTCAAGAAGAATTTATTAATGTCAAGTAAATGATATAATTTTAAAAGGTGAAGTGGTTTATTTCTAGTTTTGATTCTAATTCGAAGAATAAGTATAAAGATCTGAATTATTAGTATGTATACAAATTTCATTGTGCTTTCAGGGACAGGTTTTTATCTTAGAGATATAAAATTGGTTAGAACATGGTGAAAATTTCCCCCCAAAAAAAAGCTCTTTTGGAAGATACTAATTTGAATAACATAAGGGAAATCAAAAAAGTTAGTGGACAAGCTTTGTTTTTCTTAAATGAACAGCCAACTTGACAATCTTCACTCCCATATCCCAGTTTAGTTCTAGGATGTTAGAAACAGTTATTAGGATAATTTTGAAAGAATTAAGAGTTGAGTACCAATTTGTAGTGTAATGATCTTCGTATTCTACTTCCATTCCAGAGCCCATCAGAAACAAATAAGATACTTACCAGGGTCTTTTAATAACCAACTTCAATATTATTAGCAAGTCTTTTCTACTAAGTAGAATTAAGGTCCAAGTCGCAGTTGCTTTTTAAATTCAGCTTTAAATGTCTAGTCCTTTATGTCCCTTGCTCCTCAAATTCTAGTTCCTCCTGTAACACTTAAAACAATATGTAAAACAATAACATTAATGTTAAAGACCGTATTACCTATTATCCTACTGCTATAAAACAATAATTATTTTTAGTTTAAAATATTGCTTTCCCTATTTTGTCCCTGATTATGTTTGACACATGTAACACACGTGTCATCTGCATCTATATCTATATCTGCATCTATATATCTGTATCTGCATCTATATCTATATTCATATATATAATAATTTGCCACCTTTTTCTTTACTTTGGAAGTTCCTGATGTGCTTTACTTTTCATATGCTATGTTAAAAGTAATCAATTTTGTATATTAGGTTTCTTTGCTATTCATAATTCTGGAAATATTTAAATAATATATAGACATTTTTGTTTTGGGGGAATGTTTTACCTATTGTAATAATAAGAACATACTAAGTAATAATATGGACCTTTCTTTTATCACTGGATAGCACTGCTTTCCTGCACATATAGAAAAATCATTAATTTTAATGGCTTCTTAAGAAGTCACTATTTTATTATTTTATGTACCATAGTTTATTTTACTACTCCCATAAAAATAATTTAGTTGTATTCAGTCTTCTATTTTGTTTTTTAAATTACAAATAATGTTGCAATGAATTTTCTTAATGTATGTCTTGAAATACATTAAGATAATTCCAAATGTAGATAAAAATCTACATTTGGAATCACTAGATATATAATACTATATTACTCATTACATATATTCTTATTCCAATAAAAAATATGGCACGCATGCATGAGAGAGAGAGAGAGAGAGAGAGAGAGAGTGTCTGTAAAATTTGTTTCTTATTTAATTAATTTATGGTCATAAAATATAATTTTGTATGAATTCAATTCTTTTATATTTATTGATACTTGTTTTATGGCCTAGTGTGTGCACTTAAACATGTCAAGTATTCTGTAATTGTCACGTATAGTGTTCTATTAAAGTCAGTTATGTCAATTTTGTTGATGGTGTTAGTCAAACCTTTTATACCCTACTGATTTCCTATCTACATTTTTCATGTTGTACTGTAAGATAAATGCTGAAATTATCAGCTAAAATTGTCAGTTTGTCTATTTCTCTATGTTTCTCAAAGTCTATTAAAGTGTATATTTGCTTTCAATCCTTTTCTGGCTCTGGATATTTTTTTTTTTAAATCTATGTTCCTTAGAGATTATGGATTAGGCTGTAGCTGATTAATGGTATCATAAAAGTTGTACTGACTTTTCTCATTTTCATTTCTTTGGTTGTTCTTAAGGAGGAGAGCAAGTGGATAGCTCCTCTACCACACCACCTTAAAAGATGTCTGAAGTTATTTCTGACATGAAGAGTCTCGACATTAATGCAGACCACAGTTCCCTTTGGGGAGTTCTCTGCATGCCATTTAATAAAACACAGTAAATCACTAAAGTACTGAACTCTGCCTAATTGGGATCTCTTAACCTCAGGGGTTATGTAAGATGGTTCACATCTTGTGGTAGACACTATTATAATCTTATCATTTTTCTTAAATTTTTGTTCAGACTGCTGATCAAATGAAACTTCACATATCACTCTAAGTTAACCCTGTCTGATCAAATGTAAGAATAATAGATATAGTGTTAGAACTTAGTTGCAATGAAACAGAAAGAGTCTAATATTCAGGAACTTTCACTGATTGTCATCTACATTGCTCTTTCATTCAAATAGTTTCCTTAGCAGGAACTGTCTAAAGTATACATTGTATATATTAGATGATGAATGACCCAGGCGAACAGTTAGAAAATCTACAATCCCAGGATTTTGATGGTTCTTACTCCACAATTTAATATTTAATATTATGTTATGAGCAGGATGAAACAAGATGTGCCATAGAAATTGTGATTTACTTTGGAAAGTGAGAAAAAAGATAAAGTCATTACAAATACCTTAGTATTTCTAAATGACTAAAATATTGCCTATGAATTAAAGGAGGTTTGTGGGATTGCTCACCTGATGTGTAGGTGATTTTTCCACAGCAATGCAAATTAATTTTCCTTTAAATTATATACCATAATTGCATATTTGTTCCACATATCTGCACAATGTTAAGGCATTTTATTTATGTGACACTGTATTTCTGGTCACATTTACATATGTAATATATTCATGTAAATATATACCTAAATACATTACAAATTTATAAGTCAAAATAGTTAAGATAATTTAAAGGTGAGGTTTTGTTTTCTGTTGTTATTTTTTTTCCCATTAAACCCAAACAGACTTATCCCCTTGTAGTTTATTACTATTTCTGGCCTAAATATTGAGTACATAAATGATATGAGCTGCTTGGTATTGATTTTCCTGATCTCAAATTTGATTTGAGACCCATTAGACCTTAGGTATGAGGCAATACTAGAATGTGGTAAGGGAGATTGTGTTTATCCCCTGCTACTAAAAACAGGAACATTCGATTTTGTTTCAAATAAAATGAAAAGGTAACCTGATTTCGATTATCTTCACTAATGAAGATGAATGAGGTAAACAACAAAAAAAAAGTGGTCCAAATTTATTTATATTGGAAACACTCATCATGTCAAACACTTGATATTAATAGTGTAAATTGTTTGGCTTCACTCCCTAGTGGTTTTCTGCATCACCCTCCAACTAGAAATGAGCATCATACAAACTACAGTTAAATAACTAACTTGAAATAGAATTTGTCAATTGCTGGCCTTGTTTCCTTATCTACTTCCATTAAAGCTCTGGTATGATAGGACTCTAAGGCCAAGACTTTCAGCCCAGAATGTGCTTGGTACCAGCAGTAATGTGTGTGAATGTGTATGTGTGTGCATACAGACATACAAATATATTTGTGTATGTTGATCATACATTTCTCAAACATATCCTAAGGAAATTTAAAATAATTACTTTTGTATTTAAAAGCATAGATATTTAATGGACTATGAGGCAAAATCTAATTGACTTTCAGTAGGATATGTGAGATTTCAAAGATATGTTTGAAAAGTACTACCTTAAATACTACCCAGGAAAAATTGATAAAATAGTTCACAATTGTTATTAGTAATAAAGTAAGAGATTGTATCACAAATTTAAAGTCTCCCAAAGACACTAAACCATTGTTCATAATTTGAGGTTTTAATAAAAGTTTAAGATAAATTCCTAGTAATAGCAAAAACATAGGTGATACAGAAATTTTGATAATTTTTGTTTGTATTTGAAGAATTACCTAAACATTACATTTTTCAACAATATAAAAAATAAAACAAACATTAGCAATTTCAGAGAAGGAGTCTCAAAGAGGAAATGTTTGTAAAAAGAAAAAGAAACATTTAGAAATACACTTCTTTAATATTTGCCTCATTTCACTTACATTACCTAGGTTTATAAGATAATTTTTATCTTTGAATTAGCAATCAAATTGTAGATCTAAATATAAAAGCTTCTTATATTGATAAATGGTTGATTATCATTGCAGTTCCAGATTATAATAATGGCCTCTACACCTAGCTCCCTGCTTTCAGATTCAATAGCTTATGGTATAGCATGGCCTCCTCTACAAGATCTCTCTTCTCACACATGACTTTTTTCCATATTATACCATCCTCAAAACCTTCTTTGGTTTCCTATTTTACACAGAAATAACAGTAAGTCTTTCATTAATTTCTCAATGCAACCAGAAATTTATTAAACTTACATTTTGCCTTGAGCTACAGTAAATTTCATGAACAAGGAGGAGGAAGAAGTGGAGGAGGATAAAAATAAATGAGAGAGAAAAAATGTTTAGCTGATCCTGTAATCTAGCTGTTCCCTTAAGTCAGTGGTAGAAGATAACAATGTAAATACACAGTATTAAAAATTATTTGAGAGACAGGAATGCCAGAGTTCCAAAAAGCAAACTATTCACTTAGCATGGAGTAAGGATTAGGAAGCAATTATCAGAGAAGACAAGAGAAAGTATTCAACAAAGACTTTTGAAGGAATTTTTTTTTTTTTTTAAATGACTAGGTCTACCATGGGGAATGATTCAGAGACACAGAGGAGTCAGGTGTCGTTCATCCAGAAATTACAAAGAGTTTGGTTCAGGTAGAGAAAAATATGTGCTCTGTGCTAGAGAGGCAGGAGCTCAGATGATGAACCAGTTGTCACATTAGTTACATCAGTGACATCGAGTGTCACTTCAATGACATTATATAACCTTGTGGGAATCTGTTAAGTATGTTCAATTTTAACATATATCTCTGTGGATGGTGGCTGAATTAGAATGACTGGAGATGTGAGAACGAATTTTAGAAAATAAATTACTAAAATATCTAGGTGAAAGATGATGAGATTCTAATTAAGTGAATTATTTGCAGGAAAGAACAGGTGGCAACAAAATAATAGATATTATTTGTTGAGCGCTGACTGTGTTAAGTGTCATGCCCACTGTAATGGTGAATTTTATGTGTTAACTTGGTTAGGCTATAGTGGCCAGTTGTTTGGTAAAACCCTAATCTAGATGTTGCTGTGGAGGTATTGAGTTGATGTGATTAACATTTACAATCAATTTATTTTAAGTAGAAGAGTATTTTCAATAATATGGATGGTCCTTAGCCAATCGGCTGAAGGCCTTAAGGATACAAGATGAGGTTTCCCCAAAAAAATGAATTCTGTTTCAAAAAATTGTTTCTAACTTTCTCAACTGCCAACCTGCCTGACAGATTTAGGACTCAAGACTGAAACATCATCTCATTAATACTTCTCCAGCCCACTGGCCTGTTCCATAGACTTCAAACTTGTCAGCCCTCACAGCTGCATGAGTTAATTCTTTATTCTCCCTCTCCATATATATATATATATATATATGGAGATATATAACCTATTGGTTCTGTTTTTCTGGAGAATTTTAACTGATACACTTGACATACCTCAGTTAAAACTTAAAACTGGAACTAGTTATGACCATCTTTCATTTTTAATGTGAGTAAATTTAAGCGTACAGCCTTCAGCTCTCCCTAAATCACAAAGCAAAAAAAAAAAAAAAAAAATAGAATAAAGAAAAAGAATGGAAAAGAATCTGGACTTGAGCTTCTTGATTCTAGATTCACTCTAATCAGTAACATGTTTTTCCTTTTAAACCTGAAATTCCTTCACCTGATTTTCAAAATTCTTCCATTCTTCATGATATAATTACAGATAAGTATACTTTCCATTTTTATTAATTACATCAATTTCAAAATGTTCTACAATGAGTAATTTTGACCTTTATAAGGCTATGTTATGTTTAAAAAGAAAAATGACCACCTTCTTGCATCACATACCTTTTCAACTGAATGCCTAAAATATTCTTCCTGTTGTAAGACTTACCAGTTCTTTCTTTAAAAAAACACCTATTCTTCGCATATCAACCAAGTCACCCATTAAAACTTACAGATTTATAGTTTGTATTGTATTCGCAGTTGTGCACAGTTATTATCATTGTTAATTTTATAAAATTTGCATTATCTCAAAAAGAAGTCCTGTATACTTTAGCTATCACTCCCTGATCCCTCAATCCTTCCAACTGTAAGTAACCACTAATCTCCTTTCTGTCCTGCAGACTTCCTCATTCTGGACTTTCACATAAATGAAATCATATACGACTTCTGAAAGAAGACGGGTTCCTTTCACTTAGCATGTTTTTAAGGTTCACCCAAGCTGTAGCACGTATCAGTGCTTCATTTCTTCTTATGGCTGAATAATTTCATTGTATGAATAATAATTTCATTGTTTGAATATACTATATTTTGTTTATCCAGTCATCTGTTGGTAGGCATTTGTCTTCTTCCTCACCTTTTGGTTACTATGAATAATTCTGCTGTGGACATTTGTGTACAAAGTTTGTGTGGACTTTTAGGCATATACCTAGGAATGGAATTGCTGGATCATATAACTTTATGTTTAATTGTTTGAGGAGATACCAGACTGTTTTCCAAAGAAGCTGTACCATTTTACATGCCCACCAGCACTCTATGAGGGTTAGAGATGGACCTTTAACTTGACTAAGTTCTGCAAACTTGACTTTGAAGAACAAGGAAATTGACCTTGTTCCTCAATGTCATTGTGTCACTAGTCATCCTTTGGCAGGATATGCATGTCCCTATTGTGTACTAGTAAATGGTATTCTCACTAGTAAACAGTATTATAAGACTTAAACTTTTGATGATCATATAGATATGAAATGGTAGCTCACTTTAACTTAAATTTTGCTACTTCCTGCGATGGAATGATATTAAAGCATCTACATTCAATTGTGTTTATCTACTGAAAATGGTAAATTCCTAAGGCTCAACTTCATATTAAGATCAAACTTCTTTCCATAGGAATTGGTATTTTGATGAACTTTTTGGCCATTTACATATTTTCTTTGATATCTAAGTTCATTGCCTATTTTGAATCAGGTTGCTTTCTTTTTATTAAGTTTTAGAATCCCTCTATATTAGAACTCCTGTATACTTTATTTCTGTAATATAAAATTCCTCTATATTAACCTCTTCTTAGATAAGTGATTTGCAAATATTTTCTCCCATTCCACAGGTTGCCTTTTTACTCCGTTGATAGTGTTATTGATGCACAAAAGTTTTAAATTTTGATAAAATCGAATTTGTCCTTTTTTAATATCCTGTGTCTTTTGTGTCATATCCAAGAAAGCATTGCAAAACGATTCAGTTCATTTATTCCTTCCAATATCTTCAAACTTCTGCCTTATATTTTCTTCTAAGTTTTATAGTTTTAGATCTTATGCTGAGATATTTGATCCAACCTTAGTTAAGTTTTGAGTGTGGTATTAGGTAAGAGTTTATTTTTTATGTATGTGGATATCCAGTTTTTCTAGTATCTGTTGTTTAAAAAAGATAGTCTTTTCCTGATTCAATGATTTGGCACCTTCATTTGATCATAAATGTGAAAGTTTAGTTTTGGACTTTCTGTTCTTTTCCATTGCTCTATATCACTGTCTTCGTACCAGCACAGATCATTTATGTCACACTATTTTGAATTCTATACATTGTAGTACTGATTTCAAAACTCCAACTTTCTTCTTTTTTAGGAATGTTTTGGATACTCAAAGTCCTATGAAATTTCATATGAATTTTAGGATAGGCTTTTCTATATTTGCACAAAAGACATTATTTGGATTTTGGTAGGGACAGAATTGAATCTGTAGATTGTGTTGGGCATATTGACATCATAACAAGATTACATCTTCCAATTCATAAACATGGTATCTTTACACTTATTATGTGTCATTTAATTTTTTTCAGACATATTTTATAGTATGAATTCATATTTCATTGTATGAATCTTTCATCAGTTTGACTGAGTTAATTTCTTAGTATTGTATCCTTCTTCGTGCTATTGTCAATAATATTATTTTCTTAATTCCTTTCAGATTGCCCACAGCTATTGTATAGACTTACAAATTTATATGATTTATCTGTGTTGACTTTTTATCCTAGTACTTTGCTGAATGTGTTTATTAGTTCTAAAAGACTGAGTGTGTGTGTGGACCCTAGGCTTTTAAAGAAATAAAATTATATAATCTGTAAATAGAAATAATTTTATTTTTCTTTCTATTTGAATTCATTTTAATTTTTTGTTTGCTTAATTGCTTTTGCTAGGACTTCCAGTATTGTTGTGAATACAAGTGTCAAAACCAAGGATCCTTGCCTTGTTTCTTATCTCAAAGAAAATACTTTCAGTCTTTGACCATGAAGTATAATGATCACTGTTCATTTTGCATATAAGATGACATTCATTCTGTTGAGGTACCTTTCTCCTATTTCTAGTTTGTTGAGTGTTTTTTTTTTTAATCATATAAGAGTGTTAAAATTTTTTCAAATGCTTATTCTGTATCAGTTGGGATGATTATGTGTTTTCTTCTTTAATTTCATTAATGTAGTATATTACTGACATGATTTGAATCTATATCCTCACTCAAATCTCATGTTCAATGTATTCCCCAAAGTTGGAGGAGGGATCTGCTGGGAGATGATTAAATCATGGCAGTGGGTTTCTCATGAATGGTTGGTACCATCACTTTTTTTTTTTTTTTTTTTGAGATGGAGCCTCCCTCTGTCACCCAGGCTGGAGTGCAGTGGCCGGATCTCAGCTCACTGCAAGCTCCGCCTCCCGAGTTTATGCCATTCTCCTGCCTCAGCCTCCCAAGTAGCTGGGACTACAGGCACCCGCCACCTCGGCTGGCTAGTTTTTTGCATTTTTCAGTAGAGACGGGGTTTCACCATGTTAGCTAGGATGGTCTCGATCTCCTGACCTCGTGATCCGCCCGTCTCGGCCTCCCAAAGTGCTGGGATTACAGGCTTGAGCCACCGTGTCCGGCTTAGTACCATCACTTTTGTGCTATTCTCAGGATAATGAGTGAGTTCTCACAAGATCTGTTTGTTTAAAAGTGTGTAGTAACTCCCACCCCCTTCCTCCTGCTCTAGACACATGAAGATGCCTGTTCCAGCTTTCCTTTCTGCCCTGAGCAAAAGTTTCCTGAGGCCTTCCCAGCCATGTTTTCTGTACAACCTACAGAACAGTGAGCCAATTAAACCTCTTTTCTTTATAAATTACCCATCCTCAGATATTTCTTTATAGTGATGTGAGAATGGACAAATACAATTACATTGGTCAGGTTTTTATATATTGAACGATCCTTACATTTCAAGAATGAATCCTAGTTAGCTATGTTGTATAATCTTTTACACAGTTGAATTTGTTGTATTAATATTTTGTTGAGAATTTTTACACGAATGTTCATAAGAAAAATTGATCTATAAGTTTTTTGTAGCATGTATAGATTTTTGTATTAGGGTAATGCTGGCATATAATGGGTTAAGAAGTGTTCTCTCCTCTTTGACTTTTTGGAAAAGTTTGAGAAATATTGGTTTGTTTGTTTTTCTTTATTAGACAAAGTCTCACTCTGTCACCCAGGCAGGACTGCAGTGGCACAATCTCGACTCACTGCAACCTCTGCCTCCCAGCTTCAAGCGATTCTCTTACCTCAGCCTCCTGAGTAGCTAGAATTACAGGCGTCCGACACCACACCCGGCTAATCGTTGTATTTTTAGTAGAGACAGCATTTCACCATGTTGACCAGGCTGACCTGAAACTCCTGACCTCAGGTGATCCACTTGCCTCAGCGTTGGTATTAGGTTTTCTTAAAACTGTTTAGTAGAATTCACCCATGAAGCCATCAGTTCCAGAACATTTTTGGCCAGCGGGTTTTTGATTACTGATTTAATATCCATATTAAGTTTAAGCCTATTGAGAAATAGAAAATTCAGATTTTTTATTTCTTCATGATTCTATTATGAAGTTTTGCATTTTGGGGACTATCTTCATTTCATCTAGGTTATCCAGTATAAACTGGTGTACAATTGTTCATAGTACTATTATAATCCTTTTCATTTCTGTAGAAACGGTCATAATACCCCCACTTTCAATCTGATTTTAGGAATCTGAGTCTTCTCTCTCTCTCTCTTTTTTTTTTTTTTTGTCAAGCTAACTAAAGGTTTGTCAATTTCATTGATGTTTTTGAAGAATCAACTTTTGATTTTAGTGATTTTCTCTGTTTTTTAATTCCCTACTTTGTTTATATCTACTACCTTTAGGTTTAGTTTGTTTTTCTAATTCGAGTACCTTCAGTTGTAAAATTAGGTTGTTAATTTGAGATCTTTTTTGCTTTCTAATGTAAGTATCTTAATCCTCTCAGGCTTCCATAAGAAAATAGCAAAGACAGTGCAGCCTGTAACAGAAATATATTTATTTACAGTGCTGGAGGCGAAATAATCCAAGATTAGGGTTCCCACATGTTTCAGTTTTTGGTGAGAGCCCTCTGAGTGGCTTGCAGATGGCAGCTTTGCCCTCACATGACTTTTCCTTTGAGTATGTACAGAGAGACAAAGAGCAAGAGTGAGAGTGAGAGCGACAGCAAGAGCAAGAGAAAAAATGAGAGAGAGATCTTCCTCTGCTTATTAACCCGCCAGTCCTGTTGGATTAAAGCATCACTCATGATCTTGTACAACCTTAATTACCTCCTAAAACATTTATCTCCAACAAACCAACAAAGTCTCATCGGAGGTTAGGGCTTCAACATATAAATTTTGTAGGAACACCATTAATTCCACAATAGTAAGTACATATAGCTACTTCCCACTTACACTGTTTATGCTGCATCTCATACATTTTGATATGTTGTGCTTTCATGTTACTTCATCTCTAAGTATTTTCTAATTTTCCTGTAATGTTTTATTTAACTCATTCATTGTTTGAAAGTATGTTTTCTAATTTCCACAAATGTATAAATTTTTCAGTTTTCCTTTTGTTACTGATTTCTAACGTTATCCCATTGTGGTCAGAGAAGATCTTTTGTGCGATAATTTTTTAAAAGTTATTGAGACTTAATAGGTGGCAAAATGTATGATCCATCCTGAAGAATTTCTCATATGCCCTTGAAAGAACGTGTATGCTGTTGCTGTGTTGAGTGTTCTGTATACATCTGTTAAGTCTAGTTGGCTTATTGTGTTTTTAAAATCCTCGATTTTCTTGATTATCTTCTGTCTGTTTTTTCTAGCCATTATTGTGAATATGGTGTTGAAATCATCAACTATTACGGTAGAAATATATATATATATTCCCTTCAATTATATTCATTTTTAGTTTTATATATTTTGGTTAGGTATATAATTGTTTGAATTGTTGTATCTTCTTACTGTATTGATTTATTTGTCTCTCAAAACTGTTTATGATTTAATGTCTATTTTTATGTTAGTATAGCAACCCCTATTTTATTTTGCTTACTGTTGGCATGAAATATCTTTTTCCATTCTTTTATTTTCACCTTATTTGTGTCTTTGTATCTAAAGTGAGTTTCTTACAGAGAGTATATAGTTGAATCATGTTATATTTTAAAATTTATCTTCTCAGTTTCGATCTTTTAACTGGAGAATTTAATCAATTTATATTTAAAGTAATTACCAATAAGTAATTTTGTGATTTTTCTACTTCTTTTCTATATCCCTTATCTTTTGTGACCCTCGTTTTCCACATTACTATCTTATTTGAGTTTAGTTAATTTTTTGTAGTAGAATGTTTTAATTCCATTCTCATTTCCTTCCTTTTGTGTATATTTATTATTTTCTTTGTTGTTTCCATGGCAGTTACATGTAACATCCTAAAGTTAGAGTGCTAGTTTGAATTTATACAAGCTTAACTTTAATAACATTCAAAAACGCTGCTCATGTAGAGTTTCATCCTCATCTCCCTCAGTTATTGAAGTCACAAAATTACGTATTTGTATATTGTACATCCAAAGGTATTAATAATAGACATTTAAGGCATTAGTCTCTTAAATTATGTCTAAAACAAAATGTGAAATACAAATTAAAGTTAAAATAATATGAGCTTTTAGACTAAAATTTTTAAATGTGTTAGCATTTTAAATTAAGTAAAAAACAAAAAGTGCAGTTACAAATCATTGTCACAATAACATATATTTCTATAATTGCCCATGTATTTACATTTACTGGCATCTTTATTTCTTTATAAGACTTCAGGTTACTACCTATTGTATTTGCATTTCAACCTACTGGACTCCCACTAGTCATTCTTGCAAGGCAGGTCTAGTGGTAACTCTTGTCAATTTTTCTTTATTTGAGAATGTCTTAATTTCTCCCTTGCTTTTGAAAGACAGTTTTGCCAGATACGAAATTTTTGGTTAACAGGTTTTGATTTGTTTTGTTTTTCTTTTAGATTTTTGAACACATCAGCCCACTGCCTGTGGCTTCTTATGTTTCTGATGAGAAATCTGCTGATAAGGATATGTTGTATGTGACAAGCAGCCTCTCTCAGGTTGCTTTCAAAATTCTCTTTGTCTTTAAAGTCTTTCAACAGTTTGATTATAACTTGTCTTGGTTTGGGTCTCTGAGTTCATGCTATTTGGATTTCTTTTTGAGCTCTTGGTTATTTATACCAATGACTTTCATCAAATTTAGGGCTGTTAATTTTTTAGAATATTTTTTCTACCCTTTATCTCTGTCTTCTACTTCTAACATTCCCACAATCCATATGTTGCTCCATTTGATGGTACTCCACAGGTCCCTTAAGTTCTGTTTATTTTTCTTCAGTCTTTTATCTTTTATGTTTCTAATAATCATTTCACTTGTCTTATCTTCAGTTTCATGGCTTCTTTCTTCTGCCTGCTCAAGTATATCTTGACTCTCTAGTAAAACTGTTATTTCAGTTATTGTAACCTTTTGCTCTGGCATTTTTTATTTGGAGTCTTTTAGGTTCTCTCTCTCTCGCTCTCTCTCTCTCTCTCTCCCCCCCTCCACTGGCACTTCCATTTTGTTCATACATCATGTTTTCATATTTTCCGTGATTTCCATTACTTCTTGATGTTGGGTCTTTTATCCCTTTGAATTGGCCATACTTCCTTATTGCTTTGTATCCTTGGTAATTTTTTTATTGTTGAAAATCAGACATTTTAATGTAATAATTTTGGTATCTCGGGAGATCAGAATCTCCCCTGATAGAATTTAGCTCTGTGTCCCTACTGAAATTGCACCTTAAATTTTAATAATTCCCACATGTCATGGTAGGGACCTGGTGGGAGGTAATTGAATCATGGGGGCAGGTTTTTCTCAAGCTGTTCTCATGATAGTGAATAAGTCTCATGAGATCTGATGGTTTATGAAGGGGAGTTGCACATGCCTTCCTGCCCACTGCCATGTAAGACGTGATTTTGCTCTTCCTTTGCCTCCTACCATGATTTTGAGGCTTTCCCAGCTATGTGGAACTGTGAGTCCATTAAACCTGTTTCCTCTATAAATTACCCAGTCTCAGGCTTGTCTTTATTAGCCACATGAAAATGGACTAATACATTCCCATTTCCCATGGTTTGCTATTTTATGTTTTTGCTTTTGTTTTGTTATGTTGGTTCTTTTATAATTGTTGTCTTTATGCTGAGGATCAGCCTTAGGTGAAAACAAGTCTTCTCAGGACTTTTGTAAGCCTGCATCTTTCCCTGTGCATGTACGGTGACTTGCTAATTTGTCCCAAATATTCAGTTGCCTTTGAATATCTTAGTCTTTAATGGCTGACATCCCTCTAAAAAGAGGAAAATGAAGAGTAGGAAAAGGCACTGGCCTTTTAACCATCTTAGAATTCACTTCAGCTGGAGGGAAAGGAGCTTGTTACAAGGGTGTAAGGATGTGAAACAATAGCTGCCTTTCTCATAGCATATCTTCAATTTCATAATGAGAAGGGGCAATAAGCAATAAGAATACTAACCGTCACTTACTTGCATCACAGGGCCCTTATTGTCCATCCTGGTTCCTGCAAGATGCATGCATGCTCCAGGAACACCTGCCATGGGGCTGGGGGTCAAAGATAGGTAGCTGCCTCTGAGCTAAGTGTTCAAGTCAACTAAAATTAACCACAAACTTTCATTCAAGCCTTCTGACAAAATTTACATACTTTCAATAGACTAGAGTTCTCAATAGTTACCTGTCTACTGTTGCAATTGTTATCTGGATGGAAAAACAGATTCCTGGTGCTTCTCCTTCCATCGTAATTCCCAGATTCCTCTTCCCAAACCATTTCTTTTCAATAAAACATTTCTTACGGCTAAAGTGGTCTACTCACCACCTTCTCCAAATCATACACTCTTTATTGCTTCAGGTTCATTTTCCCACAAATTTTGACACATCTAAATTGCCTTTACTCACACTTAGTGCTACTGAAACTTCTCCTCAATATTCTGAGTTCTAACTTAGATTCTCTTCATCCGTAAATTATATGAATCCCTTGCCTCTCTTCTATAAAACCAGGAATTTCTTTTACAGCAAATAAGATTAGAAGCTGAAAATGAAGGATAATTAATTATCTTTAGTTAGTAAACACTACAAGGTTCTATAATTTATTTAATGCAAAACTAATTAAAGTATTGTAATGACTCATCTGTAATAAAATCATATTGCTGAGTTTGCTAATGGCTTCAAATATTGACAAAGCATGCCATACTCATATGAAACGAAGCATTGGTCATTTGTAGAAGTATGTCCGTTACTTTTTTAAATTTATGTTTGCATGCACTCAAAAGATAAACTTGATAAATATGAAATTTCTCTAAGAATTCCCCAAAGGAGTTTGAAAAATGACATTACAGAAAACTGAAGACTAACTCTCCACAAAACTAGTTACCCTAAAATTCCCTGAGGTGTTTAAATTCATATGAAAACAGATTTTTTAATAATAGTAAAAGTGAACACCTACAAAACACTTGTTATAGGCAAGATACTATTCAAAGTGCTTTAGAGCTGTATTCATACATTAAACATTAGAATAGCGCTATTGATAAAGCACTATCATTTTAAAGGTGAAAATAGTAAGGCATATCAAGATTAAATAATGTTCTCAAGATCAACAGCAGTAGAACCAGGACATAATCACGTGCAATATGGCTTCAAACAGGGAAGCTATAATTTTTATACATTTTTAGTATTTTCATAATTTTCTTAAATATATTAAAAATAAGGAATCAATAACAAATAAAGAAAATGCATACAATTAATACTATTTCCTTGAGTGTATCAAAGTGCTATTATTTTGTCATATGTGTTGGTTTCCCTCAAGTATGAAGAATAAGAGGGTCATTTAAAACCAACCAAAGTGTAAAACATTTTCCAAAATACTGTCCACTTTTTCTAAAATACTGGACAGTATTTTGTACAAAAGGTGAAGTTGTCTTGGATTTCTGTGTTCTGGAATTCTGTTTGTTCCAAAGTTGCTCTGGCCCAATGGACCAACTCTATTGTTCACAACATCAGAGTGAAACAGGAAGGATGACAGCGCCTGCCACTTATTGGTGTCCACTCACCACTGTCCATGAATGTTTCATTGATTACATGCCTTATCTAAACCAAACCTGGCACATTCATGTTTACCATATTTTATGCAAATTTGGCTGCCACTTTTCAGAAATATCATAGTGGGATGGATTTACAGAGAGTTCTATGACGGTAGATTAAATGCATTGTTTGCTAATTTATCTAAATATCTACAAGATAAAAGCAAATATAATGTCCATAATCTATGGTATCTGGATAATTGCATACATTTTGCATTTTAAATCACGAACCTATTTTCATCATCATGATTTACTCAATTATTCGACAATTTATTGTGGAAAGGATAGTGAATGCAGGGTTGCTGGTAGGATTTCTTTGAATATTTGAGGGTCCAGATTATTTTCCGATGAAAGGAAACCTTATTTAGCAAGAGTGTATTATTCTATAGCCTTCTCGTGACAAGAAATATCTATTATAATTACCCTATTTCACTAATAAGCTTAAGAAATATGCATTCAGATTTCTAAAATAGGATATAAATAATAGTAACGTGCACCTTATTATGAAAAATAGTCACATTTTCCAAAATAATTATCACAATGATATGATAGTGTACATATTTCTATTTATAGATGAGGAAATTGAGGCTTGCAGGAAATTCAAAACTTAACTCAGCCCAACCAGCTGAAAACAGCAATTCAAAATTTTTACAAAACCGAGAGGATTCTAAACTACATTAAAAAGCTAGTTAAAGGTTAGAATGAGGATTGGCCAATTAGGATTATTAAAGGTAAATAAGGTAAATATATTGATTAAGGTATAAAAAATTTGAATTCAATAGAAAGATGTATTTATCCTTTTATAAATTCCTCACTCTTTACAACATAGTTCAAATTATATAATGCAAAATTGACAGACAACTAAAGAAAAACAATCACATATCCACTGTCATTAGTAAGAACATATAACTCTTAGAAACATAATTATTAAGATTGATCCAGTAGGCACATATAGAACATTGTACCTGTCACATAGAAAATATATAAAACTATCTATCACATAAAAAGCATTTCGAAAAAATCTTAAGCCATTAAGCATGTCTCATCAATTGCAGTCACTAACTAAAACTAAGTAAAAAAAATTGTAAAACTTAATCCAGTAACCATGATAGAATCAATTTTTTAGTATCCCAGCAAAAACAAAAATCCCTACAATACCTAGTTACATTCATAGGTTAACGAGTGCAGAAGGATTTTAACAATGTAGAAATTATAAAAATTGAAATGGAAAACAAAAATGTCATTATTAATAAAAAGCGTAATAGTCTACACAGAATTATTTGGAATTTATAATTGTGTGTAGCAATGTTGATATATATATAAAATAAATAAATATATAAAATAAACAAATAAATACTTTGAGCACCTTTCTATTTGCCAGTAGCAAACATTTTTTAAATAAGAAATACAAGCACTTAAAAGAGTGACCAAAATGATAAATTGCAAATTTTTAGATATGAAATTGTAAAATTTGACTGAGCTATTAAGAGTCTTAAATAACTAAATACATATATTAAATGTTTGTAGATATGAAGATTCAGTATCACTAAGATGTTAATTTCCCAAAATAGACATATAGATTCAAAATAGTGTATTCAAAATTCTGAAAATGGGCATGTAACATGAAAGACAATTGTGACATTAATATGAAAGGCTAAAAAGTCAAGAAGAGTCAAAGTCAGCATAAGAAACTGCCTTGTCAGAGAGTAAAGCTTATTTTAATTAAGGCACTGTTGTCTTAGTACATTAATAGACAAACCACCTGGAAAAAAAAAGAGCCAGAAGAAGACTCATCCATATGTGGAGCATAACACTGTAACACTGCAGAGGAGTAGTTACAGAATGAAGTGGTCAATAAAAGTTTTCAGGACAATTGTTGGCCATATGAAACATATATAAAAAGGGACAGAGATGGCCAGGCGCGGTGGCTCACGCTTGTAATCCCAGCACTTTGGGAGGCCAAGGCGAGCGGATCACAAGGTCAGGAGATCGAGACCATCTCGGCTAACACGGTGAAACCCCACCTTTTTGTATTTTGTAAAAATACAAAAAAAAAAAAAAAATTAGCCGAGCATGGCGGCGGGCGCCTGTAGTCCCAGCTACTCGGGAGACTGAGGCAGGAGAATGGCCTGAACCCGGGAGGCGGAGCTTGCAGTGAGCCGAGATCGCGCCACTGTACTCCAGCCTGGGCGACAGAGCCAGACTCCGTCTCAAAAAAAATTGAAAATTAAAAAATTAAAAAATGGACAGAGATTTAATACCATACCAAAAAAAGCAATTTCAGATGGATGGATCAAGAGCTTATACATGGAAGGCCCACTTGAAAAATTCTAGAGAAGTATTATTCCATTATAAAGATTTCATAAATAACAAAAAGTAGAAATCATGTATTTGATAAATCAGACTACATTTATTAAAAAAATCTGTTTGTGGAAATGCATCCATTAAGAGAGCGAGAAGTAAATCCAAAAACTGGATGAAGATAGACCCAATAATGTATTAATATCCAGAACATATAAGGGGGTCCTTTTAATTAAAAAAAGAATAAAAAATGTGAATGGATAAATATATGAATAGATATTTCACATATGAGTAAATACAAATTGCCAGTAACGATACGAAAAGTTGCTCTAGCTTATTAGAATTCAAGGAAATACTAAATATTAATAAAACTGTAACGAAATACCATTTTGTATAATCATTTGGGTAGTTACTTAGAAGTCTGAGAAAATAGGAGTTGGCAAGGATATGGAACAAAGGGAACTCTCTCATTGTTGCTGGTAGGTGTAAACACCCTTAACAAATAACCTAGAAATCAGTTTGGTGATGCTCCATACATCTGAGCATGCACATGATAGTAAGCAATACTACTCCCTGAGCAGTATTCCCTTGAGAAAGGCTTTACGTGGTCACCATGAGATATGTACAAGAATATAATATTGCAGGCCGGGCTCACTGACTCATATATGTAATCCCATCACTTTGGGAGGCCTAGGTGGGTGGATCGCTTGAGGTCAGGAGTTTGAAATCAGCCTGGCCAACATGGTGAAACCCTGTCTCTACTAAAAATACAAAACTTAGCCAGGTGCGGTAGCATGTGCCTGTAATCCCAGGTACTTGGGAGGCTGAGGCACAAGAATCGCTTGAACCTGGGAGGCAGAGGTTACAGTGAGCCAAGATCTCACTCCAGCCTGGATGACAGAGCAAGACTTTGCCTAAAACTATATATGTGTATTTGCCTAAAAAAAAAAATATATATATATATATATACACACACACACACACACACACATACACACACACACACATATATATAAAATTGCTCAAACTGCTTTATACATCAATAATTATCTTTTTGAGTTTGTAATTATTTCAAAATAAAAATAAAAGTAAAAATCCTCTCAAGAGAATATTAAATAATTCCATCTAAATTTTTACCCTGAACAATGCTTTAAGAAAAAATAATCTTTATTTTGAATTTTTCATGAAAACTGACAATATTATGTAAGGGAAATTACTCAGTACAAGGTCCTAGTAACCTTGGATCTCTTCTCGGTTTCACTACAAACCAGCAGTTTAATCATATATTACTTAACAAACTTTTGTCTTTATTAACTGATAAAATAATACTAGTATCATTTAATGTATTCTTAAGTTGGAATATTAGATAAAAGATATAAAGGACTTTGGAAAAAACCATAGGAAAACTTGCCCTACAAAACTTTATGTTTTCGTAAGTCCTTTCCTAAGTTTCAGTAAACATCTTCCGTAAGACCATGATTGGTAGTGTTCAGTGCATACCAATGCCTGCGCTTACCAGCTGCTGCCCTTGGACACCCCAGGCCGCGTACTGCAAGACAGAGTCCTCTACTTCCGGAGGATTTAACTCCCAAACTTCCCTTGAAAAAATGTGAACATTTTTACATGAACAAACTGAAATCTACACCAACAATTTAGTAACACAATTGCTCATGAAAACCAGAAAATCAAAGAACTTACCTAGTGTGTATGTTGTAAATCACATATGAAGCAGTATATGAATAATGAAAAACCTGAAATTAAAAAAGAAACATTATTGATCATAGTTTTATCTTAATGTGAATATATATATATACTCTTAGTAAAATCCAGGAAATCCAAGACTTGGTGTTAAGCAGAAATGAAAATATAAATTATTCTAGCTCAGGAGGTGATTACCCTCTCTGTGCCTTATGCCTAATTTTTATTTCTAATATCAATTCCATTCCTTATTTAATCCACTCTATCCTGAGTATAATTGTGATTATATTACTTTCTTGTTCAAAATTTTCAGTGATGCCCTATTGCCTATAAAATAAAATTCAAACTGCCTTATCTGATGTTAAATAATTTTGTTATTTTGGCTTCTACATGTTTTTCTAAACTTGTCACCTACTGTCTCCCTTCATACAGTCTATACTTCAAATTAGATGGATTCTCCCGGTGTGTCTTGAACTTTCTTTGCTTTTCCTCTAAGGACATTCTACCTTAACTGAGGTGAAAATTCTACTCCCTTATAATAAAACCCCTGTATGGAGCTCATATTGATTTCTTCTATTGAAATTCATCTCACAGTTTCTTTCCTGCATGACTTTTAGGACACATCTCACTCTGTAGTGAAACTATATAAACATTTTGTGTAAGTCTCCTTTTCCTACTAGAATGTTGTCAGATACAGGTGTCTATTACCTTTGCATCCTCCACATTACCTAGCACAGTGCCATGTTTATATGCATTCAACTGATATTTCTTGAGTGATGGTTCTTATGGGAAAAAACTAATGCATGTTGAAGTGTTTGTTGGTGAAGTCAAAGTGAGATAACACTTTCCACATCTTTATAGTAATGGTAGAAAATGACATATTAAGCAGATGGCTTCAAGTATATAATAGCTAAAAATCCCTTTTTTTAAAAAAAAAAAAAACACTATCTTCCTAAGGACTGCAGAACTCATGACCCATTAAATTTCAAACAAAAGACTGTAGTGCAAAATGCAAAAATGCCTCTATGTTTTGCTTCTTAATAATGAGATGACGAAATAGTGGAATACAGAGGAAATGAGGAAAATTGCAAAAGATGGGTTAGGGAAAGAGATGATGAGTATATTTCTGTGAAAATTATTTTTTCTCTAAGCTATGTGAATCTAGTGAAGAAAATTGTTCTTTAGCTAGCTATATTGTGATATTATTATTTCCAGGATTTATGGAACTTTTATTGATACTTTCATTTTTCAGTATGCAATTGTAAAAGCTTCTTTTATTCTTGTAGTGGATATACATTGCACAAATATTACAATACTGTCAATTAAAACTCCCTAGAAGTCAAATTGTTATTTCTTCTCACTGGAATAATAGCTTCAATTAAATATGATTGGCCACATATTTGGCAAAGAAGTACTACGTTCTCTCTTTGCAATGAAATTGCAAGCCTTCCACCATTTGTTAGAGTATTGTGTTTTACAATGAAGCTTTATGCTCCCATTCCTTTTGGAATAACTATTAAATCTGAGATTGCCTTTGTGATAGGGCTGTAGAAGCAAAAATAATTTTTCCTGGTGTCTATTTTGACATTTACATTGTGTTCTATAAAGTTCCATACTTTACTACAAATTTAAATCTTGAATTTACTACCAGAGCTGACAAAAAGATGAGAAATGTGACCTCTCTCTCTCTCTCTCTCTCTCAGAAGGCTCTGCTGCCAAAGCAAACTGCCAAGCGAGTGCTTGGTCTTCAGAGAAAATAAATATATCATGATGTCCTGGGGGGAAAGAGAGTATTCATCCTATCTTTGAATCACCTACCACACTGTACCTGGCTTTTAGGCACACATCTATCTTGAGAGAAAAAGTTGCTAGCCATTATCATTTTAGGTAAAACAGTCACTGAGACCTAACTGGGTATAATTATTGAACCTTGGTCTCTTTCTGTACTATTTGTTATAGAGGTTTCTGCTCATTCTCTAATTGTAAATCCAGAGGACTTAGATGTCTTCCAAATGGTGTGACTGGAGAAGGGGCTATATAAATCCACCTTCTGTTCTGTAGCTCTTAGCCTGATAATAATATTGTCTCTTGCAGTGTGTTGAGGGGAAGACTGCAATAAAGAAGTTAAACTAGACTTGTCTGCAAACCCACAGCAAAATGAAGTAGCATATTATAGGTTTGGGCCTCATCCATTATCTATCTATCTATCTATCTATCTATCTATCTATCTATCTATCATCTATCAATCAATCATCTATCTATTCATCCATCCTACAAAGCCAGCAATTTGCCATCTCAGATAATTAGAACCTAGCCTTTTACTCTGAGTTTAGAACTCTTTCCCCCAAATTCACTATCTTTTTATGCATGTGTGTTCCCAGCAGATTTCAAATATTTGTTGTTTTTTAACTTTCAATAAGAAAAATCACATTCCATGCCCACAACAGAATAAAGAGTATGCGGGAGGGCAAAATCCTGAACAAGGTTGGAAGAAGAAGTTTCTATCTCTCTCTCTCTCTCTCTTTCTTAACATAGTGTTGGAGATATTTTAAAGGGAGGGGAGGATTTTCAATGATAATTAGATTTAGCTTTACTGAACATCTGTATTAAGGCATTCTGGTCTAAATTCACCCTGCGTTAATCTGTATCTCTTTCTTTCTCTTTCCTTGGATAGCATTTCTACTCTTTTTTAACATTCCTTATTTTCCTTTATCTTAAACTCCCCTCTGTATAACTAAGTAGATCTTATTTCATGATGAGAGGGTAAAATCAAAGTTACTTAAGATTAGGAAGAGTAACAGTTTTTCCTGTAATGATTGGCTGCTGCATAGTGAAAGCCAAACTGAGCATCTGATGGGACCTCTGGGGACAAGCACATTTCACAGCCCAACATTACCGATTCATCCCGTCTCTGCAAATGATGTTCCACTGCTGGTTAGAGTGTGAATGGTTATGGAAAAGGCAGTGGGGGTGGATAGAATTCAGATATACCATATCAAAACTTGATCAAAGCTTATTTCTGGAAGCTGGCCTTAAGATATCCAATCATTCAATTCCATCAAGAAAAGTATTAGGAGGATCAGAAAACATCAAAAGGTCATGTAACCCCATCTGGTACCCATCATCTCTATATTATACTGTGAACCCTAAGAAGAAGTTGATTACTAAGAGTTGACTACTACAAGTGGTATAGATAATTTTCATTATTTGCAGTTGTTTTTACCTGTACTCTCACCATAAACACTGAATTAGCAATTACTGAATCATTGGTCCTAGGAGAAATACAGGATCAGGTTCCTGTGAGCCTCTGGTCACAACATTTTCATGAACCCTTTAATATATAACCTATTTCATATGTGTTTCTGTTTAAAGACACCTTATTTTAAACACCTTATTTTAAAGACACCTTATTTCATTAACATTGAACTCACGGCCAACAACACTATAACTCATGCTTGAATGAGGCTTATCTAACACATGTATTTGCTCCATAAGGCACACCAGAGCATTCTCACACTAAGGAAAAGAGGATAACTCTTTATCACTATGCTTGGGGGCAGGAGTGAGTGGTGGGGAGTGATTTTAAACAGGAACATGCCCAACAGAAAGCACACAATGTGAAAAACATGTCACTAAGTAGACCCTCAAAATGATAATTGTTTACAGTAAAAGAGCTGAAACAGGAAGGCACAGTGTCACCTTGTTCAACCTTAGCTGGGAAGGTAGACAACAAGCAATTCAATTGTTCTGCTATCCTGCATATGTCTATGAATGACAGTGAAAGACCTAAGAGTAGATTTGGGGGGGCACAAGTTAACTTTAGCATGTAGCTGAATTTGTATATATGGAATTTATGGATAATAATCTACTGTATTAATTATATAAACATGGCATAAGATATTATTGGAAGAAAGAAAAAACAGACATATTTTAGTCCTGCCAAAATTTGAACACAAGGAAAGTACAGAAGTTATCCAAATTCTGATATTCATGCTCTGTAAATGAAAATTAGCTACATTCACTTATTTAACAAATTTCTGTTAAGCAATATCTTTGATACAGGCACTACAATAAGTATTATTTTTTTAAATTATCATAATAAATTTTTTTTAAATAAGATAAATAAGAGTGTCAGTTGATAATTTGTATTTACTTTTATATGTTGTTTGTTGGTTTATAAATGACTATTGAATACTAATTATGTAACTATTGGATACTAATTATGTGCAAGCTCATAAATGAGGTAACTTGCAAAATGCAAAGACCAAGATAAATGTAATCTCTGTCCCCAAGGAGCTTATGTTCCATTCAGTGCAACAAGGCCAAGAAACATTACATTGGTATAGAATACTCTGTTGTAGGTCATGGTTCAATTAGGACTGCATATTATAAGTCCATTAGCTTTCCAATAAATGATTAATCTTTTCGGTTTTAAGAGCACATCATAGAAAATATAATAGTTGACTTAGATGAAGTAATTTACATAGTTTAGAAAAATACAGCTAGTGTGTCAAACTTAAGATAGCCCTGCATATAATAATAATTTGAATTCAGCTTTCACTACATACCAGATTCTGCATAACACTTTACATATATTATATAATTTAATATTTACATCAACCTCAAGAAGTGAATATTATTTGTAATTCATAAAATAGGCTCTGCCAAATTCAAGCTTGAAACTGAAAGTTTAGGTAGGAAAGAGTCACAATTTGAACCGAGATCTGTCTGATTACAATCCACTTTGTGATTGAATCTCTCTGCACAATACCTTTCAGGGAGCTAGTACATGAAGCATGACTCCAGTTTTGCAAAAGACTCATTTCCAAATTGATAGAAATATGCATGAATTAATTGATTACCAGAGTTAAGAGAGATTTCATTTTGGAAACATGATCTGATATATCAGATTAAAAATGTAAATTGTCTTTTCTTTAACTGTTTTTCACAATTTTTTTTTCTTGGAATATCAGTTATTACCTAAGACATCTATGGGGATTCATGTCAAGGAGCGTTACACTTAAAAGAACAAAGAACAGTGTACCCTAGTAATTTATGCTTGAACCAGAGGCTTGCATCTCTGGATACAAAATCTTTTTCTGCACTGCAGTTAAACAGCCGAATTGATATAAATAGCATTCATTTTCATGGCCTGGAGAATATTTAAAATAGGATTATGGATTTGCCATGGAATCAAACAGTTAGGAAAACTGAACTGTGAGAAAGCAAGCTACTGTGTCAACAGCATTTATAAAAGAATGCCAGTAAGAGGAAAGACAATACAGGCAAAATGGGATTTGTTTCTCTTGGAAGTCAGTAATACAATGATGCCAAGTTTGTTCTAGGATAATGAGATACCTTTTAAGATGAGTGAGTTGTGACTGTGTTGTTTGAAAAGATTTATCTTCTTTACACAGTTAAGAACTAACTATCTCCTAGCTATGAGCTAGGAGACTCTAGTGTTGTAATACGATTCACACAATGATAAACTACAGCTGTACAGAAATATTTTTAAAACATTGCCCTTTTAACAAAAGCTTTGTGAACATTGAACAACAAGTATTGCTTGAAAGGGAAAATATATATGAGTATTAAAAGTATACTTAATATTTATCAGTATTTTAAACTACTTCAAAATATTTCTTACTTAATGTTCACTGTAACCTTAAAAGGATATTATCTATTCAAGATATACAGCTAGTATAACTAGAATTGGAACTAAGATCTTATAGATTCTAAAATCCATAGCTTTTCTACTACAATAAGAAAGAAAAAAATGCAAGCATGACTTTACTATGATACATCATAGAGGAATCACATAGCATTCTTCAATTGCATTTCCATTTTGGTAAGTGGCAAACAGTAAAATACTTAAGGTGGTGAGTCTGAAAGTATGATGATTAAGAAGATAAAATTTAAGAGTTTTATTTTTATTTTATGTTTTAAAAATAGACTATATTTAGAGCATTTTTGGGTTCACAGTGAAATAGAGTGGAAGTTAGAGAGAGTACTCATACAACTCTGTTGCCACACATGCACAGCCTCTCCACTCTCAACATCCCCTACCAGAGTGGTACACATGTTACAATCAATAAACCTATATCAACATGCCATTGTCACCCAAAGTCCATAATTTCCACTAGGGTTTACTCTTGATGTTGTATATTCCATGAGGTTTTATGAGTATATAATGACTTGTCTTTGTGATTACAGTATCACACGGAATAGTTTCATTGCCCCCAAAATTCTGTGTGTTCCACCAGTTTATCCCTTCTTCTATCCTAATCCCTAGCAAACACTAAATTTTTTACTGTCTCCACAATTTTGCATTTCCCAGAATGCCATAGAGTTGGAATCATCCAGTATGCAGACTTTTCAGATTGGCTTTTTTCACTTAGTGATATGCACATGCATTTCATCCATGTGTTTTCATGTCTTGATAGTTCATCTCTTTTTCAATAAATAATATTGCATAGTCTAGATATGTCACAGTTTACAGGTGTTGTTTTAATTAGGCTATATTTATGACAAAATCTACAAAACATAAAAATAAACTTGCTATTTAAAAAGCAAAACAAAACTGTCACAAAACCAATTTGGTCATTCTGTTATAGGCAGCATGATGCTGTGCTCAGACAGGATGTATAATAAAGTAATATTTACACTTTTCCTTGGTATATTTGGGTCTAGTAGGTGTCACAGTGGAAAAGAATTGGATACTGTGTCAGCAATTTTATAAATTATAGTATATTCCCTCTGAACTAAAATACAATACTTTCAGAAATACTGACTGTAAATGCTGATAATCTAATGAGATGAATGAAGTACACATGTTTTTATGTGATATATTTATTTTACTTTAGACAATGGATGGCTGATGACTCAAATATTAAAAGTATACCAAAATTACCTGGACAACATTTTTTAATTGCATGTAGGACTATTCTGCCTAGGATATAGTTCAGCTGGCCTATGTATTAATAGCAGCTAACACCAGAAAATTATACTTTATTACCCCAAATGAGATGTTTGAGTGAGCAGAATAAATCATTTCCTGATATATTCCCTGTTACATAAATAAGGTTATTATATTATAGGAAAACCTTCTTTAAACTGCTCTTAGAATTGCTCTTAGAGTTCCTGAGATGTTTTCTATAGTGCAAAATTCCTTTTCAAAGATGCTCCATTTTTCAATAATCGATATTTAACATGTAACTTTCACCATACCACACTCTTGAGTAAACTAACAGCCACATTGACAATGCCACTGTTTGTAATATAATATTTTCATGGGCCAGACCTTTCCTCTTTAATTACTGCAAATAAGCAACTTCCACATCAGTTGACATTAAATTGTTTTCTACTTATCATCATTTGAAAACATCCGGTTTGATAACCTGAATGACATTTAAAATCAATTACTGACAGTAGTACAAGTGATTTTTTATTTATACTGAAATAAGTTCAAACATTGTCTCACTAGCTATAAACTAGTTTTCTCTCTAGCATATCTATGCAGAAATACATACATTGCAATAGGACAGAAAGCCAGACTCCCAAACCTGCTTCCCTTTATTACTGAACTAGAAAGGTAAGGATGAAAATTATTGTTTCAACACATGGGAAATTACAAGCCCTTGTTAACTGAATAAAACGTGACTTAGAAAAGTGGTCATTTCATTTCCCAGCAGCTTTGGAGAAAATATTTTCTTCATTTCAATAGCATCAAATCTTAGCATATGTTTACCTTAGCAAGTTACAAGAAAGAAGAAAAAGAAAGAAAGAAAGAAAAAGAAGGGAAGGGAAGGGAAGGAAAGGGAAAAGGGAACGGGGAAGGGAGAAGGGGGAAGGGGGGAGAGGGAAGGGGGGAGGGGAGGGGGGGAGGGGAGGGGAGAGGGGAGGGAAGGGAAGGGAAGGGAAGGGAAGGGAAGGGAAAAAAAACCACCATTTACTCATCAAGGAAATAGAGAAAATAATATATATCCAAATGTTTTGTTATGAGAATTAAAGGACAAAAATATATGGAAATTTTTTAGTTATTACCTGAGGCTAAGGTCAAGAGAATACAACCGGAAAAGCTCAAATCTATTTCAATTGCAACTTGTTAACTTATTCCTTAAAAGTTTTACTATCAGGCAGAGATAGAAAATCCTTAAAATGAGTTGTATGGATTTTGTATTTGTAACTTTGCATAACACTATACCCTCATACATAATTAACATACCTGTGTTAAATGATTTTTTAAATATTAGAAAAATGGTAATAAATATAAATTTTGAGAAAGTATGATAATATATGTATTTATCTATTAATAGCTAGATTGTTCATATTTTCCATATACCATAGACAACTCTAAAATTATTTTTATTACTTAGCTTGCATATGCTTAGGATATATTCTCAAAAGTTAAATGGGTAAATCAGAAGATACGCACATTTTACATTTTTATTCCTATTACCAGTCATTTTTTTATTAAAGTTAAAAACAATTTATAGTCCTACATGCTATACAAGCATCTCTCTCTTTGCTCAATGTCACAATACAATCATGTTACCACTGAGGTAATTTAAATTGTTTCAAGGATAAACAATGACAACAACAGCAACAACAACAACAAATCATTTAGACTTGTAGTTTGATTATGATTGGGCTTGAATATCCCATCATAAGCTATAATCACTTGTATTTCTACATTCATAACTTGTATATCAATGTCTTTTTCCTGTTTGTTCTTGGGAATTCATTCATCTTTTTCTTGTTGATCTCTAAAAGCTCTTTTTATATGACAGATTATAACTTTGTTTTTATGTATGCAGTAAACATTTTACCCCATTTAGCATTTGTGTTTTCATTTTGTGTGTTTTCCATAGATCATTTTTAAATCTTTATATGCTTATTCTATAAGTTATTTCCTTTATGGTCGCATAATTAGGTAGCATGCCAAGAGTAGCTTCACTAGCTTAACATCGTAAGTTCTCACACACGTTTTTCTTCTAGTACTTTTAAAATCCATGATCTCTTAAATAAAGCAATAATTATTTTTTATTTATGGGGTAAGGTATACACCCAGTTTTGTTTTTTATTCCCCAAATTACCAGAAAGTTGCTTAATGCAATTTGTTCTGTAATTTGCCGTTTTTCTTTATTTGAATGTTATACTTAAATTCTATACATAATTTGTCTTTTACTGGTCTATTGTGGATTTATTTATTTGTTTGCCTTTTCCTTACAAGAATTATATTGCATCTTTAAAACACATTTAATCACAAAGAATATTAATACATTTTCATATTTTGGTGATATATACACACTCTAAATATCGATTGCTTAAACACATCTTATTCTTATTAAGTTCTAGTAAACTGAGAAGCATATTAAATATTGTTGAATAAAACTTTTATTTAAAAATGTTTTAAAACTTTTTACTTACAAATCTTTAAAATGTTCTTGTCATTTATAAACTTTAAAAAATTTTGATTGACATATAAAATTGTACATATTTTTGGAATACAATGTGATATTTTTATATATGTATATAATATATAATGATTAAATCTGTGTAATTAGCATACTCATCACCTAAAACATTTATTATTTCTTTGTGTTGTGAACATTCAAAATCCTCTCTTTAGGATTTTTGAAAATATATATTAAATTATTTTTAACTATAGTTGCCCAAGGTGGTATAGTATTCTAGGATTCCTTTTTTCTAGCTATAATTTTATGTCCTTTACTCAACCTCTTACTATCTTCTCTTACTCCTACCCTTTCAAGCCTCTAATAACCACAGTTCTTCTCTTTACTTCTGTGAGCTAAATGTTTTTGTTCCCACATACAAGTGACACACATCTTTTTGTGCCTAACTTATTACACTTAATATAATGCCTTCCAGGTTTATCCATGTTGATACAAATAACATAATTTTATTAATTTTTAATAGCTGAATATTATTCCCTTGTGTATTTATACCACAATTTTTTAATCCATTCAGCTGGTGATGGACACTTACATTGATTCCATACTGTTCATTTTCACACTGCTATGAAGAAATATCCGAGACTTGGTAATTTACAAAGAAAAGAGGTTTAATTGACTCACAGTTCCAAATGGCTGGGAAGGCCTCAGGAAACTTACAATCATGGTGGATGGGGAAGCAAACATGTCCTTCACAAGTCAGAAAGAGAGAAGAGTGCCAAGCAAAGGGTGAAAAGCCCCCTATAAAGCCATCAAATCTCCTAAGAACTCACTATCATGAGAACAGCATGAAGGTAACTGCTCCTATGATTCAATTACCTCCCATCAGGTCCCTCCCACGACATGTAGGGATTATGGGAACTACAACTCAATACAAGATTTTGGTGGGGGACACAGCTAAATCATATAATTCCACCCATGCCTCCCCCAAATCTCATGTCCTCATATTTTAAAACACAATCATACCCTTCCAACAGTCCTCTTACTTGATATGATTTTGAGTTTTCAAAAATAATTTGAGACTTGTTTTTGGCCCAAAGTATAATTAATGCTAGATAATATTTTATGTGATAATGAGAAGAATGTGTTTTCTGCAGCTAAAGGATAAAATGACTTACAAATGTCTTTTAGGTCTATTTGGTGTAAAGTGCAGTGTAAGACCTATGTTTCGCCATTCTTTGTCTAGATGATATGTTTCATGCTGACAGTCAGGTGTTAAAGTCCCCAGCTTTTATTGTACTAGAGATTCTCTCTCCCCTTAGTTCTAACAATATTGCCTTAGTAAATCTGGATGCTATGGTATTGGGTACATATATATTTAACATTGTTATATCCTCTTGCTTAATTGATCTTATTATTACACAATAACCTTCTTTGTTTCTTTTTTTGTTACTTAAAGTTTATTTTATCTGATATAAATATACCTTTCCTGCTCACTTTTTATTTCCATTTGTATGAAATAACTTTTTCCGCCTCTTCACTTTCTGTCTACATGTGTCTTTACAAATGAAGTGAGTCTCTTGTGGGCAGCATATAGCTGAGTCTTGTTTTTGAGTCGATTCAGCCAATCTGTATCTTTTTATTGGAGAATTTAAATCATTTACATGCTAGTCAGTTACTGACTGGGAAACACTTACTCCTATCATTTTTTACGTTGTTTTCTGGTGTTTTGCAAATTCTTTGTTTCTTTCTTCCTCTCTTATTGTTTATCTTTTCAGTTTGGTGATTTTTTATATTGATTCAATTTGATTCTGTTTTATTTCTCATTTATTTATCTGTTCTACCAGTGAGGTTCACATTTTTATATGTTTTTATAATGGTAGAGATTGCCCATGTGCTTTCAAATGTAAGACTTTCTTAAGCATTCTTGTAGGACCAGTCTAATGGTGATGAATTCCCTCAGTTTTTGCTTGCCTGGGAAACACTTTATTTCTCCTTAATTTCTAAAGGATAGCTTTGTCTGAGTATTATATTTCTGGCTGGAGGGTTGTTTATTTGTCTGCTTTTCCCTGAACTTTGACTATATTATCCTATTATCTCCTGATCTGTATAGTTTCCATTGACAAATTTACCATTTCTCTGATTGGGATTTCCTTATGTGTGTCTTAATGCTTTCCTCTTGTTGTTTTTAAAAGTCTCTCTTTATCTTGTGGCAGTTGTTTATTGTATCTCAGAGAGGAAATTCTTGGGTAAATCTACATGGAAATATTTGAGTTTCTTGTTATTTGCATGCCATACATCTTCCAAGAGTTGAGAGTTTTCAGCTATTACATCATTAAACAGGGTTTCTATGCTTTTCTTCTTATATGCTTAATCTGCTTCATGTGGAACTCCCACGACTCCAATATTTGTTTTCTTAATGTCCTCTTATATGTCCTGTAGTCCTGCTTCATTCATTTTTATTATTTTTCCTCTTTCGGCTAACTCATTTATCTCAAAAGACCTGTCTCTAAGTTCAGAAATACTTTCTTCTACTTAATTTAATCTATTGATGAAGCACTTATTTTTATTGTATTTATTAATTTTTCAATTTTAATATTTCTGTTTGTTTCTTTTTTGTTATAGCTCTCTTTTTATTGAGTTTCTAAATCATAGTTTTGTTTTTGTTTTTTTTTATACTTTAAGTTCTAGGGTACATGTGCATAACGTGGTTTGTTACATATGTATACTTGTGCCATGTTGGTGTGCTGCACCCATCAACCCATCAGCACCCATCAACTCGTCATTTACATCAGGTATAACTCCCAATGCAATCCCTCCCCCTTCCCCCCCATGATAGGCCCCGGTGTATGATGTTCCCCTTCCCGAGTCCAAGAGATCTCATTGTTCAGTTCCCACCTATGAGTGAGAACATGCAGTATTTGGTTTTCTGTTCTTGTGATAGTTTGCTAAGAACGATGGTTTCCAGTTGCATCCATGTCCCTACAAAGGACACAAACTCATCCTTTTTTATGGCTGCATAGTATTCCATGGTGTATATGTGCCACATTTTCTTAATCCAGTCTGTCACTGATGGACATTTGGGTTGATTCCAAGTCTTTGCTATTGTGAATAGTGCCGCAATAAACATACGTGTGCATGTGTCTTTATAGCAGCATGGTTTATAATCCTTTGGGTATATACCCAGTAATGGGATGGCTGGGTCATATGGTACTTCTAGTTCTAGATCCTTGAGGAATCGCCATACTGTTTTCCATAATGGTTGAACTAGTTTACAATCCCACCAACAGTGTAAAAGTGTTCCTATTTCTCCACATCCTCTCCAGCGCCTGTTGTTTCCTGACTTTTGAATGACTGCCATTCTAACTGGTGTGAGATGGTATCTCATTGTAGTTTTGATTTGCATTTCTCTGATGGCCAGTGATGATGAGCATTTTTTTCATGTGTCTGTTGGCTGTATGAATGTCTTCTTTTGAGAAATGTCTGTTCATATAATTGCTTCAAAGAGAATAAAATACCTAGGAATCCAACTTACAAGGGATGTAAAGGACCTCTTCAAGGAGAACTACAAACCACTGCTCAGTGAAATAAAAGAGGACACAAACAAATGGAAGAACATACCATGCTCATGGATAGGAAGAATCAATATCGAGAAATGGCCATACTGCCCAAGGTTATTTATAGATTCAATGCCATCCCCATCAAGCTACCAATGAATTTCTTCACAGAATTGGAAAAACTACTTTAAAGTTCATATGGAACAAAAAAAGAGCCCGCATTGCCAAGACAATCCTAAGCCAAAAGAACAAAGCTGGAGGCATCACGCTACCTGACTTCAAACTATACTACAAGGCTACAGTAACCAAAACAGCATGGTACTGGTACCAAAACAGAGATATAGACCAATGGAACAGAACAGAGTCCTCAGAAATAATATCACACATCTACAGCCATCTGATCTTTGACAAACCTGAGAGAAATAAGAAATGGGGAAAGGATTCCCTATTTAATAAATGGTACTGGGAAAATTGGCTAGCCATAAGTAGAAAGCTGAAACTCGATCCTTTCCTTACTCCTTATACGAAAATTAATTCAAGATGGATTAGAGACTTAAATGTTAGACCTAATACCATAAAAACCCTAGAAGAAAACCTAGGTAATACCATTCAGGACATAGGCATGGGCAAGGACTTCATGTCTAAAACATCAAAAGCAACGGCAACAAAAGCCAAAATTGACAAATGGGATCTAATTAAACTAAAGAGCTTCTGCACAGCAAAAGAAACTACCATCAGAGTGAACAGGCAACCTACAGAATGAGAGAAAATTTTTGCAATCTACTCATCTGACAAACAGCTAATATCCAGAACCTACAAAGAACTCAAACAAATTTACAAGAAAAAAACAAACAACCCCATCAAAAAGTGGGCAAAGGATATGAACAGACATTTCTTTAAATCATAGTTTTTTTTGGTATTCTTGTGTTAATATCTGTGCATCTGGTGGGACAATCTCTTCTTCCAGTTTTATGAAGTAGTTTTTATAGGGAAAGATATTTTTTTGTATGTGTGTCCTACAGTTTTACTTGGATAAAATACTTTGGCTTTGGTTCTGAGTGGTCACAGTAGTATGGTCTCTATAAAAATTATTTGGTAATCAATGTCTCCAAGTGTCCTGGTGGCCATTCTGTGATTATTTGCCATGGCACAAGTTTGCTCAGAGGTGGGGATAGCAGGCAGACCAGCCTTCAGGCCCTTCAAGAACATGTACAAGTACATGGCATCTCTGCTGCTGGAGTAAATGTAATTGCTGGTTGTGGTGGTATGCCTTGAACTGGTGGCTTTAAGGCTCTGGGGAACATGCATGTCAGCTTTCTCTGTCCTGGAGAAAACTTCCTCAGTGTGCTAGACTGTTTATACTCTAGGATGGAGGGTCCTGCGTGTGCTTCAGTACAACAGTCATGGCTGAACTATTGGGTCCAGCTGGTGGTGCAATACTGCAACCCTCTGAATGGATGTGAGATGGATGTCAGTGAGGCCCTAGGGATGTGGAGATGCAGGGGCTATCGGTTCTCAGGGAAGGATATACTCTGATAGTGACCATGCTTTCAAGATGGCATTGCGCTGCAGTAACCTGGGTCTCAACAAGTGAAGGTGATCTAGTATTAAGTTTTTTTCTCTGGGATAATAAAATCCTATGAACTCCAGGCAACTCCCTCTCATGGACTTAGGCCCTGTGAGGGCTGAGGGGATCTACTATAGCTAGAATTTCAAGTTTCTGTGGTTGAAATGTGGGCTTTGGGGCATTCTCCACTTACCTATTCTCAGATCTATGGGGAGTACATCTTGGTTCTGAGCCAATCTTGGCCAGATTCTTTGCTTCCCTCTCTATGCCACCATCTCAAGCTTCCATGCCCCAGAAAGTCTTCATCACTTCCTTGCTGAATTTCATTGTTCTCCCTTAAACATCCTATTTAATGTGTGGTTTGCTGTTACGGTTCTTCTTCGTGGAGGAGGTGAGCCCTAGAGGCTTCTAGTAAGCCATCTTGATGACATCTGTCTGGGTCATTTTTTTTTAAGCATCCATTTATATTGGTCGTGAACATTATTTACTAGTTCACATTTTTAATGAATAGGTTGCATCATCATATTAGTCGAAGTCTGCATTATAACTTTAATAGTGAGTTTATGGATTAAACTAGATGTGTGGATTGTGTGTCTGGTTCAGCATTTACACTGAAAACTTGAACACATGATTTAACTTTGTTTGCCTCAGTTTCCAGGTAATGATAACATCTTCAAGGGAAAATCAATGCTTTTATTTTGAAAGATGCGAGGTTTTCGGAGGAGTTAATAAAGAACTCTTGGCAAAGGAAAAGGCTGTGGGTTGACAATATTTGACAATAACTAACCTTGAGATAAAAATATAGGCAGACATCTATAAAGATTAATGTGTTCTTTATGTGCTGCTTATGAAAAATGACCTGAATACTAAGGTGATGATAAAGATTTGTTGTTCAAGAGAGAATGGAACTCTAGAGACAGAGTTTCACAGAGCAATTACTCTAATGCTGACATTAATATCTGAAGAAAGTTGTTTTCTCCCATAGCAAAGGTAACACTCTACTGATTTTCAACATAAAAATCCCTCTGACCTCTATTTGTAAGGTTCCTCATGGCATGAAACTCAAATAGGTAAGGAATTGACTTTCAATTTTAATCACTTCATGTATATTCAGCTGGACTGGCATGTGGCCCACATTAACCTGGTTATTACTAAAAGCAGAATGTTCTTCTTTAAGGGACCAAGTTTTCAGTCCTGAAGCTCATCAAAACCAACTGAGCCTTCAAAATGCCAAACACATCACCCATAAACTATAAATCAGAGCAGGCATCAGAATCTGAGGTTTAATAATAAACATTTGTTCCTTCTTAGGAAAGCTACATGTCACAAGCATGTAACTGCTGGCAAGGGGGAGAGAGTACATATGATTTACAGCAAAAATAGAAAACATACGAAAAAATGTTTAAGAAAAAAACCACCGTGAAGTATGTAGGCATGTTTTCTTTACTTCTATGCCCACTTGTGCTTGATTCCAAAAGTCATGTTGACGCTAGAAAACTGATCAGTGTTTTATGACTCCAAATTTTCCTTTCCTCCTTTTTTTTTTTTTTTTTGTGAGATGGCATTTTGTTCTTGTTGCCAAGGCTGGAGTGCAGTGGCATGATCTTGGCTCACTGCAGCCTTTGTCTCTCAGGTTCAAGTGATTTTCCTGCCTCAGCCTCCCGAGTAGCTGGGATTACAGGCATGTGCCACCACACCAAGCTAATTTTGTTTTGTTTTGTTTTTTGTTTCTGTTTTTTCTTTCTTTCTTTCTTTTTGTTTTTGTAGAGACAGGGTTTCTCCATGTTGGTCAGGCTGGTCTCGAACTCATGACCACACGTGATCCACCCACCTTGGCCTCCCAAAATACTGGGATTACAGGCATGAGCCACTGCGTCCAGCCACTTCTCTCCATTTTTAAAGTATACTCTGACATTCCTCAAATTTTCTGAATCATAAAAATCATTAGAAACAATTTATAAATATATGAACTCTTTAAGTTATCTGAAGAGAGACGGTTTTAGTTCAGACTACAGATAAGGCAGTGACTCTCAACAGCTCTTTTACAATCTCCTCCCAATGCTGTATCATGGTCAGAACCCAAAATATGAGTAAAAAGCACAGGTTTGAAATATCACACCTAGTACATATAAAAAGAAAGTTTAGAGTCCAGGTAATAAATACATACTGAACAGTTTAGGAAAGAGAGTGAGGAACTAAGAAATGTATCAGGAGATATTTAACAACTAGTGGCTGACACACGACTGAACAGAATAAATACAATTATTTTAATGACTTGGTTAAGGCACCTAACGTTATTAGGATTATCTAGGTCAATTATCTAGGTATTCTTAGGCATGTCTTGATTCCTTAAACTTTTAATTAGCAATTGCATTCAATATTATGACACTTGAAGTGAAACAGGCAGATAGAGAATATTCCTTATAATATTCTATTTTAGCCTATGTTATTGCTTTCTGGATATATTCTTCATGACATTAACTCATTGAAATGTGGTAACTATTAGAAAGAAAGTGATTAACTCATTCTGACATTGAATAAAAGATAGCCAGCTGAATAATAAAATCACATTCGGCTGCATTGGAAATACAGTATAACAGAGGATACCAATTAAATCCCAAACTATATCATTAATGATTGTTCTGTTTTGGGAGAGAGTAGAGGAAAAAACATTTCCAGATACTCATATTAAGCTATGTAGGTGAGAGTTTTAACTGTTATATATAACTGCATAACTACTTTTTAAAATATAAGCCATGATAATTGGGTGCAGTGGCTCAGACCTGTAATCCCAGCATTTTGGGAGGCCAAGGTAGGCGGGTCACCTGAGGTCGGGAGTTTGAGACCAGCCTGGCAAACATGGTGAAACCCAGTCCCTACTGAAAATACAAAAAAATTAGCCAGGTGTGGTGGCACATGCATGTAGTTCCAGCTACTCAGGAGGCTGAGGCATGAGAATCACTTGAACCCAGGTGGCAGAGGTTGCAGTGAGCCGAGATCGGGCCACTGCACTCCAGCCTCGGTGACAGAGTGAGACTTTGTCAAAAAAAGAAAAAAGGAAGAAAAGAAGAGAAAAGAGAAAGAAAGAAAATATAGAGAGATAGATAGATAGATAGATAGATAGATAGATAGATAGATAGATAGATGCCATGATAACAATCAATCAAGGAAGGAAATGAAAGCATCAGGGACAAGATAAAAAATTTTAAATGTTGCACTTAGTCTCTTTTAACTGTGCATCGTTTTCTTAGGATATCTGTAGGAAAATAACAATTGTTCTAATTCCTAAAGAGCTCATTTTTTTCCTTGCCCTTGTCCTTCATTTTGAATAATTTTTACAATTATGTTCTAACTATATAGAAATGATTTTCATGAAATGGGTACTATGACTCTTGATGCACAAGCAATACAACCTGATTAGGTCATAGGAAAAAAAAAATAGAGTATTTTGTACAAGTGTGCCTGCTAATGAAATATGGCACTGAGATACCAAATTAATTAACCATCCAACAAACCAACCAACATAACAAAGACTTCATTACTTCAAGAGCACCTCAAAAGCACACCAAGGTCTATAATGAAATAACTAAAATATTTTCAAATACAGGGCATAATTCCTCAATGAGTACTATTTTTTTTCAACATTCAACTAGTTATGCTCAAGAAAATGCCCGTATTTCTACGACTGAAAACTGTTCTCAGCTGTCAATATTGTGTATATGATGGCAGACAATCTCAGCTACTAGTTCTTTTGCCTTAGAAGTGGTTTTGAATACACTATGAATAACAGAATATACACACAATAAAATACATTGTTTTACATGTCAGTTGTCACACTATTCCATTTGTATAAATACAGATGGGGCACAAGTGGTGAGATTCAGTGACTTCAGCATTCTCTAGAAACGCTGAATAAAAATTCTCACAAAGCTGCTGGTTAGCTAAGAGAAAGAAAATGATTTTAAATATTGGTGTTTATAGGCATCAGTTTAGAAGATTTAAAATCTAAAGGGCTTTCTAAATTTCTAGATCTGGAGCTTGATCTAGTCAGTGCTATCTAATAGAATAAAATGCAAGCCATAAGTATAGTTTTAAATTTTCTAGCAGTCACAGTAAAACTGAAAATAAACAGCTGTAATTTATTTTAATAATATATTTTATTTAACGTAACATATCTAAAATATTATTTCAACATGTAGCACTAGCCATGCTACCAGTGCTCAATAGCTATTTGAGGCTAAAAGCTACCTAATTAACTAGCAGAAAACTAGACTTTGAATGAAAACTTTGAATGAATTTAATTTTTTATTTAAGTCCTAGTTCAAACTAGAATATTTACTTATGATTTATTCTGAACTGCAAATCTATTTAGTAAGTCAATGCAAGCCAAAAAATATATTTTTTTAATAATTAAATTTAAAAATCATCTTGGTTTATTAAACCGCTATAGTTAAGACCAGAACTCAAATATTAAACGTATATATTTTTCTTACTCATATACCCAGTTAAAAACCTATATGAATTTAAAAACAAAAACTGGATAAAACAGAACATTTAGAATTAAAATATTTTGAAAATCATAATTTTATGAACAATGAAAACACGAATCAAAATTAATTATACCCATGAACACAGTTATACTCCCAGTGTTTTTTGGACATACCCTGAATGTCATCACTAGTTTAAAATAATCAACTGAGATTTGTATAATATTAGAAACCAGGAATACTCTTTATTTCCCAATCATTACTTAACAATTTTTTCCCAATAGTTTCTCTAAAACATGAAAACTCATGTGAATCAATTTTTTGCCCGTTTATCCACGTATCATATTACATTAAAATTAGCAAAAATTTTGAAGTCAGAGAGAGACGCATCTTAATCTAACATTTATTTGGCCTATCATTGGGATCAGAGCAATGCCAGTACCAAGTAGACAATATCATCTCCCCCATGAATTGACTGAAAGGATTACGTGATACAATATATTTTAAATGACAAATGAATAAATAGTCCTTCTTTGAGAATGACAGTGTTAATGTAGACTTTGATTGAGATATTTTAAGTGGTAGGTATATATCCCAGCATAAACAGCTTAAAAGTAAAGTCAGTTGCAAAAGAAGATTCTAGACGTAGTAACATTTCTGCTTTTTCACAACTCAGCCTCTCAAAATTACAACCTAGAATAAAAGACAATGCTTTTTACTCTTAGACTGGACATAAGATAAAAAGCTTACAAAAATTGAGGTAACTTGGCATGGTGGACACAGTTTAGTATTAGACCAATGTCTTTGAATTCTAGAGAAACATGAATACTAGAGAAGGATGAGAATATGAGTTTGTGAAATATCAAGTAAATGAAAACTATCAATGATATCTTTGAATACAATAGTCATTTTTGGTTTTTTGGCCACTTCTGTGGAATAAATGTTGTGTCCTCTCCATCTAAATTTTTATGTTAAAACCCTAATCCCCAATGTCATGACATTTAGATATGGGGCCTTTGAGAGATGATTAGATCGTAAAGTTGGAAGCCCTTATGATGGGATTAGTGCCCTTATCAGAGAAACAAGAAAGTATGCTTATTCTCTGATCTCCGTTATGTGAAGATCCAATGAGAAGACCACATCTGAAAACCAAAAGGCAGACCCTCTCCAGATACCAGATCTTCCAGAACCTTGACCTCAGATTTCCCAGCTTGCAGAACTATGAGAAATAAATGTCTGATATTTAAGCCACCCATCTGTGGTAATTTGTTACAGCACCCCAGTTGACTAAAACAGCCAACTGGCATCAGTTAATTCTATTTCTCCTAAAAATGTCTAATATTTTATTGGGAATATAGTCTTCTTTCACTCTTTGTCAATGTGTTTAGAAGGAATCTGGCTCTTCTTAGATGCCAGGGATACCATGTAAGAGGCTTGATTATGCTATGGTGGCAATGACTGATACAATGGCTATGTAACTATTCAGAGCTAATAATCATCATGCAGTGTTTGATAACAAATCTGGAACAGAAGAAAACATTATTTCCGGCTGCAGTTTAGTCTGGAAAGAGGTGGGACATTACTAGAGCAATTTTGTCACCGCAGAGAATATCTGTCTTAAATGTAACCAAAATGATGGAAAAAGAAACCAAGAAAAATAAATAAAGATTATGTATTATTAAGTCACATTTGAAACTAGAACTACTTGGGAACTTTCTGACTATATGAATCATTTAAGTCTGTTTTCCTTAAGACATTTTGGGCAAGTATGTAAGTCACTTGCAAACAGAACAATTTAACACAGGAAGTCTAAGAATTGACTTTAATTTTTCCTATTTGCATGCTTATCCTTTCTATTAACTATAGTATAGAACTAATCTAACTGTCTAGTTCATGCTCTTCAATAGTGAGTTTGTTTTATCTCTGAAGATCAAGCTATTGACCTTAAACACTTTAACACAATAAAACATCATGCTTTTATTTACTTATTTGCTATAGATTAGTTCTCAACTGATAGCCAAAACCAAATGTACATCTTTTGCTAATAGCATTCCCACCAGCAATAGATTACGTTTGTTACAATGTCCTACTCAATAACAGTAACAATAACACATATTCCCCCAGTCTAAGAAACCAGATCCATTTCTGTATCTACTATAGAACAAAAGCTTTATACCACTTGCAAAATAGCAGCAAATACTTCTACCCTCAGGAGAAAGAGAAGAAAAAAAAAATCCTAAGGGAAGACCTGAAATACATTCTGGGCACAGATTATTAAAAAGTTCATACTAATGAAAGAACAGTAGGATTTTCATATTGGGTTCTACCCTCGAAACTCATGACATACTTCCCTACCTAAGGCCGATAGTAAAACAGAAAAATGGAAAATGTCATCCTCCCTTTCTGCCAACACTAGGCTAGAAAGTGTTGAGTAATACACAACGGTCTACAGCTGGGGGAATTATAAGAGTGTGGAAAGAACGACCTTCTCTGAGACAGAAGTGCACATAGGAGATCTGGATTTGAGAGTGGATGAGACATCCAGAGAAACTACCTGACAGACCAGCCCACACTTTAATCATAAGGTAAGTCAGAGTATTTGGAAGCCTGTGGTGAACTGAGAGTGACCAGAAGCAGAAAACCAGAAACTCAGTGTCTTAATTTATTTTCTGCTGCTATAATAGGATACCACAGCCCGGATAATTTATAACAAATAGGAGTTTATTTGGCTCATGCTTCTGGGGTCTGGGAAATTCAAGAACATGACACCAGCATCTGGTGGGGTTTGTTCCATCGTGGAAGACATCACATGGTGAATGAGCATGTAAGACAGAGAGAAGAGTGAAGCCAAATTCATCCTTTTATCAGGAGCACACTTTCTCAATAATGGCATTATTTCACTTTTAAAAGTGGATCCCTTGTGACCTAATCAACTCTTAAAGGGCCCCCTTCTCAACACTGTTAAATGGCAATTAAATTTTAACATCAATGTTGGTGGGAACATTCAAACCATAGCACTCAGCACCTGAATATTGGCACAACTCCCTATAATAAAGTCCTTACCAAAAAAAAAAGAGGCAATTTCTGGATAAAATATATAAACAATTTATTACATTTCTACTACTGTACTCAAGATATATGGCTTTTAAGCAAAATTATAAGATACACAAAGATGCAAGTAAATAAATAACACACTGTCAAAAGATAAAACAATAAAACTAAGTTTATATATCACACATGTTTAGCATATTAATCATTTATATATTAAAATTTCCATCTGTGAAATTTAATATATAGATGATTACTATGTTAAAGAATCTAGTGGAAAAGATAGGACATATGCATGATTAGATGGGAAATGGCAGCAGAATGAAATAAAATAACATAATATAATACAAGAAAGAAGGAAATAAAAATGCTAAAAATAAAAGCAAAAAGAACAACCCTGCAGGCATCATATTGCCCAACTTTAAACTACACTGCAAGGCTGCAGTAACCAAAGTGGCATGGGACTGGTACAGAAACAGACACATAGACCAATGGAACACGTTAAAGAAAACAAAATAAAGGTGCAAAACTATAATCTTGCGACAAAGTCAACAAAAACAATCAATGGGGAAAGGACTCCCTATTTAATAAATAATGCTGGGATAAGTGGCAAGCCATCTGCAGAAGATTGAAGCTGGACCCTTTCTTTACCACATACAAAAACCAACTCAAGATGAATTAAAGAGTTAAATGAAAACCCTAAAACTATACAAATCCTGGAAAATAACCTAATAAATACATTCTGGACATAGAAACTAGAAAAGATTGTATGGAAATGCCAAAAGCAATTGCAACAAAAACGAATATTGACAAGTGGGATTTAATTAAATTGAGGAGCTTCTGCACAATGAAATATTCACACACAAACAACCTACAGACTGGAGAAAGTATTTATAATGTATGCATCTGACAAAGTTCTAATATCCAGAATCTATAAGGAACTTAAAGAAATCAACAAGCAATAAACAAATAACCCTATTAAAAATAAGCAAAGAACATGAACAAATACTTTTTTAAAGAAAAAATACAAATGGCTAACAAACATATGAAAATATGCTCAACATCACTGATCATTAGAGAAATGCAAATAAAACAATGAGATAGATGGTAAAGAGGTTTAATTGATTCACAGTTCTGCATGATTGGAGAGGTCTCAGGAAACTTACAATCATGGTGGAAGGCAAAAGGGAAGCAGGTACCTTCTTCCAGTCTTCTCATATCAGTCAAAATGGCTATTACTAAAAAGTCAAAAAATAACTGGTGCTGGTGAGTTTGCAGAGAAAAGTGAACGCTTATACACTGCTGGCAAGAATGTAAATTAGTTCAGCCACTGTGGGAGGCAATTTAGTGATTTTTTCAAAGAATTCAAGACAGAACTACCATTTGACCCAGCAATCCCATTATTAATTATATACCCAAAAGACTATAAATTGTTCAACCATAAAGACATAGGAACGTGTCTGTTCATCACAACACTATTCCCAATAGCAAAGTCATGGAATCAACCTAAATGCCCATCAAAAGCAGACTAAACAAAGAAAAGGTGGTACATATATACCATGGACTACTAAACAGTCATAAAATAGAATTACATTATGTCCTTTGCAGCAACATGGATGTACCTGGAGGCCATAACCTTTGATATGCTTTGGCTTTGTGTTGCCACCCACCTCTCATCTTGAATTGTAATTCCCTAGGTGTTGAGGGAGAGTCCTGATGGGAGATTATTGGATCATGGGGGTGGTTTTCTTCCATGATGCTCTCATGATAGTGAGCGAGTTCTCATGAGATCTGATTGTTTTATAAGTGACGTTTTCCCCTGTTCGTTCTCTCTTTCCTGCAGCCCTATGAAGAAGGTGCCTGCTTCCCTTTTGCCTTCCACCATGATTATAAATTTCCTGAGACCTCTCCAGCCATGCAGAACTGTGAATCAATTAAACTCCTTTCCATTATAAGTTACCCAGTCTCAGATATGCTTCATAGCAGCATGAAAATGGACTAATGTAATCCTAAGCGAACTAATGTAGAAACAGAAAACCAAATATTGGATGTTCTCACTTATGAGAGAAACTGAACATTGAGTACACATGCACACAAAAAACGGAACAGCAGACACCAAGGTCTACTTGAGGGTGGAGAATGGGAGGAAGGAGAGGACTAAAAAAACTATCTATTGGGTACTATGTGTATTACCCGGGTGATGAAATAATCTACATGCCAAACCCTTGAGACACACAATTTACCCATAAAACAAACCTGCACGTGTACCCAAACCTAAAATAAACAATTTGTAAAAAAGAAATTAAAAAAAGAAATGCTGGAAATGGAAAAAATATAAAACAGAAATATAAACTGCCACTGGTGGGTCGTAGATTTTATATCACCAATAAGAAAAATGGTAAGCTAATACCACACATCTACAGCCATCTGATCTTTGACAAACCTGAGAGGAACAAGAAATGGGGAAAGGATTCCCTATTTAATAAATGGTGCTCGGAAAATTGGCTAGCCATAAGTAGAAAGCTGAAACTGGATCCTTTCCTTACTCCTTATACGAAAATTAATTCAAGATGGATTAGAGACTTAAATGTTAGACCTNTCACTCATAGGTGGGAACTGAACAATGAGATCACTTGGACTCAGGAAGGGGAACATCACACACCGGGGCCTATCATGGGGAGGGGGGAGGGGGGAGGGATTGCATTGGGAGTTATACCTGATGTAAATGATGAGTTGATGGGTGCTGATGAGTTGATGGCTGCAGCACACCAACATGGCACAAGTATACATATGTAACAAACCTGCACATTATGCACATGTACCCTAGAACTCAAAGTATAATAATAATAAAAAAAGAAAAAAAAGAAAAATGGTAAGCTTAAAGATATGTCAGTTGAAATTACTCAAATTAAAATACAAAGAGAAGAAGTGTTAGGAAAAAAGTTTGGAGCAATATAAAATGTTCTAACATATGTGTAACTGAACACCCAAAAGCAAGAGAGTTAGAATGGGACAAAATACAGCTAGATACATAAAATAAATAAAGGAATAGAGAAGTATTTTAAGAAGCCTCTCAATCCATTAAAACACTAACGAGTAAGGTTTTCTATAATTAAGTTGCCTCATTTTCTGTGTATTGCAACAAGATTCAATTTTGGAAATGAGTAAAAGTTTGGCTTCTTATTTTAAATTTCAATAAACCTAAGGTGCACACTTTTTTCACATTTTAACATCTCCGGAATTGGGCAGACTCTAGACCAAATGGAATGTCATTAATTTAACTGCTCATGAAAATACAAAACAATGGTGTATCTTTCAATTGATGGTATCTGAGATTGGATGCAATATGTTAATTACTCTACTTTGACAAACAAGTTGTGATAAAGGGATGTGTGCCTTTGTCAAAGGTTTATAGGCTAAAACACTATAACACTGTGACTGCTGTGCTCTGCTGCCTGTCATCCCAGGAGACACTACTAATTACCTAGTGCCAACTATTAAATGGAAAGAACACAATCAGTATGGGAATGAGACCTTTACTATGTCATCAGAGTATTTCAAGCAAGATGCCAGGGAACTGTTAACTTAAAAATGCAAATTAGCATTTAAGTAAGTGCTTAGGTCAGGACTCTTAATAGAACTTCCTTCAGTGATGGAAATGTTCAATGTGTGCTGCCCAATATCGTAGCCATAGCCATAGGCGACTAGAGTACTTGAGACATGACTAGTACAACTGACAGATTGAATACATAATTGTATTTAATCTGAATGTAAATGTGAATGCACACATGTGACTAGTGGTGATGTGTTGAACAGCAAAGCTTAGACATGGGGCTTGAGCATTTTTAACATTAGGATGGAAAGATCAGGCATTTTGTTGCCCTAATGCACTGCTCTGAAAATACTAGTGCTACTTTAACATCCTTGGTCCTGCATCATGAACCCAGTTGGGGTAAGAGAGAAACAATTAAGAATGTAATAAGCACAGGAGGTGGTGAGCTCAGCAGCTAAATACCAACTGTCTTTCCTTTCTCACGTGGTACTGACAAGCTTCCAGATTTTTCTTGAGAAAAGCATTTCCTTGCTAGACAGAGAAATCCCCAATACTTGCCCCATTTTATTATTAGTTTTTTTTTTCTCAATGTAGTATTAGGAACAATAAAAAAGTGGGAGATATACATTAAGCATTATTATTAATTATACTTTCTAAATATTATAACAACCGATAGTGAGAATAATAATAAAATTCAGGACCTTAACCCATATCCATACTTAGATTTTCCAGAGGATAAAAATCTTCCCTGCTGATGAACCAAAAATTTGTAAAAATTTGTAATCAGTATTTGATAGTATTTTATATCATTGGTAATTATTTGTAATTCTTAAGTATACTTTTTTTGTACCTTATGTACTATATTCTTTAGTATACAATTTGGGCAAATAGAAAATGTTTTTCAGTATAAAGTTATGAGTGAATTCCAATCATTTCCAAAGTCTCTTAACATATTTAATTGTAAGAAGTAAGTAGTAATTTAAATTCCAGTAAAATGTAATGTCTTACCAAATTTAATTTAAATGTCTAATTTTAATATCATCACTGATATAAAGTGAGAATGTAAATAAATACATACATGTATGTAATATTACTATTATTATTATTGAGATGGAGTCTCGCTCTGTCACCCAGGCTGGAGTGCATTGGCATGATCTCAGTTCACTGCAGCCTCTGCCTCCCAGTTTAAGCAATTCTCCTGCCTCAGCCTCCCGAGTAGCTGGGATTGCAGGTGCACGCCACCACACCCGGCTAATTTTTGTATTTTTAGTAGAGATGGGGTTTCACCATGTTGGTCAGGATGGTCTCGAACTCCTAACCTCATGATCCGCCTGCCTCAGCCTCCTAAAGTGCTGGGACTACAGGAGTGAGCCACCGCGCCCAGTCTGTATGTATTATATGTAGATATAAGAGGTTTTCTTCATATGATTGTGTGATTTTTCTCTACATAAAACAACTCAGCTTAGAGAATAATAGATGGCTGAATGCCAACCTATACTCTGGCTATATTATTGCACAGGGCTGTATTCTACCAGAAAAGAAAACACCATTTTCATCACACAAGCCATTGAGCCTCTGCTAAACAGTTCGCCTACGGACATAAGTGCCCAGAAGAAACAACTTTTTATAAAGTGTCTATGTACCTTTTAAAGATGTCTTCCTTGACTAGGGCAATGAAAAGTTGTGCAAGGAAAACAGACCTGAACACCATGAAACAATGGAGTGCCCGTGCATTAGGCACGCAACAATAGTGACATTTAAGTTTTGGTTTTCATTTGATCTTATCATACATTACTAAAGAATATAGACCTCAAGAATAAGAAGTCATCTTTTAAAATATGAAATATATATCCTTGGCTCAAGAATTTTAAAAAATGCAGAGAAGGACAAAAATAAATTTAAAACATTACATTTTTTCATTATTATTTTAAAATAAATAATGTAATTGGATTGTTTGTAACTCAAAGGATAAATGCTTGAGAGGATAGATACTCCATTTTCCATGATGTGCTTATTTCACATTACATGCTTGTATCAAACCATCTCATATACTCCCCAAATATATATATATATGTAATATGTATCCACGAAAATAGTAAAGAATGATAAAATAAAAAGTAAAAATTTCTCTTCTCAAAACAATTCTACATGCAAGAAAAGTGAAGTGCCAACATTTAATTGATTTGTCCAAATATAGTAAGAACACATTGGAACCAGGACCTAAGTTAGAATTTCTTGACTTCTAGATACATTTCATACATCATTCAATGCTCACATATCTTCGAGAGTCCCTTAATTGAGTAACAGTTTGAGGAAGGCCATACCAGAATTCTTGACTGCAAGTAACAATATTGGATTTTATCTAATTAAACCTAAAAGGAATGTATTAAAAAGGATACTGGGTGTACCAATTTACATTTCTACCAACAGTGTACAAGGGTTTCCTTCTCTCCACATCCCTGCCAACACTTATCTTTTTTCTTTCTCAATAATGACCAAGCTAACAGGTGTGAGGTGATATTTAAGTGTGATTTTGATTTGCATTTTCCTGATGATTAGTACATTTTAGCTCCTTTTCATATACCTGTTTGCTATTTGTATGTTTCTTTTGAGAACCGGTATGGCCATTATAGAAAACAATATGGAAGTTGCTAAAAAATAAAAATAAAAATAAAAATAGAGCTATCTTATGATACAACAACCTCAATTCTTGGTACATTTTCAAAGGATATAAAATCAGGGTCCTTAAGAGATCTATGCACTACTGGGTTCATTTCAGCATTATTCACTAAGTAGCCACAATATGGAAACAACTAAAATGTCTCTTGGTGGATGAATGGATAAAGAAGTTGTGCTTTATAAATACAATAAAATGTTAATTTTTAAAAAAGAAGAACACAATTTGCAACAAAATGGATAAACCTGAAGGTCATTATGCTAAGTAAAATAAACCAAACACATAAAAAAAATTACTGTAGGATCTTACTTATATGTGGAGACCAAAATCGTCAAACACATAGAAGCAGAAAGTAGAATGGAGGTTGCCAAGGAGCTGAGGGGAGGGGGAAAGGAGAAGCTCTCAGTCAGAGGGCATAAAGTTTTAATTACGTGAGATGAACAAGTTCTGGAGACCTAATGTACAACACTATGACTATAGTTGACACGGTTTTATATATACATGAAATTTGCTAAGAGGATAGATCTTAACTATTCTTACCACAGAAAAATAGATGATAGTAACGATAGGAGGTGATATAAGTTAATAAGCTTAACTGTGGTAATTAAGTATTCCATAATGTATATCAAATCATTAACTTGCAATTTAAATATATGAAATTTTAATTTCAATTATAGCACAATAAAACTGAAGGCAAAATATGAAGGGTGTGGGCAGCTGATAAACTTGTTGGGTGAACTAAAAAACCCAGATCAGGGCAAAGCTTCCAAGAATGTTGGCTGAAATCACACCACGAAACTGGCTGTTGAAACAATAACTTCTACTCCATAGAGCCTTTATAGAAAATGTCTACCTGCTTCAGGACTACAAAAGCCACTTCTATGCTAGGAACTTGACTCACAACAACTGATGCCAGTGAAACCAAATATTCTGTAACCATCCACCTAACAAAACTTAGAAGCACTGCAGGGAGCCTGCTTTTTCTTACTGACCAATTCCAAATCAAGTGCAGATGATTGGCTGTATAGGTGACAGGTTTGTATCCTAACTTTAGCTGATTTCCATGTTGAGAACTTAGAAATATAGAAACTATAGAAAGGCTAGTCAAAGATGATAGGAAACCAATTTAATGATGTGCAAAACCAAATTTAAATATATTTCAGGGCGGGCGTGGTGGCTCACGCCTGTAACCCCAGCACTTTGGGAGGCTGAGGCAGGTGGATCACGAGGTCAGGAGTTCAAGATCAGCCTGGTCAAGATGGTGAAACCTGGTCTCTACTAAAAATACAAAAAACTAGCTGGGCGTGGTGGTGGGCGCCTGTAATCCCAGCTACTCGGGAGACTGAGGCAGATAATTGCTTGAACCCAGGAGGCAGAGGTTGCAGTGAGCTGAGATCGCGCCACTGCACTCCAGCCTGGGTGACAGAGAAATAAAATTAGGGCCCATAATACATGAATTTTTAACTGGTTGCACATTTATTTCTGATAATGATTATTCTTGATTTTCTTATGACACCGTAAGTTTTTAAGAATTATCCCAGAACTCATGTTGATCCAATAATTAATCAAGAAATTGATCTATAAATGTGGCATAAAAAGGATATTTGTATTTTTAAGTTACACTTTGTTGTTTCCAAATATAAAGACCTTCATGATTAGAACAAAGCAAAACAGAATAAACAAAATATACACATCCATGCAATGCAATTAAGAAAATAAAAATTAGGAAAAAAAATAACCAGACAGAGAAAATGAAAGGAAAGAATGAGACAAGAATTATAGTGGGGTCTAAGATAAGATGATAATTTTAATGGGCTATTGGATTTTAAGTAGATTAAAGAGTTGTTTTATAAGGAATTTGTATTATATGAAATGAGTAATCTGAATTTCTACGTTCCAAGTGCTCTATTTTCAGGGGAGAAATCTCCATCCCCTGGAGATATTTACATAATTAAGTTTTGGACCCCAAAACAACTTTGTAACTTATTTAGCCTAAACTCCTTATTTTATGTCCAAATACTTGATTAATTACTGCATTTTACAATGACTGTAGGAATGATCATAGTAATGTGAAAAATGAAGCAAGCCTCTCTAAAAAAGTTCACCTTGATTATGCTAAACATTGAGCAGGTGAAAGAGAGAGGGGGGAAAAAAGGAGCAACAATTACCATAGTTGGAGTTTATGTCAAGAGATCTGTAATGTGGCTGTAAACGTAATAAACAGATATCTTATTCTGTAAAGGAAGGGATTTTAGCTAAACAATCCTAAGTCGTTGCCAGTTACAAATTGAAAATAACACATGAAAAATGCTGAGCATGTTGACTGTGACACAGTAGCCCTTCAACAAATTTAAACTATCATAAAATCCTAGTACAAACTATTTTTTAAATTTACCCCTATGCCATGGATTTGTTTCCTTAGATGACATAATGATTAATCCATTTGTGGCTTGTTTGTGAGTACAAAGTGGTAAAACTAGAAGTGATGGCATACAAAGAAAGATAAATTTTAAAAATGACTCATTGCTTTCAGCACTTAGGATATGGTTAATTAATAAAAAGTCAAAACAGAAAGAAACTTGCCTGGGGCTTATAGAACTGAAAAATGAAAACATTTTTTCCTTGCAATAGTTACTGACTAAACTCCTTATGCTAAGCAAAGATTAAAAAGTCTTTGGAAATTTCTCAGTATATTAGACATAAAAAAAACTACCTTATAAGCAATAAGGCCATCATTTTATGCCTATGTACATCCTATAAAAGCACTGACTCAATATCAAATTCATAGTCATTTGGAAAAGAGTAGCTAAATTAAATCACTGTTTTGTGGCTAAATCAAAACAACAAATACATTTTATTTCTTTTTATATTTGAATGTAGCCTTAGAGATTCTGTTGAATTGTAGCTTTTTACAGATAAATCTTAAGGTGAACTCTATTTGCATCTTGATACTGACTGGAAATAGTTTCAATTCTAAACTATGTTTTCTTTTGTCACTTTTAGCATAAATAAAAGAAAATGTACTTTGTGGGAGGTGAGATGAGAGGTTGGTAGGAAAATAAGGTTCTGCTAAAGGCTCACTATGTGTCTTAGTTCATTTGTGCTGCTATACCAGAATATCTGAGACTAGGTAATTAATAAAGAACAGAAATGTATTGGCTTATGGTTATGGAGGCTGGGAAGTATGAGAGCATGGTGCCAGCATCTGATGCAGGTCTTCTTACTAAGTCATCTCCTGACGTTAGGTGGAAGGGCAAGAGAAGACAAGAGTGAGAGAGGGAAGCAGGTTGAATTTATCATTTTATCAGGAATCCGCTCTCACACTAACTAACCCACTTCATAATAATGGCATTAATCCTTCCAATCATGAGGGCTCTGCCTCTGAAAGTTCCCACTTCTCAACACTGGTGCTTTGGGGATTCAGTTTCCAACACATAAACTTTGGGGGACACATTCAAACCAGAGAACTACACAACTTGAAAAAATTTACTCTATGTAGTCCTTGAATTGATATAGTTTATTCTGAAAGGGGAGGCTGGACAAGATTTCTTTCAGAATTAATATTCCCAGGACCCTTCATTTAGTCTCACATAGGGAGAACAGTAGTGATTTTGTTGTTGTTCAGAGCTTTAGACTATCACGTATTTTAAAGAAAGGAATATTCAAATTAAAAAGTATTTTTATTTGTTTAAGTTAATAGAAAGCTGCCTTCTTCAGCTATCTTTAAGATTCAGTTCTCATAGATCTAATAGATTTTTGTACCTGAATGGAATGAAAAGGTCATAGTTTCACAAACACCACATTTATTTGATTCAATCAGCATCAATTATTCCCTGGTGATTGGTAACAACCAGTGCCTACCATTAGTAATAATTTATGAATGATGTTAACACTTTGATGAGTAAAATACAGCAAGCAAGAACTAATGTTTGCTGCCAAACTAAAATAAATATAAAAAGAGAGAGATATTTTAAGACATCTAATTCATTCTGGAAAAAAAAAAAAGAGGTTATCAAGTTGACTTAAACAAATAAGGGAGATTGGGGCAGAGAAAGAACAAGGAAATGGGCCAAACCTGAAAACATTATTCAAGATAAATAAAAAGATACTGCTGGGGTAGAAAGAAGTCTCTATTACGTGCATATCAATTAGTAATCAATTATGCTCATTTTATGCAACTGCAGTTTCCTTTTTCAAACTGCTTGTTGCATTTACTAGACTTTAGGAATAGAGATAAATGACTGATATTTGGATATGTACTTGCAAATAGAGCGTAGCAATCCAGGACAGGTGAATTCTTTCCAAAAATAATAGTTTATACAAGATGTCTTGAAATAACAATACATTATTGTCACATTAAATATCACTAGTTTTACTGTCTTGGAATACTACAACAATTTAAATATGACATATAACACCTTAAATATTGAAAAAAGGGCAACATGTACCTATGCTCCATGGAAAGTTCTTCCACAGAACTGTGGAAGAAGGTTCTCTTCAGACACATAGATAAATATTTATTTTTAAAAAGTTGTTTCTTATGTTTAAAGGCTTCAAGAGAAGTTTTTAATGTTTTTTTTTTTTATTTTTAGTAGCCATTAACATGGGAAGAACATAAGCAGATAGCATGTAATACAAATTAAAATATATCGATCTATCATTTTTATTTTTAAAATTGTGTGATGATGCATCTTCCATGCATTTAGGTTGCTCAAAAACATTAAAATATAAACTTCTACAAGTAATAATGAATAGACACTCCCATTATTAATTTAAATTATGAAGAAGCCCTTTTGGAATGGTGGTTGAGCATCAGAAGAAGAACATAACAGGATAAAGCAGGGCAAGTGAACTAGCTGGAAGAAAAGACAAGAGTAATGAAGATTTTAAAAGGAAGAAATCAATAAAACAAAGATACAGAATAAATAATGTCTTAAGAGAAGAAATAGAGAAAATAACCATATGTTCTGTTTCATAAATTAAAAGAAATGTATTTTTGTTGATTGCAGTCACATACTAAATACATATTGAACTTGATATTTGATGGCGTAAGTTTCAAATGACTGATTTTAAAGTCTTGGGAAGTTTGTTTCACCACTGTTATCACCAGCTGTTAATTAGCTTCTCATGTAATTTTCTGAGAAAATTTATGGCTGCTATTCTTCTCACTTTATTTACTTTTAGCTTTGTACAAACATTCAAATTTTTTTAAATAAGCAAATAAAAGAGGTTTACCTTAAATTTATTCCTTATACATAATTATGACTTAATGCCAATGGAAGCAAAAACTTTGCATTTCTTAGGACAGAAAAACATATAATCTAAGATAAATCATGATAGACATGATTATAATAGAAAACTGGTCATGATAAATTGTACGAAAGAAGCGTTTTTCAAATTTTATATAGAATGATTATTTCTATAAGATAAATAAGCAAGCTTTCCAACATCGTGGTTGTGTTCATATATATATATCTTATGTATGTTCTTCAGGCATACATGCCAAATATAATGGTGACTTTCTCCTGCTGGTGAAAGAGCGTGGTGCCAGCATCTGATGCAGGCCTTCTTACTAAGTCATCTCCTGACGTTAGGTGGAAGGGCAAGAGAGGACAAGAGTGAGAGAGGGAAGCAGGTTGAATTTATCGTTTTATCAGGAATCCGCTCTCATGCTAACTAACCCACTTTATAATAATGGCATTAATCCTTCCATTCACGAGGGCTCTGCCTCTGAAAGTTCCCACTTCTCAACACTGGTGCTTTGGGGATTCAGTTTCCAACACATAAATTCTGGGGGACACATTCAAACCAGAGAACTATACAACTTGAAAAAATTTACTCTATGTAGTCCTTGAATTGATATAGTTTATTCTGAAAGGGGAGGCTGGACAAGCTTTCTTTCAGAATTAATATTCCCAGGACCCTTCATTTAGTCTCACATAGGGAGATCAGTAGTGATTTTGTTGTTGTTCAGAGCTTTAACTGATTTTGAAACTTATTTCAGTTAATTTCAAACTTCTTCATAACATTCTACATTATCTGAATTTTTAATATGAACATCTCTAATCATAGACAAGAGCTTTTTGCAATATTGAAACAAAAATTTATTCATGAGTAAATCCCTAGACAGAACTTACAATTACAATTTTCCTTTCTCGTACCCACAGATTGATCTTTCTCCTTATTTATATAAAGTTAAAATAATGGTGGAAGAGAGGTTTTTACAAATCTTTGGAACTACATGTAAAACATTAGTAATATTCTGAAACCTCCAGCTTTTTATCCCTCGGAATTAAAAAAAAAAATTAGTAAGCGCCAATTTGAGCCTAAGAAAAAGTAACTCAAAGTATGAACAATATTTTACCATCCATCTCTGTCTTACTGACTTTTCCATTGTATTGTTTAGTTTTATTGATATAAAATGGGTACACAAAAACTGCACATATTAAATGTATACAATTTGATTAGTTTAAAAGTATGCATATGCCCATTATATCATCACCAAAATCAAGGTAATAAATATATCTATCACTGCCAAAAATTTCTGTGTGTGTGTGTGTGTGTGTGTTTGGTAAGAACACAACATGCAATGTATCCTCCTCTCATATTTTAAAGTGCACAATACTGTCTTATTAATATAGATTATTACTATGTTACACATCAGATATTTATAACTAATTTATTATGCATAACAGAAACTTTATACCCATTGAAAAATAGTTTTCCATTTTCTCTTCACGCAGTCCCTGGCAACCATCATTCATTCTATTCTTAGTTACTATGAGTTTGACTATTTCCCATGGTATTTAACACCCTATTGCCAAAGCTCCTTCTCATTCAGTCTTCCTCCTCAGGCTTCCCCTAAGAAATGATTTGTATTATTCAAGAGCTAATTCTTTATTCAATATTACATAACAATTCTTCAAAAATTAAAATCAATTCAGTGGGAATGTGTTGAGCGATTATGCGATTAATATCTTAATTTTTATATTTATACTTATTAATTCTCCATCATTATTGGTTTAAAGAAGTAATAAGAATCATAAATTTAAAGGAAACTTATGAAAGGAGGAAAAGGACAAGGGTGTGTATAATTTGATAACAGACCCCCATATATCCAAACCAATCAATTAATAGAGCTAATATCTAGTAGGAAACAGAAGATGGAGTTGATTAGATGTAAATAAATACAATTGATGAGCAAAGCATAATTTGTACATTTTATAGATTCTAAATTTATATAAAATGATTTCATTTTTACTAAACAACCTGTTATACTCTAAAAAAAAATTTATTCTAACACATGCGCACTATGTATTCTTGAGTGTTTTTAGACGTACAGCATCCAAGGAATACATACTATTAGAATACTTTGATTTTTTTCCCAAACTTTGTGTCCTAGACTCTTAATTGAAACTTTCAACTGTGCTTACTTGGCCAAATATCTATCATAAAATAAAGCCTAAAAAATTATGTATTTAGGACATTATAAAAATTACCTAAAAACAATATATACTTTGGTATAAAGTAATCTTGAATTCCAAATTTCAACCCACCTTTATCTCCAGTTGAATGCATATATAACAGTCAAAGGGTGAAGTTGCAAAGAAACATTAATTTTTTTACAAGTATCCATTTAGAGGGATGAATTTTAAAAACAACCAAAAGGAGACAAGAGAAAATAGAAAATAAATGTAGAATTTTGGAAATTAGAAAAAAACAGGCTGAATTTTATGAAGAAATCCAACCCAAAGATCAAAGATGTGGGAAGTGATGTCGAGAGGCAGCTTTCTCTATCCCTGATAGTTACTCTAATGAGCCTATCAGCTATTTCATCTGGTAAATGCTAAAATTTATTGCACCTTCTTTGCGCTCTGCTGTCTTAATGGTGACAGAGAGGTTACACAATGAGACTGAGAGATATCGATTGGTTTATAAACAATAAAGACCACTGTTGGGTCTCTTCATGAGCAATCATATAAGAAGTTCATTTTAAAAATAGATTTACGAAGAAGCATGATGTGTTCCCTTATGACAAGATTTCTTAATGCATATTATTTAATTTCCATGCATTTTGTGACTGATGCAAGAGCCACCCCAAATCCTAAATAATAATTTATAGACTGTTCTGTTTGCTTTGGCAATCACACTGCCAATTCGGCATGCTTCTTGATCTTTCTGATTTTGTATATTTTGCACTTATCTTTTCAAAGATATTCCCTGAATAATAATTAGGAAAAATCATTAAATTTTGCGTTTAGTTTTCTTCAATACCTATATCTATTGACATTCCAGTATTTTAATAAGGGAATTATTAATAGGAAATGTTACTAATGAGAATTCTAATAAAGTTTAATTCCTCCAAATTTTTAAAATGGCAAAGGCAATTCGCTTTGATTTCTAGTTTGTACTATTGAGTGTGCTGCCTTCACTTGTGTATACTTAGAATTTATTTTTTATACGTGTTTCTGTTAAATAAAAGGTTATAAACTGCTTATGATGAACTGCAGGGGATGGGGGAAGCAGATTAGATGAAACTCATTCCTAGATTCAGGAAAATCAAAATCAAATTGAGTAGACTGTTGTGTAAATATTTCTGATATAATTAATACAATATAAAAAGAATGTTATAGGGCTTTATGAATTTTAAAAATTTTATTCTTAGTAAAAGAGTTCTTAGGAAAGTAAATTTGGTATTTGAACTGAGTAAAATAGTCTTATTAACTGGGTGACCGTGGATAAGCCATTTAATCTCTTTAAGTTATAACATTCACAACAATAAAACATGGATAACAAAAAGTAGGTTTGCTGTAAGAATTAAATAAAATACACAGTTAAGATATCCTCTACAAGGATTGGCCAAAATAACTAATAAAAGAGAGCTATAACCCTCAACACTCTCCTCTTCTTTCCCAAGACATTATCATTCCTTTTATCGTCACATCAACATCAACTTGCCTTCTAGGGAATAGGACCCACTGGATGGAAAAAGGGGAATGGAATCATCTAGAAAAGACAATCAATATAAGAAGTAAAGATCATACACATTGTGTTTCTGGAAAATTATGAGAAGTTAATTGTGGACAGAATTTAGTGTATATTGGGAAAACTGTAGCCGGAAATGAGGCTACAAATGAACACTAAGAAAAACTTTTAGGAGCATATAATAAAATACAAAGGAATTAGGATTTCATTTAGACAGCGGAGATTCTCTAAGACATTTTTAATGTAGATGGTAGATTTGTTATTTTAAAAGTGAACTATTGGTACCACTGAGGATGGATTGAAATTGGGCAAAATATAAAATGCTAGAGTTAGATATGTCTTCTGTGCAGTCATCATTTATTACTCTAAGAATAAGTTTTATTCTTTTTTAACTTGTATTAGACAAATTTTAATTTATGTTTTGTCTATTTGTCTAATTTTACATTCTTTGTCCTCATATCCCCTGCTTTACTTTTCCTAAATTGTCATTTCATTTTACTGCCTTTCATACTTTGTCTTTTCAATTACTTGTCACAATATTTTAAATTTTGTATATCCACCTCTAATTAACTGATTATCTCAATTATTCATTGAATGAATGTTTTCTGTGTGTGAAGTATAAACCAGACTCCATCATCATTTGTGCTTTCCCCCTGTGTCTCTTGTAAAATATAATTAGAAATTTGTTTTGAGAATTCATTTGTAAACAGTTTTGCCAATGTTTTCCTTCTTTGAAATTGCCATAGTGAATTGTGATGGTTAGTTTTACGTGTCAATGTAAAACTGGCCACAGGGTGTCCAGTCCCGTGGTTAAGCATTATGTCTGAGTGCATCTTTCAGGGTGTATCTGAATGAGACTAGCACTTGAATCAACAGAATGAGTAATGCAGACAGCCCTCCCCAGTGTGAGTGGGCCTCATCCAACCCATGGAGGCTTGAATCAAACAAAATGCGGAATAAAAGAGGATTCGCTCTCTTTGCCCAACTATTCTCAAAATGGTACATCAGTCTTCTCCTGCTGTCATACTTGAACCCAGTCTACAACCTTAAATCATTGTCTTTCCTGGTTCTCAGGACTTTAGACTCACACTGGAACTGTACCACTGGCTCTCCTGAGTCTCCAGCTTGTCAGTTTCGGATCCTGAAACTTCTCTGCCTCTATAACTTCCTATGCTAATTACTATATCTCTCTATCTACATTATATATATAATATATAAAGGAATTAGATAATACATATTTTAAATGAATATATATATATATTCTCTCTATATAGATATCCTATTGGTTTTGTTTCTCTGGAGAATCCAGCCTAACACATGAAGAAAAAAGCAGTATCTTTTTCCAGCTAGTGACTGCCTACTATATACAAGACACTATGCTATACACGTCATTTACCAAATAATTCATAATTTCCTAGTTCTCACTTCTCTCATCTGTAAAATGAGTGCAATCATTGTACTTAAACCATAAATTTATCGATATAATTAAATGAATTGATTTCTATAAAGTACTTGAAAGAGCATCTGGCATATACCATGTATCTAATTATTCTAGCTATTTTTAATTTTTTGTTATTCATCTCTATATTACATCTGAGAAAAACAGTCTTGAAAGATAAAATTTAATTTGTCCAACATCACAGATAAGGTCGATTATGGAGTCTGCATTTGAATTCTCATATATCTGAATCATAGGGCATCCTCTTAACCTACAGATGTCATTGAACTGATGTGTTTCAGAGAAACTTTGAAAAATGAATCATGAGATTTTATAGTTAACAGAACACTAACATTCAATTCAGTTTGAGTGTGATAACTTGAAGAATTAAGCATGTCACTGTTGGTAAAAAGAATAAAAATTCGCAAAACTTACAAAGGCTGTCCAACCATGGAAACTATCTGCTTATTCTCTTTACAATAACTTTTCAGTGTAAATGGAAGCTAGAGAATATGTGTAAAAAAGCACCATCTTTTTCTTTTCCAGTCTCCATATGGTATGATCAAAGCTGACAGGGCAGACATTCCTGTCTGTACCCTGACTGACAGTATTGTATTACCCCATGGATCATCCTCCTCCTGGTCATTCTTTTTATCTTGGTATATGTGGGAAATCATTCGCCGTCTAAGCCATTTCTAACGATTAGTCATCTCCTCTCTTTCTTTCCAATTCTTTTACTTGAAAATGAAAATTGCTTTCCTTCTTCTAATGCTTAATAAAAATTAATTAACTTTCTACTTGGGCAAAACATTTTGGAAGATAATTCAGGGCTGGGAGAGGAGGATAGCACAAGGAAAAAAGGTTCAAGTTATTTTCTTAGAAAGCTTATAACGTGACACCTACTTTTCATTTTCAGGTTCATTAATTTTCCTCCAATTTACCAACTAGAAGGACTAATTTAGAAGTCTATTCATATTATACAAACAGGGTTGAATAAATCTATTTTATTTTGTTTGTCTGTTCTCTCGTTTTTAATTAATTTGCAGTTTTCATTCGTTCCTTCTTTCAAAAAAATAGTCTTGGACTAGTTACTACTAGGTGATGGGAGACACAGAAACAGCAAGACTCAGACCCTTCTCTGAAGTTTCTGATCAGCCATAATGGAGAAAAAGATAAACATGTTTTGTTACACCATGTAAATTTGCTAGAGGATGACACAGCATAAGGTATGGTGGCATGGGGCTTTCTGTCACGGGATTTAGGGAAGGCTTGAAGAGGAGAGATCACTTGAGTTGAGTCTTGAGAAATGTGGAGAAATTCTCTCTTTCACTCTCTTTCTTCCTTTCTTTCTCTTCCCTTCGCTGGACTTTTCTTTCCTCTCATTTTTTCTCTGTGCCTCCTCTTTTCATCCCTCCCCACTCCTTTTCTGCTCCTCCGCCTCCTCCTCTTTCTCCTTCAATGCTACTGGAAGAGAAAGATCATGGGCAAAAATGCAAGGGCACCTTGGGGAGCAGGGAGTGTGTTGACTATGGCTACACTAGGAAATACTCATGGAGGCTGGATGAGTCTGGGAGACCAAGGAGAGACCACACGTGAAAGAACCTGTGTGTCATCCTAAGAAGAGAAATAATTTGTAAACCATAACACTCTTGCTTAGCAGGTGGATTATATGACAAAACATATGACAATTACTCTGGCAGTAAGATGTGTAACTGATTAAAGGGAGAAGAAACTAGAGTCATAATAAGGCTTGTAAGTTAATTTATTTATCAAAAATTGTAAAAATACAATTATCTTTACCAGTTATCAAGTGGATTACTCCCCCTCTTTCCCCATGCCAGCATGTGCCTTTATCTTGATACTAATTTTTCAGGATCAAGAAGATAAGACGTTGTCATGTCAAAAAAAAGTTACTCAGTGAAAACTTTTAGATGTTCCTGGAATAATCACATTAGCTAGGAAATCTTTTTGCAACACACAGATTCAAGCTGAAGTGATTAAAAGTCACTTTCAAATATCTAATTACTTCTGCAGATACACCTCGATGATTGAAATTCTGTGTGCCTAAGATATGTTTATTTAAAATCTGTTCTTAAAGTGAGGCCATCAAAGAGAGAATTTAGTGTCATTTTTAATACAGAAATTCCTGTGCCAACAAATTACCACTGGCCAGAGGAAAAATGCTGTTCCTTATTTTTCAGTCTCTTTTTTTTTGCCAACAAATCCAAAAACTCATTGAATTGACATATTTGACACACTGTAAACAAAACACATATGTCTTAGTTTTTCCACACTGGAGAAAACATGATACTTGCCAGATGACCTGAATAGCAGCCAGCCCTCTTAGGTAGTAAACGTGGAGAGAATGTCTGGTGGCTAGTTGGGAGATAAACATAAGGAAAGAAAGTAGTAGAAAGAATGGACGTATATTTATGTTCTCACTATTTGAAACAATGTGAAAGACGAGGGGGGTATATACTTTGAAAACATGGAGCACATTTTCATTCTGACTACATAATATAGGGCATAAAACAGCATATGGTACTTAAAAATCTACTTGGTGAGAGAATGCAATATTTGATTGAATTCCTTCATTTTTCATAATTTGAAAACAGAATATTAACCCCAAAGATTATTTTTAAATTAGTCTGAAAGCAACTAAATCTTACTGTAAAAGATGATATAAAAGAGTGAAATATTACTAGGATATTGATCAATGGGTTCCTAAAAATAATTACGTACAAATCATATAAGCAGCACTCTGAAGGAGGAATGAAGACTGACATATAAACACAAAATGATAGCAAAATGTAATCTGTAGTTTCTACAATGTATTTCATGAATTTAATGTTAATCTTTGAATACAATATTCTCCATAATAAACTCTTGTCTTACTTTGAATGTTGATTGTCACTTAATCCTGTCAAAGTCTGTTATAATCCATTTGATTGTTAATGAGCTCAGAGAGAGAAAGAGAAGAGGAGCTCCTCTCACATCGAACATTTGGCCCAGGAATTTGAGCCATTTATAAGCATTAATTCACTAATCCCTTTAGGATTACATTACTTCCTGTCATTAATACTCTCATTTTTGTTATTGCACTATCTACTTCTTCTCCTTTTCCCTAGAACCATGAATTTTCTCTGGTTTTGTTTTTTTCTTCCCAGAAATGCTGGAAAGACACATTTTAAAGAGGATAATGAAAGTAATATGGACTCACTCAGTTTGTTTCCAGGACTCACCTGTGCCAGTTCTGCCACCTGGTCTTTATTACTGCTTTGCTTTCCAACTGGACTGGTGTCCCTACTCCATTAATCTATTAAGTCTCGGCTCCTTCTACCCCTGCTAGGTGTTAAGGGAACAAAGGTGAATGCTGAGGATCCTCCATATGACTCTTATTACTGCTTTGCTTTCCAACTGGGTTGGACTCTCCACGCCACTAATCTGAACTCTCGCTTCACTCCACCTTTGCTTTAGGAGGTTCACCCTACCCATCCTTCCTCCCTTGAGATAATCTATGTAAATTACCTAGAATACCCTAGGCTAAGTTTTATTACATTTTCTCAATTGACAAAAATTGTCTATATTTTAATTTTTTTTTATTTATTTATTTTTAAGTTCCAGGGTACATGTGCAGGATTTGCATGTTTGTTATATAGGTAAACATGTGCCATGGTGGTTTGCTGCACCCAAGAACTCATCACCTGGGTAAGATATGATAATTTGAAATATGTATACATTTCGGAAGGGCCAAATTGAGCTAATTAATATATGTGTTATATCATGTATATTTTTGTTTTGAGAACACTTAAAATCTGCTCTCTTAGGGATTTTCAAGAATATCGTACATTGATATGAACTATCATCACCATGTTGTACAATAGATCTCTTGAACTTACTCCTCCTATTTAACTATAATATTGTATCCTTTGACCAACGTCACACTAATGCCCCCACTCTGACCCTTGACAGACCCTGGTAACTACCATTCTACTCTGCTTCTATGAGTTCAGTTTTTAAAAATACATATTTCCCATATGGAGGAGAATTCTTCTGGTACCTTAAGTGAACAAATCTTAGTAAGCTAGCTGTGAGGGATCACTTGCCCTCTCTCAGACACGCAAACTAAAGTAACAACATAAAATAAGTTCTTCCTTCTTTGCACAGAATAAAAGTGATATGAATCTTTACTGGGTTAGTCACATCCTTCTATGGTTTGACTGTGTTTGCTCCCTCCAAAATTCATGATGAAAGTTAATCGCCTCCAAAATTCATGTGTTTTCAAGGTGATAGCATTAAGCCGTGAAGCCTTTAAGAAGCGCTTAAGCGATGAGACTGTTGCCTCATTAATGGAATTAAGGCCCTTTTAAAAGGGGCTTCATGCAGTGTTAGGGAAGCTTGCTCTAGTTGCCCTTTGACTTCCTACCATGTGAGGACTCAGCAAAAAAGGGCCTCATAATATCACATGTCAGTGCCTTGATCTTGGACTTCCCAGCCTCTAGAACTGTGAAAAATTAATTTGTTTTATATGAATTACCCAGTCTCAGGTATTTTGCTGTAGTAGTACAAACTGACGAAGATGTACCTTCAGTCATGTTACCACAGTCCTTTGTTTGTTATTTTTTTTTTACCATGTACTATTTCTAATACAGCATCTATCTTGTTATTGTTGAAATATTTGCACTTTTCATAGTAAAGATCTTGCCTTATGCAATGCCGTATTTGAAGGCCTAGCAGAGTGTTTAGTACATAACAGCTGCTAAGTCATTGTTTGTTGAAAAAGGCTAATGAATGAGTATAATCATCATAGAGCTACATGGAGAGGTTTAAAAAGCTTCCTAAGTGCTGCTGCCACATCTTCAACTGCCTACTGCAATTCCTGAAATTCTAGAATTCAGAATGCGTTTCTCTGGGTAATGTATAGAGCGGCACTTGTTAAAGTGGTTAAACCCAAACAGTGTCAGTCTTCTTCCTTTGACTGTGTCACACTAAGGAAAGGATAGGCCCTCATGTGTCTTTAACCTTCCATGTCTCCATCTTCCTTCTTTCTGTCCATGCATCTGGAGCCCATAGGTATTACAAATAACCAAATAAATCTCTTGTCTCCAGAGTGAGGTGACATGACTTTTGTTTCATTCCAATATGATGAGAACTATTTTTATGGTTACCATAGAATGACTATCTTACTTCCTACTTATAGTCTACAGTTTTGGTGACCTCAAATGAAATTATTTCACTCATCTGTTGAGATTAATATAAGAGCTAGCAGTGTGCACACAGGGGCAGAGAAGAAAAAAATAAAGTGCATTAGAGAGTGATGTTACGGACTTCTAAACATGGTAGATCTAGAAGGAACTTAATAGTGGTAAAATTCAAAATAATCAAAATCACCAATTTAAAGAGAAGGAAATTGAGGCTCAGGGTTGCCAACTTTTTCAGAATTTGTATGAAAACAGTTTAACCTGCCCAAACTAAATGATCTGAAAACATAATTCATTCAAAAGACCTAAGAATGTTTTTAAACGATGTCAAAATCTTTCTGTATAGCCATCTACATAAGAATCCCTTGCTTATTAGCCCAGCTGGATTAAGGAAATACCTAAATGTTTACTAAACACATAAGCACCCTATGTTTTAGTGGTATTACAAGTCACAGCCAATGTGCAGGACATGGTGTTTCAGCACAGATAATGCAGGTAGGACTTACAGTATTAGATCTTTGTTGCCTTATCTCTTAATTTTATTAAAGTAATTATAGAATCTCCCATATATAATGTCTTCAATTTCTTTTTTAACCCAGAGTCAGGCTGTGTTCCCATTCACAGTGCTAATAGACCCACTGTAATGATCTTTAAAGCTCTAGGTAGGACATACTATTTTTAGTTTCTATGAGCCTACTAAGTTTAGAAGCAATATGTGACAGTCTGATCTCCGTCACTGCCAGGTAGAAGCAGGGCCAGTGCAGTGATATGGTGACATGGAGTAAGCACTAGTCACTCTCTGTTGAATAAAATAATAAATAGGAAGAGGCAAAGAGGGCAAAGAAGTGTGTGTGTATGTGTGTGTGTACGTGCATGTGTGTGCGTGTGTATGTGCATATTTGTGTGTGTGTGTGTGTGATGGGAAGTGATATATGTTTAACAGTCAGGATTATATCAGTCAGGATCATAATTGACAAAAAACAAAACATAATACCTTATCATATTTAGACTCTTCTATCTTTCCCGACTATGATATTTATGTTGCACTTTGTCCCAATAATTGTTACCGCATCAGCATGATATAAATGTTTCAGCTTCACCTTAATGTTTTATATAGGAAGACAAAGAAGGAAATAGAGTTGGAATAAAAAGAGGAAGTAGAGCAAACATTTCCCAAAAATCCCCAACTGATTTCTGCTATTTAATATTGGAACGTAGTGTGTTACATAATAAGTCATTTTTGCAAAGGTGCCTAAGAACTTAATGGTTTTGTTTATTTTCCGTATTTTGACTTAGACATACATCCACCCTGAACAGCATAATTTTTTTTATAATAAGGAAGAAGGGGATATGACATGATGGCTTAGTAAGGGTGAATTTCACTTTCCTCAATTTCAGGCAAATTACTATTTCTATTCATAACTCAAATTATTACATGGGAAAAATGAAGGATTCAGACTAAGGGACTGAAAAGTCATTTGATACAGTGTCCAGGCAGGTGATGTAAAAAATAAAGTGGCTGGTGGGGATTGGGATGCCCTGAATATCACAGGACTCATCTGAAAGAGGGTGTTGCTTCTCAACTCCAGCTTATCATGGTCATGCAGGGATGTGCAGCACATTTTCTAATCTTCTAAATAAATTGAAAATTACTATCTTTGTATCAAAACTCTCAATGTTCAATGTTGGTAACTGATACAAAGTTTTCATACTCAGTGGAACAGAGTAAAGCACATTTGGAACTTGGGGTTGGCCTATAATATAAGGAAAGTGTTTAGGAATTCAAAACAATCTCAATTCTCAGGACCCTTTATGCTAAAAGAGTCTGTGTCTTGGCTTCCTATCTGATCCCATTTGAGAATACTTTTCACAGTATCATCAAGGTGAACGCTTAAAATAATAGGAGACAGTACTGTAAGACCAAAGGGCAAGTTCCTGTGCAGTTCACCTTTGAAATCTGACTTTGCTACTCTATAGGTTTTCCTCTGACTTACTCATATTACAAATAAACATAGAATCCAATTATGTTGTTAGACATGTTGATATTTCAATATAAGTAACTACATCTTTAGTGGTATAATTTATATAAACCACATTAAAATATGGAGATTAGTGGTACTGACTGTTAAACTTCACCCACACCGAACTCCTATTCAATTAATAACTTTAAAAATTTTTATTTTTAGAGACAAGGTCTCACTCTGTCACCCTGGCTAGAGTGCAGTAGCTCAATCATAGCTCACTGCAGCCCTAAACTCCTGGGCTCAAGGGATCCTCCTGCCTCAGCCTCCCAAGTATCTAGGACTACAGGTGCATGCCACCATGCCCAGCTATTTTTTTTTTTTTCAAATACCTTATAGAGACAGAGTGTCTCTATGTTGCCCAGGCTGGTCTGGAAATCCTGGAACTCCTGGCCTCAAGTAATCCTCCCTCCTTGGCCTTCCCAAGTGTTGGGTTTATAGGTGTGAGCCACTGCATCCAGTCCTTCAGTGAATAACTAAACTAAGAAACTATTATTTTCCTGTAAATTTTTTTTTTAATGGAGAACCACAGTTGGTGTGCAGTATGAGACTGGATTTAGAAATGTTAAGTGGCTCAGATGAACAAAATCAAGTGACCTAATTGGCCAGTCAGGTGCTAATGGTACCAATGACTATGGCAATGACAGGAAAATACCAACAAAGATAAAGACAAGAACCACATTAAACATTTTTATGTGGATCTCTATTTTTTTCACAATATTCCAAACTGAACTGTTTAGACAATGGTTTGATTTGTCCTAAACAGTGACAGCATAAAAAATAACTGACTAAGCTCATCAGCATCTGGTACAGAGAAGAAACTCATGAGTTTTTGCTAAATGAAGGGCTACTTTCACAAAAGCTGGGGATGGCATTTCATGGGAACAGACCAAAATCTTGTATTCAGCTTTTTAAAAGTATGATGAATCTAGCTACATTTGCAAGCAAAAACTAATGCCAGTAAAAGTACGAGTAATTCTTGTAATTTAAAAAGGGCCTTGGAGTATAATTCTATTTTTATAATGTCATATGTGCCCCATCCTCCCAGAGTCACCCAGTGTTCTGTTAGACACCTTATCTTTTGTTTTAATCCATTATATCGTGGGTTCCTCTTTAATCACCATTTCTAATCTTTGTACAGTATATGGATTTCGCAGTCTGTACAGGTAGACCCTTGAGCATTCAGTTTTACTGCCTCTCTACAATTTTTTCATGCTACTACTATTCTTTATTAGCAATCCTGTTAACTGTAAAATACAATGACTTGATTCTTTAATCTCTCTATTGCAGCCAAAGTAGCCAATGTCAGAGTGGAGTGTCTTGAGCAATTAAGAAGAGAAATTGTGTTGAACATAACTTTGAACTACAGTGACAAGTTGTGCGTACCGTAACAGTTTATATAAAACTAACCCACTAAGGTCATCAATTTCACTGAATACTAATGCTGTCATAGTTGCTTTTCTTACTCATTTTTTTTTATTTCTAGAGTCAAGACTGACTTTAATTAGTAAACCCAAAGAAATGAGCTACATTGAATTTCTCTTTTAATGCACGTTAAATAATTTAAATGACTTCATAATGCATGAGATATTACTTGCTATCTTCTGATTCATAGAAGTAATCTACCAGAAATGATAGATGAGGTCAATCTGTTTAACTGAATTAATAACCAAATAAATATTTGGACAGGTTATGTAACTTTTTTCAATAGTATATTTGAACTACAATATAATATATTTTAAATCTCTCTATATATCTATATATTTGAACTACAACATAGTATATGTTAAATCTATAATCAGAAATGTGTCTATATCAGAATCTCCAGAGAAACAGGACAAGATATGTATGTGTGTGTATATAAAATGCATATGCATATATGTAAACACACACATATATGTATGTGTATGTATGTATGAGATATTGAGAGGGAGAGAGAGATTGAGAGAGAGATAGGGAAAGGAGAGAGCGAGATTGAGAGAGAGACTGAAAGGGAGAAGGAATTTAAGAGAGAGATAAAAAGAGAGGGAGAGAGGAAGATTGGGAAATTTATTTTAAGGATTGTGCCATGCTATTGTCAAAGACAGGAGAGTCCAAAATCTAACGGCACAGATTAGCAGGCTGGAGACTCAGAAAAGAATTGCAGTTAAAGTACAAAGGTAGTTGGCTGGCAGAATTCCTTCTTGCTCAGGGAAGGTCAATCTTTTTTCTGATAAGGCCTTAAAAGAATGAATGAGCCCACCCACCTTGTGGGAGGGTAATCTTTATTCAAAGTCCACTGATTTGAATGTTAATCTCATCCAAAAAAGCACCATCACAGAAACATCCAGAGGAATGTTTGACCAAATATCTGGCACTGTAGCTAGCAAAACTGACACACAGAATTGACCATCTCAGTGTTTTAACTTAAATATCATTATATTATATGCATGAGGCATTGTCTCATTTATATTTAAATTGCTACCCATTCTGAATATAAAAACCATATTTGGATTGTTAGAGTTACAGAAATGTATAACATGCAAATAATATATTATAATTCTCTGATCTAATTACTGAAAATCCTATGACTTGAAAACCAATACCCTAACTTTCTGTGGGTGTCGAAGAGGATTTTTTTCCCTTAATAATCAATTTAAATTCTGCATGAGCTTTCTGCTTAAGGCAGAAGTTGGTTCCAAGTCCAACTCCTATGTTCCATTTCATTATTTCAGACTGTGTGGCTGAAAAGGTTGATACTTGGTAACACTATCGTATATGAAATGACATAAGAAAAGGTTTTCTTTTGAGGCACCAGTATTCCATAATTTCACCGAATCTGGTTGTCTACCAAACTATCACATATAATTGAACCCCTCCCATTTATCCATTCATTTATTCTACATGCACATTGAACCCAGTATATGACAGGCATTCTTCTAGAAACTGGAGATACAAGACAAAGATGTTACCCTTCTTGAGCTTGCATTTCAGTTTAATAGCAGAAAACCAATAATACACATATCAACTTGTAAGTAGATAACTTCAGACAGTAATAAGTACTGTAATAAAAAGACTAAACAGGATACTAGGATAGAGAGAGAGAGTAGGGTTGATTTAGGCTGGTTTAAAGAGGTCTCTCTGAAGAGGTAGTATTGGAAATGAATGGGAAGAGCAGAGACAGAGATGGAAATGAGGTGGGCACATTTGGGGACTAGAAAGCAAGTCTGTGATGCTGAAATGCAGACAACCAGGGAAGACTGTGAGGAAATGACACTGGAAAAATAGGTGAGGACAAATCATGCAGGGCCTTGATGCCATGGCAAAATTTGTCCTGATTCTCCTTTTAGGGCAAGGAAATGACAGGATCTGAACAACTCTGAGTAGACGATGGACTCTTATGGAAGAAGGTAGAACACAGGCAGATCATTTAAGAGACTATGGTAGTAAACTGTTAGAAATGATGGCTTGGGCTGGGAGAGAGAGTGAAGAGCAGCTGCCGGGTTTGGGATATTGGAATCAGTAGAATTGTTGCTGATGCAGGAGTGCTTTCCTGTATCTACATCATATAATACACATTATTCTATTTTCAAAGCTATTTTCCAATTTCTATCTTGTTAGTCCTAGCAGGAATTCCACAAGATATGGAAAGAATGATAGCTATTTGGTGAATAGATTGCTAACAGAAAAAAATAAATAAATAAACACTGTGAAATTGAAACTTTATAAATTAATTGTTTATACCATCTGTGTATAAAGACCAGCCCCTGCAGAAATATGTTTCACATAGAAGAATTTCCAAATTCCCAAGGCAACCCAAACCATCTGGTCCAGCTCTAATTGTTAGAAAGGTATCAATAATCTCAGAAAGCTTCCCAGCAGAACCTAAATTAGAATGCAAGGACTAGGGGTCACATTGCGCTGCCATGGTTCGGCTGATCTTTACAGCTGCAATCTGATTCTGCACTTTCTCAAATCACACTCATCTATTCCTTCATAAATACAATTAAAAATACAATTAAATAACTTTGCCAATGTGAGTTCACCATATTGCTCCCAAAAAAGAAGACAAAAAATATTAGGTTTTGCTTATTAACTGTAAAATCAATTCCACATAAATGAGCCCAAGATGTTCCCTCCCTCCCTCCCTCCCTCCCTCCCTCCTTCCTTCCTCCTTCCTTCCTTCCTTCCTTCCTTCCTTCCTTCCTTCCTTCCTTCCTTCCTTCCTTCCTTCCTTCCTTCCTTCCTTCCTTCTTCAGAGAAGAAAGGGGAATACTTGGCATGATGAGGACACACAAAGATGGAAGAGGTCATAGTAGTTGCTGTAAGTTCTGGGTCCACCCGAGAGGCAGGAGGAGAGGGGCAGAAAACAAAGCAAGTGTGACGTTCTCATTTTTCTTGGGAGTGATTTTTTCAGGACCTGCCTTCCTCCATTACTAGTTCTTTTATTTGGGGGAATGTTGGCCTCCAGGACTTTTCTTAGAAATCCACACAGACTTAGCTTAATAGAAGACCAGTATTACTTTTCCTTCCCTGAGGGGTCTCACTGATGAATGTTTAGCAAGTATGTCAGTAATTCTGGAAGCCTGAAGCCTTTTACTCCATTCAACACTCAAAGGGTACACTTTGGAGTCAAGTAGATCTAAATTAGAGTACAGGCCCAGTCACTTACTAGGTATGTGACATGAATAATTTATTTGCCATCTCCAGCCTGAATTTTCTCTTCTCTTAAAAAAAAAAAAAAAAAAATTTACTGTATGAGTCAGTTAAAAAAAAAATCACTTCCATATCTGTTCCTCTAATTCAGTCTCTGTTCTCAGTGCTGAAGCAGTTCAGTAAGTACCTGAAAAGAGGTTAGCATGAAGCTGTCACTCTGCAGGTCATACGTTTCCCAACTAGACTGCACAGAAGAACCATCTGAGGATTGTGTTTAAAATGCAGATTCCTGAATCAAAACCCTAGAGATTCTGCTTCCCAGGTCTGCAAGGAGGTTTCAGAAATCTACATTTTTTAACAAACACCTCAAAAGTTGCTGAAATTTATCTCTTGCTCTTTATATTTGGATAACAAAGAAAAAAAAAAAACTGTAATGCATTTGAGTTTCATGTACCTGTGACCTCCTGTCATTTCAGAGGTAAATCCTGCTTCACTTTGGCTCTTTGCATAAACCTTCTGACCCTCAGCCTGCCATATACTGGCACAACCTATAATACTAGGACAGATGTTTGTCTACCACACCTGACTTTGTTTCCTGTTACTCCTGTTTGCCACTGTCTTCGTAGTTTGCAGACTGCTTTAGACTCTAATTTCTACTTCCTAATTGTCCTACATTACAAGGAAATTACCAGCTTCTAACTAGAGTATCTTGCTTATGTCAGACTAATATGGAGTATTACATTTCTGAATACCCTTTCCTCATATTTCCACATTGCAGTTGGCCAGAAGAGAGACTTTCAGTGAGATATAGAAGGAAGAAGAGAAACAGAAGCTACTAATTTCAGAAGGTTTTCATAAGATAGATGCCTAAGATACGTAGAGGGGTACCAAGCAAATCTCAGTGTATCCTTATTCTCCTCTTCTCTGAATCTAGTCCACCTTTTCAGTAGCTGGCCCTGCTGACCAATGGGGGCCCCAAACCTACCACTGGGCATTTGGCTGTGGACTCACAGTGGTAGTGGCCACCAAAGACAACATCTTCTTATAGATCTTACTGAAGTGCCCCCTTCAGAGTCCTACTTTGGCAGCAGAGTGTGCTTGGCTTCTTGTCTACCTGAGTCAGCACTTCAGGAAAACTGGCCAGTGATTCTTTCTCTGATCATCCCAGTCTCCCTTAAACACGTTCTCTTCACTTAGTGCTTCCATGTTTGTGTAAGGTCTGATTCCTATAATAAACCCCTATCCAACAAGGCTTTAAGTAGTCCTGTTTTGTTGACCAAAATCCAGTGGATACGCACAGTAAATCAACTCCACTCTTAGTCTGGACTCTACATATTTATTGGTCGAGATAATAGCAAGGATTTCAAGGGAGGACTCAATCATACAATGGAGAAAAAATCCATTTTGTTTCTTGATAACCCACCAGATATTTCAGTGACTTACAGGGAAAATATACAGAATCCCCCAGGCATTTCTATTTTATTCCTAGAAATCAATATAGATATTTTGGTCACAAAACTTTCACATGACATTTTGACCTAGAATCCACGATGTGAGAGAGGACAAACACAGCTGCTCTTTCCTGAAGGCTTCTGGCTTACAGACACTTGGATCCGGCCTTAGAGATAAAGCCAAGGTTGATTGAAATGTGTAGATGAAAGAGAGATTACCATTGCAAATTGTGTTAACCTTCTTACTGCATGGTTGACCATCACCAAAAGAGTTCAGCCTTCCACATTGCAATCACATATAATACTAGAGAATTAAATCACTCATTACCAACCCTTCAAGCACAGTTTTAGTAAATGCACACTTGAAATTCTAAGTAAATTTTGACTGAACAAGAAATGTGCAATCAACTGACGGATTTCAAAGTCCCATGATATTTTCTTCCCACAGAATCACAAGGCAGTATCCATTAAAATTAGGCAGAACCACAGATGTATATGCAAGTGCATCACTCTAGAGCTTTCACAAATCCTATTCAGAGGAAAAGTGATCTTTGCGTTCCAAAGATTTTATTGATCCTCAGAGGCAATAGTCTAGAGTGAAACCTAACATGAAATCAGATCTCTGGTTCTTTTTCTACAGGTTATACTCTTACTTTCATGATTCAGTGCTTTCACTCTGAACTTATATTTGAGTTATACCAGTAGAATGTGATACATATACAAGGGTGGTACTAGAGGTCACAGACTGGTGATGTCTAGGCTTAACTGGTCTTCACACAAGTTTAGTTTGACTGGGATGGCCACCATTCTTGTCCATCAGTGAGAGCTGTGTGTAGGCTTCCCCCGAGGTCACAGGGACCTCCCTCCTAGAGAAAAGAGTAATTTATTCAAGTCTTATGCCTATGAAACATGTTCTATTTGGGGGCTCACACATAAATTCAATGAGAGTTTTAGTATTAATTGTCATAAAATAACTTTTATTTCTAACTGAGAGCTACTAAGTTTCTTGGTGCTCTTGGAAATCCTCTCCCAACAATATATTGCATTGGTTTATCTACTCCCCAATCTTCATTTTGTCATTGTTGCCCAATCTTACTCTATCAACTGGATTGTATTTTTCATATTCTTGGAGTCTCAACTCTCTGCTTCCTATTTTCTTATTCTATTTTTCTCCTCTATTTTTGGAAATGTGTACTTTGCATCTATATTTTTTGTGATTATACTAATTCAAAAACAATTAACTTGCCCCTTTTCAAACTGCTCAAAAGCCATAGTATAGTTACTTTACTCCCCTTCCTATTGTGTATATAATTTTGTAATCAGTTTTTTGAAAGACATTTTTCCTCTTCACAAAATTTCAAATTATTTTGGCTTTCTATAATCATAACTTGCTTAGATTTAGCCGCAATTTTACCAATATAATTGCTCATAATTTCTTTTTGTATCATTACCTTTACATCTGGTTTTCTTTTCTGTTTACATTATATCTTTAACATTTATTTTACCGAGTATTTGTTTTTGGTTTATCCCAGATTATCTGTTCAAAAATATATTTTACCCTCATGAAAAGTGTATTCACTAGGTACAGAATTTTAAGCTATCTCAGCTCACTGAAGTTATATTCCACTGCATTTAGGTTTCTCATGGTTGTTGCTGAGAGGCCTGTTTAAATTGCTTGTCTTCTGTAGACTGCCTTTCCTCTAAAATCTTTTAAGATTCCACTCTCTCTTAGATTCTGCAATTTTATTATGATAAAGCATGTGAGCAGAAGTCTGACTCCTTCTTTATGTTATTTATCCACCATAATTGGTGTTTTCACCTTCGGCTATGTTGTAAGATTTTTTTTTTTTTACTTTTAAAAACTTCAAACATGAAGAAAAGTTGAAAGAACAGTACAATAAAGACCTGCATAATGCTCATTTAGAATCACTGATTCTCAACATCTTTCTATACATGCTTCATTTCTCTCACTGTTTCTCCTCCTCTCCTTCTCTCTCTCCCTCTTTTTCTCTCTCTCCCTCCCTTTCTCTCTCTCTTTTAACATAAACATACACGCAACTGTTTTGTTGAATGATCCAAAGAGAGTGCATAATTATATTTAAGCATGGGCTTCCCAAGAATATATGACCACAACACCATTATCACACCTGAGAAAAATAAACAGTTTAATAAAATTATACAACATGCAACCTATATTACATTTCATCAATAGTCATATAAACGTTCTTTATATCTTTCCAATCTATGACGCAGCTTCATGCATTGCATTTCACTGTTATGTTACTTTAGTCTTACCTAATTTAAAATAGTTGATATTTTCCCCTATTATTCATTATTACATATTTTGATTTAATATTCAAATATTAAGTATATGAGAAGTCCAGGCAAGCTGTCTGGCAAAGCATACCATCCTTTGATGGTATTAGTCTGTTTTTTTGTGTGTGTGTGATTAGATTCAAGTCAACATTTTCGGTAAGAATATCACATAGCTGGTGTGGTGTATCTCCCATTGCATGTCACCTGAAGAAACAAAAAGTTAAGCTTTAGACCACCAGTAATGCCAAACTTCGCCACTAGGTTAAGATTGTCAGTACATGATCTTTCCATTTTAAAGGGACATGTTCCACCTTTTGAGTAATATGTGCAATGATGCTTTGAAAACATGAATAGTCTATTGTTAAACATGTTTTACCCGATGATTTTAGAATGTATTGATAATACTTTCATTCATAAATTAGAATATTAGGACAGAAACATCAAGACTTTTTCCAGTCTATTATTCCAGCCATATTTATTATATGATATAAAGCCTAAAAACTATGTCTAAAATTATGTGCTGACTTGATATCTGGTGAAATCACAGGGCCTCCAATAACTTAACCACAAGCTTCTCTCCGCATTTGGCTTCTAGAGCTAAGATCCTCTCCAAATAACCTTTCTTATCAAAGGGAACAGGTGCAGCTACAGCTTATCATTAATTGGTGAGTTTCAGTTCCCTGCAAACTTGAAGAATTATTTAAACAAACTGAACTGAGCTATCCAGGTCCTCTCACTGGGACCGAGTAGGTGATTGGTGCGACCTACGGAGAGTAAGGAAAAGAAGGGTGGTACCACAGCCCACCTACGAGCCACAGAGGGCAAGAGGAGCTACCACCTTCAGCCAAGGGAGGCGGTGACTGATGGTGCTATCCTTCCTGGGAAACCACACATTTTCCACAGATCTGTGCGACCCACAGATCAGGAGATCCCCCTTGTCAGCCCAAGCCACCAGAGCGTTGGGTCCGAACCGCAGAGTTGTGCAGATTCTCAGCAGCTACCCGGCTGGAGACTGCCCAAGACTACTGAGATCCCAGAGGGAGGAGTGGCCATCATTACTGTGCTTGCATGTCGCCTAAGATGGCTGAGCTTCCAAGGGGAAGGGCGGCAGCCATCACTGTGGCTGCCTGCTGCCTGAGATGACTGAGCTCTGAGGGGTGGCCGCCATCACTGCAGCTCCAGTTTGCCATCTTTCCCCTGCAATGCCAGGAAAAATGGACGGTTTGGACGCTGGAGGAATTCCCCACAGTGCAGGACAGTGGTTGTGGCAGAGTGTGACCAGATTGCCTCTATAGGCTGGATCCTGACCTACACCATTTCGCTAGGCAAGGCCGCCCTGCAGGAATTTCAGAAACTCTAGCCAGGGTTTTAACAACAGAACTCTAATCTCTCTGGGACTGAGCCCCTAGAAGGAGGGGTGGCCACAGTCTTCGCAAATCAGTAGACTTAGTCTTTGCCTCTGCTGGCTTTGAGGAATCTAGGCAGTCTAGACAAGTGGGATTCCTCCCAGCATAGTGCATCTCCTCCACCAAAGAGCAGCCAAAGTGCCTCCTTAAGTGAGTCCCACATCCTGTGCCTCCTGACTGGAGGGGAACCCTCAATTAGGGTTGCCAGACACCTTATACAGGAGTATTTCTGTTAGCATCAGGTCAGTGCCCCTCCAGTACAGAGATCCCAGAGGAAAGAGAAGGCAGCCATCTTTACTGTTCTGTAGGCTCCACTGGTGACACTTCCAGGTGTGGAAAGGAACCAAGTGAACAGGATCTGGAGTGAACCCCAAGCAAACTGCAGCACCCCTTTGAAAGAAGAGCCTGACTCTTAAAAGAAAAATAAACAAATAGAAAACAACAATAACAATAACATCAACAAAAAAGTCCCCACAAAAAAGCCATCCAAAGGTCAGCAGCCTCAGTGATCACAACTAGATAAGTTCATGAAGATGAGAAAGAATCAATGAAAAAATGTTGAAAACTCAAAAAGCCAGAGTGCCTCTTCTCCTCCAAATGATTGCAACACCTCTCCAGCAAGAGCACAGAACTAGGCAGAGGCTGAGATGGATAAACTGACAGAAGTAGGCTTCAGAAGGAGCTGTTAAAATGAATAACCAGTTTAGAGAGGAACATAAATGACTTGATGGAGCTGAAAAACACAACACAAAACTTCACAATGCAAACACAAGTATCAATAACTGAAGAGATCAAGCAGAGGAAAGAATTTCAGAGCTTGAAGACTATCTTGCTGAAATAAAGCAGGAAGAGAAGATGAAAGAAAAAAGAATGAAAAGGAATGAACAAAACCTCCAAGAACTATGAGATTATGTAAAAATATTGAACCTATGACTGATAGGAGTACCAAAAGAGACAGGGAGAATGGAACCAACTTGTAAAACATACTTCAGGATATAATCCAGGAGAACTGCTTCAACCTACCAAGACAGGTGAACATTCAAATTCAGGAAATCCAGAGAAGCCCAGTAAGATACTCCATGAGAAGATCAACTCCAAGACACATAATCATTAGATTCTCTAAGGTTGAAATGAAGGAAAAAATGTTAAGGGCAGCCAGAGAGAAAGGCCAGGTCACCTACAAAGGGATGCCCGTCAGACTAACAGTGGACCTCTCAGCAGAACCCTACATGCCAGAAGAGATTGAGGGCCAATATTCAACATTCTTTTTTTTATATACCTTAAGTTCTAGGGTACATGTGCACAGCATACAGGTTTCTTACATATGTATACATGTGCCATGTAGGTGTGCTGCACTCATTAATTCATCATTTACATAAGGTATATCTCCTAATGCTATCCCTCCCCACTTCCCCCACCCCATGACAGACCCTAGTGTGTGATGTTCCCCACCCTGTGTCCAAGTGTTCTCATTGTTCAATTCCCACCTATGAGTGAGAACATGTGGTGTTTGGTATTCTGTCCTTGTGATAGTTTGCTCAGAATGATGGTTTCCAGCTGCATCCATGTCCCTACAAAGGACACAAACTCATCCTTTTTTATGGCTGCATAGTATTCCACGTGTATATGTGCCACATTTTCTTAATCCAGTATGTCATTGATGGACATTTGGGTTGGTTCCAAGTTTTTGCTATTGTGAACAGTGCCGCAATAAACATACGTGTGCATGTGTCTTTATAGTAGCATGATTTATAATCCTTTGGGTATATACCCAGTAATGGGATGGCTGAGTTGAATAGTATTTCTAGTTCTAGATCCTTGAGGAATCACCACACTGTCTTCCACAATGGCTGAACTAGTTTACAGTCCTACCAACAGTGTAAAAGTGTTCCTACTTCTCCACATCCTCTCCAGCACCTGTTATTTTCTGACTTTTTAATGATCGCCATTTGAACTGGTGTGAGATGGGATCTCATTGTGGTTTTGATTTGCATTTCTCTGATTGCCAGTGATGATAAGCATTTTTTCATGTGTCTGTTGGCTGCATAAATGTCTTCTTTTGAGACGTGTCTGTTCATATCCTTTGCCCACTTTTTGATGGGGTTGTCTGATTTTTTCTTGTAAATTTGTTTAAGTTGTTTGTAGATTCTGGATATTAGCCCTTTGTCAGGTGGGTAGATTGTTTTTCTCCCATTCTTAAAGAAAATAATTTCCAACCCAGAATTTCACATCTGGCCAAATTAAGCTTCATAAGCAAAGGAGAAATAACATGTTTTTCAGAAAAGTAAATGCTGAGGGAATTCATCACCACCAGACCTGCCTTGCAAGAGCTCTTGAAGGAAGCACTAAATATGGAAGGGAAAAATCGTTAATGACTACTACAAAAACACACTGAAGTACAAAGACCAATGACACACAAATTCACACATAACAATATTAACCTTAAATGTAAACGTGCTAAATGCCTCAATTAAAAGACAGAGAATGGCAAGCTAGATAGAGTCAAGACCCATCAGTGTGCTGCATTGAAGAAGCCCATCTCACGTGCAAAGACACAAAAGAAAGAGATGGGGGAAAATTTAACAAGCAAATGGAAAGCAGAATATAGCAAGGGTTGCAATCCTAGTTTTCTGACAAAACAGACTTTAAACCAAAAAAGATCAAAAAAGACAAAGAAGAACATTGCATAATGCTAAAGGGATCAATTCAAAAAGAAGAGCTAGCTATCACAAATATATATGTATCCAATACAGGAGCACCTAGATTCATAAAACAAGTTCTTAGAGACCTACAAAGAGACTTAGATTCCCACATAGTAACAGTGCAAGACTTTAACACCCCACTGTCAATATAAGACAGCTCATCACAATTGAAAATTAATAGGGATATACGGGACTTGAACTCAGTTCTGCATCAAGTGGACCTGATAGATACCTACAGAATTCTCCACCCCAAAACAACAGAATATAAATTCTTCTTGGTGCTACATGGCACTTACTCTGAAATTGATCACATAATTGCAAGTAAAATACTCCTCAGTAAATGCAAAAGAACTGATATCATAGCAGTCTCTCAGACCATAGTGCCATCAAATTAGAACTCAAGATCAAGAAACTCACTGAAAGGCACACAGCTACATGAAAGTTGAACAATCTGCTCCTGAATGACTCCTGAGTAAATAATGAAATTAAAGCAGAAATCAAGAAGTTCTTTGAAACCAATGAGAACAAAGAGACAACATATCAAAATCACTGGGATGCAGCTAAAATAGTGTTAAGAGGAGAATTTATAGCACTAAAATGCCCACATCTTAAAGCTAGAAAGAGCTCAAATCAATACCCTAAAATCACAACCAAAAGAATTACAGAACCAAGAGTAAACAAACCCCAAAACTGGCAGAAGACAAGAAATAACCAAGATCACAGCAGAACTGAAGGAGATAGGGACACAAAAAACCCTTCAAAAAATCCATGAATCCAGGAGCTGTTTTTTTGAGAAAATTAATAAAATAGACCACTAGCTAGACTAATAAAGAAGAAAAAAGAATCATATAGACACAATAAAACATGATAAAGGGGATATCACCACTGACCCTAAAGAAATACAAACAATCATCAGAGAATACTATAAACACCCCTATGCAAATAAACTAGAAAATATGTAAGAAATGGATAAATTCCTGGACACACACACCCTCCCAAGACTGAACTAGGAAGAAGTTGAATCGTTGAGTAGGCCAATAACAAGTTCTGAAATTGAGACAGTAATAAATAGCCTGCCAACCAAAAAAAAAAAAAAAAAAAAAAAAAAAGGCCTGGGACCAGATGTATTTACAGGTGAAATCTGCCAGAAATACAAAGAGGAGCTGGTACCACTTCTTCTGAAACTATTCCAAAAAATTCAAAAAGAGGGACTTCTCCCTAATTCATCTTATGTGGCCAGCATCATCCTGATACCAAAACCTGGCAGAGATACAACAAAGAAAATTTCAGGCCAATATCCCTGACGAACATCAACGCGAAAATCCTCAACAAAATACTGGCAAACTGGATCCAGCAGCACATCAAAAAGTTTATCCACCATAATCAAGTCACTTCATCCCTGGGATACAAAGCTGGTTCAACATATGCAAATCAGTAAATGTAATTCATCACATAAACAGAACTAAATACAAAAACCACATGATTCTCAACAGATGCAGAAAAGGCCTTTGATAAAATTCAACATCCCTTCATGTTAAAAATTCTTAATAAACTAGGTATCAAAGGAACATACCTCAAAACAATAAGAGCCATTTATTCCAAACTCACAGCCAATATCATATTGAATAGGCAAAAGCTGGAAACATTTCTCTTGAAAACCATCACAAGACAAGGATGGCCTGTCTCACAACCACTATTTAACTAACATAGTATTTGAAGTTCTGGCCATGGAAATCAGGCAAGAGAAAAAATATGGAGCATTCAGATAGGTAGAGAGGAAGTCAAACTGTCTCTGTTTGCAGATGACATGATCCTATATCTAGAAAACCCCAATTGTCTCAGCCTAAAAACTTCTTAAGCTCATAAGCAACTTCAGCAAAGTCTCAGGATACAAAATCAATGTGCAAAAATCATAAGCTTTCCTATACACTAACAACAGACAAGCTGAGAGCAAAATCATAAATGAACTCCCATTCACAATTGCTACAAAAATAGTAAAATACCTAGAAATACAGCTAACAAGGGAAGTGAAGGACATCTTCAAGGATAACTAAAAACCATGGCTAAAGGAAATAAGAGAGGACACAGACAAACGGAAAAACATTCCATGTTCAATGATAGGTATAATCAATATTATGAAAATGGCCACACAGCCCAAAGTAATTTATACATTCAATGTTATTCTCATGAAACTGCCATTGGCATTCTTCACAGAATCAGAAAAAAACTACTTTAAACTTCACATGGAACCAAAAAAGAGCCCGCATAGCCAAGACAATCCTGGGCAAGAAGAACAAAGCTGGAGGCATCATACTACCTGACTTCAAATTATACTACAAGGTAACCAAAACAGCATGGTACTGGTACCAAAACAGATATATAGACCAATGGAACAGAGCAGTGGTCTCAGAAATAACACCACACATCTACAACAATTTGATCTTCAACAAACCTGACAAAAACAAGCAATGAGGAAAGGATTCCCTATTTAATAAATGGTGCTAGGAGAACTGGCTAACCATATGCAGAAAATTGAAACTGAACCCCTCCTTACACCTTATACAAAAATTAACTCAAACATTTAAATGTACAGCCCAAAACCATAAAAAACTTAGAACAATATGCAGGCAATGCCATTCAGAACATAAGCATGGGTAAAATTTCATGATGAAAGCAGCAAAAACAACTACAACAAAAGAAAAAATTGGCAAATGGGATGTAATTAAACTAAAGAGCTCCTGCACAGCAAACAAAACTATCATCAGTTGAACAGACAACCTACAGAATGGGAGAAAATTTTTGCAACGTATCCATCTGGCAAGGATCTAATATCCAAAATTTACAAGGAACTTAAATGTATTTACAAGAAACAAAACAAACAATACCATTAAAAAGTGGGCAAAGCATATGAACAGACACTTCTCAAAAGAAGACATTTATGTGGCCAAGAAGCATGAAAGAAAGCTAAACATCACCGATCATTTGAGAAATGCAAATCAAAACCACAATAAGATAGCATCTCACGCCAGTTGGAATGATGATTATTAAGAATTTAAGAAAGAACAGATGCCCATGAAGCTGTGGAGAGATAGGAATGCTTTTACACTGTTGATGAGAATGTAAATCAGTTCAACCACTGTGGAAGACAATGTGGTGATTCCTCAAAGACCTAGAACCAGAAATGCCATTTGACTAGCAATCCCATTACTGGGATACATGTGTGTATATGTTTATTGCAATCAATTGTAGAGGACTACGTGCTCGCAAACCAGATGTTCCAGATAAGTCCTGCTCTTGCAAACGAAGCAGGGCGTTCCTTCCCTGTAAACAGGGAGGACAAAGGAGCCAGCTACAAACAGCAGACCCTGGGGGCTTGTTTATGTGTAAACATCTTGAAAATCCAGAAAGTCAGGGAAAGGTCAGAAAAACAACAAACTGTCTCGTGACTTGGCAACATTCCACAAACGACTGTATAAAATAAAGCAGAGCGCGCCATTCAAGGCGGCCGCCATGTTTGTCTTGTCTTGTGTTGTCTTGTGTGTTCATTCCTTTGTTTAGGAAACACGCGGACCCCAACAATCAATAATACACTGGATAAAGAAAATGTGGTATATATATATCATGGAATGCTATACAGCCATAAAAAGGAATGAGATCATATCTTTGCAGAGACATGGATGGAGCTGGAAGCCATTATCCTCAGCAACCTAACACAGGAACAGAAAACAAAACACTGCCTCTTCTCACTTCTAAGTGGGAGCTGAAAAATGAGAACACATTGACACAGGGAGGGGAACAACACACACTGGGGCCCGTCGAGGGGGCGAGGGGACAGAGAGCATTAGGACAAACAGCTAATGCTTGCAGGACTTAATACCTATGTGATGGGTTGATAGGTGCAGCAAACCACCAAAGCACACGTTTACCTATATAACAAACCTGCACATCCTGCACATGTATCCCAGAACTTAAAATTAAATTACATTAAATTTTAAAATAAAAAAAATAAACAAACCAATCACATACTCCCATAAGTACCAGGGACCTTTCCCTGGTACTTGCTATAATCTTGCTGTCCACAGTCCCTGGTTATTCACTTTGTTCCCAAGTGCAACCTGTGTGGGCCTCTGTGGCATGGGGTGCTCTCCTCTCCTAGGCTGAGAGTATATATATGCATGCCATATGTGAGTATGTGTGTGCATGAACTGCAGTTGATCTCATCTTCCCAGTGTCAGGTGTTATATTCTGTCATCCATGTAATTCTCGAGTAGGAATCCCTTTATCACCAACAGGGTGAAGTAGGGCTAATAAAATTGCATAATTCTTTTTAAAAGAACTGCCGTTTTCGTCTTTCTTCTTTATCTCTTGTGTTACTATGTACACTTGGATTCTTTTTTTTTAATTCAACATGTTATTCTATATTTTTCTTACTGATGCTATATATCCCAAATGTGGTCAATAAATTCCCTATACAGAGCATCTGTGCCTTCTCAACCCTATCCTATTAACTACTGAGCATACCATTGCTTTCCGGCATAACCCAATTTGTTCTTTCTTGTTTCAGACTTGAGATCAGCCATTTAAGTTTCCCAGTTTTCAATGTGCGTTTAGTGAGTGGTATTTAGAAATCAATATCTGTCCATTATATGCACAAACAGGCATAATGATATCCTTTAATCAAGAGGAAATGGTAATATTGAAACATAGAATAGTCTATAGATAAATTTAAGATGGATTAAAATGTGCTTGAAGTTTGTATTAAATATGTGTATGTGTCTACCTGTAACAGGGTTATATTGATACTTCTAAAGAAAACCCAACACTAAAGCATTCTTCCACACATACCCATTCCATATTTGTGTCTCCTTTCTTCCAACCATGCTAATACATCTACTCATTAGTTCTTTCATACAATATATACAGAAAACAATCAATGTGAGAATGACCACACCAATACAACTATAAAAAAAAAAGGAGCTAATGATATTTTTGCAGTTGTATTGGACTTTAGAATTTATCTTTCTAAGCATATATAAATCAAGAGGAAAAGGTAATATTGAGATATAGACTAGTCAGATGAATTTACGATGGATGAAAATGTGCTTGAAGTTTTTTATGAATAATGTTACCTGAATTTATCATCTTAATTTGTTGATTAATTGGTATGTTAATTGACAAATTAATTAATCAAGTAAATGTTACTTATTTTCTCAGTATAGTAGTAAATAATTTGATATTCAGTTAAGATCATGTATGTCTGCTTGATTCAACTGATTTTTTCATCCTTTAAATTTAATTTTGTTTTTTTGAATATATAGGATATTTTCATAATTCAAACATCAACTACATAAAGAGTTTACTACATAAAGCAAGTTTCTTGCTTTCAAGGAACTCACATTCCGATTCTTATTCCCTCTACCCCATTTTCACCTACTCTACATAGGTAACTATTTTTTAGCTTCTGTTTATACTTCTGTTTTTTTTTTGTTTTCTTTTTTTTTTTTTTTTCCTTTTTGGCCAGGAAAGTATACCCAAGCAGACAGGCAGATTCAGACAAATAGACAAACAGATATAGAGATATCTCAAGAGAGAGAGAAAAAAAATCATACATTCTTATTTTTCCTTATTTGTAAAACAAAAGTTAAAATACTGTAATTATATTTTACAACATATAGCTTCTTAATCACTTCATATCAGCTCAGAGGAAACTTTTTTCATTCTTTTTTATGGCCAAATACTATTCTCCTCAGTGGTTATACATAAATTCTTCAATGAACACCTTAGGTAGTTTTCAGTATTATACAACTATGCTGGAATTTAAAACCCTAGGCATTTCTTTTATGTGAGGAGAGATTCCTTCATGTTAAATTCCTAAACATGGGGTTGTAGGAACAAAAATATCAAAGGTAGTTTTTGAAAGATATTCCCAGATATAATTTTTTGTAGTTGATTTTCTAAACTACATGGCTATTCTTAATGTCTTAATCCTTTTATCAACAACTGCCAACAAACTATTTAACTTTTCTTGAATACCTTCACATTTATCTTTGTCCCTCAGAATGGGGGCACTGAATCTAACACAGTAATAATGAAGTCTAAAATGGAATAGGTCAATAATCTCCACTGTTGCAGATATTTCATATCAATTTGGTCTGGCTATAATGATATTGGACTATTTTTGTCAGAAGTATCTCCTTAGCACACTATAACTCTTATTTTGCAATTATAGTAATTTTAAATACTTGTCTTTTCCACAGTTACATTTTCCATTTCAGAGATTTGTGAAGATAATATTGTGAATCCAAAAAAGTTATTTCTCACATTTCTTTTATAAAACAATTAGCTCATAAATCACACCATCTGTCCATATGGTATGGCCATCATTCTGCTATTCAACGTATTATCGATCCCTTCCAACTTTAGGTCAGACACATTTTTTTTTTTATTAATTTGCCTTTATATATTTATCCCAAGATGTAAATTATATCATTATTTATATATTTATAAAATTCTCCCTAGGGAAGATAGAGAACACTAACCTTTAATAAACCCAGGGGAACTTCATTCTAAATGTTAGACATCTCATTCAAGTATAGATTTACCAGTTATAACCCCATCTAACTCTTCCACTTTTTTTTTTATGCTCATAATGATATCATGATGCCTATATTCATTAAGTGTTTTGTATTTCGCTGATTTTTCCATCTGGTAACTGTGACATACTAAGAAAGATAAATCTTTCTTTAGGGCACTATTAGTATTTTCATTTAGAAAGCTGTCTTTCTAACAGATGTTTCTTCATTCCTTAGACCAATGTTATGGGTTGGTAACTATATTTATTGCATGCCAACCATCTACTTGGTGCTTCACAATAACTGAAATAAGTATTATTAACTCCATTGATTATACAGCTGAGGAATCTGAGTTACAGAGTGGGGCAGTTATTCATGCAAAGTATGCAGGAACTGAATAGCAAAGTGGGTAATTGAGCTGGAGTTTCTAACAGTCTAGAATTGTAATGGGCTGCACGTAGCAGCAGACAGATGATCTCATAGGTTGCTCACTCTCTGCACTTCCAATTTATCTCATGCTGCCAAACTAAACATTTTAAACAGTGCTTGTTTTTGCCTTTTGGGGGGCTTGACAAATATAATTGGCCAAAGAATTATGATAACATTTCGATACTGTTATTCAGCCATGAATTTGTCAAGGAAGGAAAATATGAGAGAGTAGAAAAAGAAGATAAAAGTATACTCCTAGCCTTTGAGAACCAAAACACTTCACTTTGAAAAATTTACAGACATCAAGTTAACAAAAAGATAAGGAACGATCCTTTTAAAAGTGTTGGAGCCCAAGGAAGAATAATCTATTATATCATCTTTCCTTGAACTTTCTTCTCCATGATCTTAAAGTGCTTTAGAAAGACAAATATGAAAGACAGGAATCCAATAAAGGACAAACTAAACTTCAAAGACCCTTTGAATGAGACATTACAATAACTAATTTACAGACCTAACATCTACACAAGAAAAAGTTTCAAGATCTAAAAGGTCACGTAGCACTAGAAAAATAAAGTGTTTGAGTAAATGATCTCGTTTTGTTTCTAGGGGTTTTTAATGAATCTTTTCATCTGACACTCAATTCTTGACCAACAATGTTCTACGTCATTTTTTTTCAGAAAATGTTTCATGCAGCACTAAATACTTCATCAAACGAAGAGATCTGGTGCTCAGGTATCTTGGAAATCTTGCTAGAGATATGCAATGCATATTTCATATGTAAAAGGCTCTGAGAAATTATACAAAAAGCAGAGTCTGCTCCTCAGAACTACAGATCTTGTACCAGTGATTTGTTCTTACAGCTCTTTCCACTAATTCTTATTCACCATTCCCCAGCTTCCCTCAGGCCCTCAGCTCCACTGTAGACTGGATGCCTCCCACCTTCCTCAGAGTAAGAGGCAGTCTTTCCATAAACTGTAAGCTCTGTTAAGGTAGGGGTCTTGTTGATCCTCACTGCATTGTCCTTAAAGTCTAACACAGTCACTGGCATATAGTAAGACTTTCACAACTATACTGAATAAATATATATGTAATAAACTTGTTAAGTAAATATCAGTAAATTGATAAATTGAAATTTAACACCAATCATAAATTCAGAAGACTATCTGTATATAATCATTTCAATCATTCCCTCCAAATACAATGAAATACACTTGTATCGCTCACTAAACATCCTGACATATGCAAATCGCTTGTAAATAAAACATGATTGAGGATGTAAATTTCTTATTTGCTAAAGCAGAGGCTGGTGAACTTTTTCTGTAAAGGGTCAAATAGTAAATATTTTAGGATGTGTGAGCCATGCCGTCTATGTTGTTCAACTCTGCCATCATACCGCAAAAATACCCATAGACAACAAGAATAAATGAATGGGGCAGGGCGCGGTGGCTCACGCCTGTAATCCCAGCACTTTGGGAGGCCGAAGTAGGCAGATCACGAGGTCAGAAGATCGAGATCATCCTGGCTAACACAGTGAAACCCCATCTCTACTAAAAATACACACACACAAAAAAGAATTAGCCGGGTGTGTCAGGGGGCACCTGTAGTCCCAGCTACTCGGGAGGCTGAGGCAGGAGAATGGCATGGACCTGGGAGGCAGAGCTTGCAGTGAGCAGAGATCGTGCCACTGCACTCCAGCCTGGGTGACAGAGTGAGACTCCATCTAAAAAAAAAATTAAAAAAAAAAAAATCATAAATGAATGGGCGTGGCTGTGTTCTAATAACATTTTATTTACAAAAACAATCACAAGTGCCTATTATCACTAGTGATCCACTGAAATGCCTATATTTCAAAAGATGTAGAAGTATTGGGACGTATGTAGAGAAATTGGGATCCTCAGATATTGCTGATGGTAATGTGAGATGGTACAGCACATTTTGAGAAGAGTTTGGCAATTTTTCTAAAGGTTAAGCAGAGAGTTACCATGACTCAGCAACTTTACTCTGAGGTGGAATTCTACCCAAGAGAAAAGAAAACGTATGTTAAAAAAAAAAAAAAAAAAGACAATGAAACAAAACACTGCAAAAACTTTTACGTGGACGGCAGCATTAAGAGTCAAAAATGGAAACAACCCAAAGATCCCATTGAAGAATGAATAAATTAAACGTAGTATATCCAAGAAATGGAATACTATTAGCCAGTGAAAGAAATGAAGTGCTGATAAATGCCACAACACCTATGAATCTCAAAAATATACTAAATGAAGGAAGCCAGATATAAAAGGCAATATATTGTATAATACCATTTTTTTGAAATGTTCCAAAGAGGCAAATACACAGAGACAGAGAGTTGATGAGTGCTTGTCTATGGCTGGGGGCTGTATGAGGGGTGGACAGCAGAGGGAATGGGGAGAGACTGCTAATGTGATTAAGGTTTTTTTGGGGAGAAGATGGTTAAAATGTACTGTAACTAGTTTAGGATGATGATGCACAACCCTGTAAATGGACTAAAAACTATTAAATTTTACACTTTAAATTAGAAACTTTACACTTTAAATTAGTAACTTTATAGCATGTAAATTATATCTCAATAAAGCTGTTGAAAACACAGAATTTGTGGCTGGGTGTGGTGGCTCACACCTGTAATCCCAGCACTTTAGGAGGCTGAGACGGGCTAACCACCTGAGGTCAGGAGTTCAAGACCAGCCTGGCCAACATGGAGAAACCTTGTCTCTACTAAAAATACAAAAATTAGCTGGGGGTGGTGGCGGGCACCTGTAATCCCAGCTACTCGGGGATCTGAGGCAGGAGAATTGCTTGAACCTGGGAGGTGGAGGTTGCAGTGAGCCGAGATCACGCCATTGTACTCCAGCCTGGGCGCCAATAGCGAAACTCCATCTCAAACAAACAAACAAACCAAAAACACACAGAATTTTTTTAATAACAGGTAGAATGTTTTCTACACCTCTGTTAAAAAAAAAAATGTGTGGATTGAAAATACACCTCAGAGTTATGCTTTCCATTCTAAAATTTACTTTACAGAATTCCATTAAAAAATATCCCTTAAATGTTTACAGAAAGTGAAAAGCCTGCAACAAAGTCAGTTTAAAAAACAATCCATAAAATTAATGGGGCTCATGTTCTCATTTTTTATTTAGATTTGTCTTGTGTCAACTGTGTATCGCAAAGTATTGCCTATTTATTATCAAACATAAGTAAAACATCATGCATTTAAAGATTTGTAGCTAGAAAGAGTTGCTGTAATTAAAAATGTAATATTTTATAGTAGAAGGATAATTACAGTATTTATCCTTCTTTCCACTTCTAAAAGCTAGCACTTAAGTTAAAAAGATACCCAAAATAAAAAGCATTCGCGATGGTATCCAAAAATGATTTAAAAGTTCATTGTTATGCTCTAATTCAAGAAGAGATGCTCAAGCACTACAATGCTCCGCATGTTTTTCTGCATTTGGAGTTTGGACCTGACAACCTCAGGTAAGTACAGAGAGAATTTCATGGCACACATCAGTGTTGTCATGATCTTTCTATCCCCAGGTGATAACCATGTTATTCTGAAATAAGAACAGCAAATTATGTTTCCAGAATAGGTTCAAAGTCTTTGGAAGTAAGATTTGAGTTATTTGGAAATATTTTCTCCTAAAAGTCAAGTCTCCTATATACTATGTTGACCATGTATTTCAATATATGCCTGTCATCCTGGTGTAACTATGAATACTGCTTTCTTCACTCTCAAAAAATTATCTAACTTCGACAATAAATTATATAGTCATTCTGCCTCAGGACTATATTCTTCAAGGAAGTTACCTAAATAACTACGCAGGGATCTGATTAGAATAGGCAAATGTCCATGATCATAGAGAAAGTATCTGGTAAAAGGAAATATTACTAATCTTGTACCCAATATGGAGAAATGAACATACTAAAAAGTCATGCTTTTAAGTTAATGGACAGAAGATTGTGAATCTCTAGACAGTCCAAAGCATCAACACAACCAGAATTGTTAGTGTAGATATGTAAGAATTATGGTTTCTCCATAAAATATGACAAACTTTCCATTGTTGGTGCTTTGCAGGCTTGATTTCTAGCCATAACATTTGACCTTTGTTTTGCCCTGTTCTCCCAGATGACCACGTAAGATTTTCCAATCTGAGAAGAATGATGAACTAATGTACAAATCTTACTCCACACTTGCAGCGAGGAAACTAGAAGATGACAGCTACAAGTTTCTGAATCTGGATAATCTTATCTCTTGAAACTAACACATTCGCTATACTCTGAAACTGCATTCTTCTTTTTGGCATAAATAATATGTGGGTGTGTTTGCAAAAAGTGTAGAAAGATCACGTGGAAAGGCAGACTAGTGTTTAGCTCACAGTGAGTGATTAGATGACAGATTTGAGCCTGGCCCAGTGCTCTGTTCGGGAAGAAAGACTTGGCTTTCAAGGTGTCCCACTCTTTCTGCTGAAAAATAGCTGGTGTACATTGCAACGAACAGCAGTGAGCAACGCCAATCAGTATAGCAGCCATGGCAAAACATTCCAACATACTGCATATGAAATGAGATTCTACATTACTTTGAGGGCAAAACGAAATTCATAGAATTAATCTTTTGTCTCAGTTTGTGTTTATTAAGAAAATGATTACCACGATTGGGTTCATCTCAATATCCTTCCCAAATTTTTTAAATCACTCATTCATCTACTCAGATAATCAACTCTCAGGTGCCAGCTGTCTCCACTGTTCAGAAACAAAGTCCCATCCTCCATGAATTTACAAAACAAGACAGAAAAACCAATGACTAAACTCAGTAAATGATAATAGGTGTTGTGATAGAAGTCCACACGCAGTAAAGCAGAGACACTGAGAAGGGCAGTTCTATTCCTGGGTCAGAAAAAGCCTTACAGTATATGTGACACTTGACTGAGCCTTTGGAGATGGGCAGGTGACTGTAGAATTCCAGATGGTTACACAGAGCTATGCTGGGAACCACTTGGGCTAGTCAGGAAACTGGAAGTGTATACTTGAGAATGGGACTCTCACAAAAAAGATGAGAGAATTGTAAGGAGATTTAAAATACAGGCAATGTCATGCTAAGGATAGTAGACTTTTTACTATAGAAATGGGAAGATATGAGGTATTTTAAGCAAGGAACTAGTATATCCAGACTTGAATTTTAGAACTACAAACAGGGCCGGGCATGGAGGCTCATGTCTGTAATCCCAGCACTTTGGGAGGCCAAGGTAGGCAGATCATGAGGTCAGGAGATCAAGACCATCCTGGGTAACACGGTGAAATCCCATCTCTACCAAAAACACAAAATTAGCCAGGTGTGGTGGCACGCACCTGTAGTCCCAGCTACTTGGGAGGCTGAGGCAGTGAGCTGAGATCACACTAGTGCACTTCAGCCTGGGGGACAGAGCGAGACTCTGTCTTAAAAAAACAAACAAACAAACAAACAAACAAAAAACCTACAAATGATATGGAAAATCGAGGGACAAATATCTCTCAATTTGGCAGTGTTGTGCTACAGGTATTTAATCAAGACTCGGCAAGTCTGCTCCACATAGGTTGTATCTGAGCTGAAGTTCAAAGAATGAACAGGTGTTAACCAGAAAAGGAAGTCATTACAGGGAGGAGGAAGGGAATTAGGGTAACAGAACCAGAAACTACCGCAATGTAGCATAAATAGAGTGGCAGAAAATTATCAGAAATAAGACTTCAGCAAAGGGTATATCCTAGATCAAGAGGAAAATAATTGTCAAAGGATTCCTACTTCCTCCCACTGTCGATGGCACAGAATTCAGGGCCAGCGTGTCACATAACTCCATGGAGTACTGTCTACATCCCCGTCTAAGTGAATGATATCCTTTAGTGTTTTGCAGTGCACAGTTGTACATGTAAATCTAGAAAGGTATAAGCACTGAAATCATATAAACAGATTTGTATGTGTAGATAAACCGGAAACTTGGACTGCTTAGTGAAACTGGATTTAGAAAAAGCCCAGAGTCTACAGTACCTAGTAAGACAAGTGACAGCAAAGAGAAAAAGATTTTCGGAAGCAAGTCTTACAGTTAAATGAAACCATGGGAAGTGCCAAATTGTTCACTCCTCAGAACCTTTAAACTTGCTTTCCCTCTTATTTGTCTCTTTCACCCACTCTTCATTAATTCCAGCATTTCATCGTTCCTTACTGTGACCAAAGTCACCTTCTCACAGAAGGCTTTCATGACTCCTAAGAGCCTTAATGATTTTTGCAATAAAGATAGTTCACTCAACTGATGCATTGCACTCAATGTATATTTTAGATAAAATGCTATGTCCTTTCACTCTTTATTTACTCATCTGTTTTATGCTTTTTCAAAACACTCATCCCTAGCAGAAAGCATATTATTTGTTTCTTTACAGATTTGTTTTCTCAACCCTAACTCTTCAATGAGAACACAGTAGTCCTTCCTTATCCCTGGTTTTACTTTCTGCAGTTTCAGTTACCTAAGGTCAACAGCAGCTTAATATGAAATGGAAAAGTCCAGAAATAATTTATGTTTTAAATGCTATGTCACAATGCCTAAAGCATTCACCTCACTTCATCTTATCACATAGGTGTCTTATAATTTCACGTCATCTGAAGAAGGGTGAGTAAAGTACAATAAAATATGTTGAGAGAGACCACATTGGCATGGCTTATATTACAGTGTATTGTTACAATCATTCCATTTTATTATTAGTTATTGTGATTAATTTCTTACTGTAATTTATATTTTAAATTTTATCATAGGTATAGACATATAGGAAAAAACAGCGCAGTCATGCATTACTTAATGATAGGGGTACATTCTGAGAAGTTAGTTTTCAGGTAATTTTGTTTTGCAAACATTATAGAGTGTACTTACACAAACCTAGGTGGTCTAGCCTACTACACACCTAGGCTATGTAGTATACCCTATTGCTCCTAGGCTCCTAGGACAGTATGTTAATGTCCTAAAAGCTGTAGTCAATTGTAACAAAATGGTAAGTATTTTTGTAATTAAACATATCTAAACATAGAAAAGATATAGTAAAAATATCTTATTATAATCTTATAGGGCTACTATCTTTATGTAGTCTATTGTGTACCAAATATTGTTATGCATATATATGTATTTAATATGAAAGTAATGTTTTTATATTTTATTTATATTTTAAATGCATTGCTCCATTCTTGTTATGCATTCTTCATGTTATGCATAAATATACATGTTTTCATAGCATATATATGTGTACATGTATTCATAGCATGTACATATATGCTGGGATTACAGGTGCCTGCCACCAGGCCCGGCTAATTTTTATATTTTGGTAGAGACAAGGTTTCTCCATGTTGGCTAGGCTGATCTCGAACTCTTGATCTCAGGTGGTCCACCCATCTCAGCCTCCTAAAGTGCTAGGATTACACACATGAGCCACCACGCCCACCCACAAATTCTGTGTTTTTAACAGTTGTATTTAGATATATCTATTATATATATAAGATATAATATATTTAGATATAATATAAATATATATACACACACACACACACGCACACACACACACAGGGTTTGGTACTATCCATGGTTTTAAGCATTTACTGGGGGTCTTGGAATGTATCCTCCATGGGTAAGGGGGTAAACTACTGTAACTACTGTACAAAGCTCATGAAAATAGTACTTAATGATGTCTATAACTGTATCCCCAGCACCTGAAAAAAATTCTAAAATATAAAATTATAAATTATAAAAGATTAATCAATGAATCAAGACTGAATAATGAAATTTAACATGGGGACATGTAAAAAAGAGGGAGGAGTAAAGAGGACTTCTAGAGAGGGTAAGTCGGTACAAGAGCAGGTTTGAGAAAATATAAGTTTAAGTTATGCACCTCAAGCTTTCAACGGTGGTTTCCAGTAGACGATTGAACATAGAGCAATCTACACTGGAGTCAGTAGCATGAGATGGTGGTTGAACATGAGCAATTTCCCAAGGGGAATATGTATCATAAAAATAACACACTAAAAACCATCAGCATTTATTAGAAATGTAAAAGAGATGCCTCTAAAGGAATCAGAGAAGTAACTATCAAAGGAATAACAGGTCAACCAGAAGAGTACCGTTCTGAAAGACAAGGCGCAGTAGGGTCCAGAGACAGGTTATGGCCAACTTTGTCAAGAGCTTCCAAGATAATCAATAAGAAAAAGACTGAAAATTAATTTTTGCTAATATTACAAACTGGGACTAATAGCTGTTGGAGATGAATAACAAACTGCTGGCAAAACTGGAAATGTGCTCTGAGAGATTTTTTTTTAGTTTGAAATGTATTTGTATTGATCTGCATGTCTAGATTCTGACTTAGATTAGAGTAGGGATACTGGGGGATTAAAGCAAACTCCTTACATACTAGCAGCATAACCATGGTTGCGAGGCTTAATTCTCTGTGACCTAGTTACCTCATTTGGAAAATGGAAAACTATGCTGGTACCTATCACATAGATTTTATGAGAATTGAATGAGGTAATATACATATAAATTCATCAGCATACAATTATCATTCAGTGAATATTTACTGACAAAGTTGTATTTTATTATTATTATCCATCCCCATTCTCTACAATAGTACACACTGTTGTACAGAATACGAGCTTCAAAGATATCTTGGCATAGCTGAAATAAAATGGAGCTAATGTCCCAGGCTGGGGACACTAAAGTTAACTTACACAGTTTAAACAAACTTAGTAACTTTCTTAATTCATCTAAATCATAATCATTGAATTTAAGCAAATCTGAATAATTTAGAATTGCTAATAATTTCACAAATCTGTATTAGTGATAAAATACTTCTAATTTTTTAAATGGTCAGTTTAATAACTCAAACTAATTCCATATATCCCTCACCTCTATTTAATTGATACTTATAATATTACTTCTTTGTAAATTAACTGTCAAACTTAATTCTCTAATATAATCTCCATTTGGATTCCCGCTGGAAAGAAAAAGAAATAGAATTCCAGGATGAAATGTCTAGTTTCATGTTCATTAATTGAGTCTTCCATTTTTCCAAAATATTAGATTTGACATTAAATTTCTTAATCTCCATAAATAATTGCAATGATATTAAACAGATACGACTTACCAATTTGAAACAGTGCTCTCTAGTTTTGCATTTAATATGAAAGCAATTGTTTTTATATTTTATTTATATTGTAAATGCTTTGCTGTATTTTTTTCCTTAATAAAAATGATCCTGCTTGTGTCTACATTTTAACAGAATACTGCAGCTACTTGAGCATACACTTATTTTGTAATGGTGTAAACTTAAGAGCAGAATTTGTGTTTGTGTAGCATGTGTGATGCCGTTCAAAACATCCTACCATTCTAGAATTTCTAGAAAATCCATCGAATGAGATAAATAATATCCGTTTTGGGGGGACTCAAAATCCGTGCTTCTATTTTAGATAAAAAACAGTCTGAAATTTAAAAATATGTGTACGTATATGCAAACAATTGATTTCCTTTCCCAACAGATTCCATCTATCTAAGAATTCATGGACACAAAGGTTACCCACTTATCCAGCTGTAAAGAACAAAGCAGTAGGAGGTTAAAAAGCTGATGCTACTCAGGTAATCAAGCTTTTTTTTTCCCTTTGTAATGACACTCTGGAATTAAAGCAGGAATAATGTAAACTTAAAATAACAAGGCAGTTCTCCCCAAAATATATGTTTTTACTTGCAAATATTTTGCTGGCTTGTAATCATTTTAAACAGATTCTCTTTTCCTCTGCCTCTGCAAGTGGACATATGTAATAATAATTTATATTATTTAAAAGCAGAAAAAAAATGCACAGATAGGGAATTGAGGGCAATTTGTTTAGCCCCTGTAATAATTTAATACTTATTTCACTCAAATATTATTTTATATTTCTGTGTATCCAGGATTCATTGCTACCCAGGTACGAAATATCTCAGAGATGATCTCCCTCAAAAAGACAATTTCTGTTTCCTCTATATAATAATTCTGGAGACTCGGACGCTGGCTGCCAATTGCCTTTCAGCAAGTCACTTAGCCTTGCCAAGTTAGAATTCCTTCCCCTAGCCAGGCACGGTTGCTTATGCCTGGTCAAGGTGGGAGGATCACCCAAGGTCAGGAGTTTGAGACTAGCCTGGCCAACATAATGAAAACTCGTTTCTACTAAAAATACAAAAATTAGCTGGCATGGTGGCACACGCCTGTAATACCAGGTACTTGGGAGGCTGAGGCAGGAGAATTGCTTGAACCTAGGAGGCGGAAGTTTCAGTAAGCTGAGAGGGTGCCATTGCACTCCAGCCTGGGCAAGAGAGAGAGACTCGGTCTCAAAAAACAAAAACAAAAAAATTCCTTCTCCTACAAAATTGTGGTGTTCAGAGAAAATTTTGACCAACAGAGGGGTACTTGAAAATATGAATGGTTATTTGTGCAGTCAAAATTAATGGGTGTCTGACTGGTGCTTAATGGTAGATCCTGCAATGTGTAGAGCTAGCTATGCCCAATAAAGAATAATCCCACCTACAATGTTATCAATAACGTTGTGACTCATAAACTGAGAGCTGGTCTCTAACGTAATTTCCAATTCTATAATTTCGTAAAGCATGTTTTAAAGGTGATTACGGTAGACATTTTGGTTATCTGCTCCTATCCCATTGTCTCTTACCATTTCAGGGCATACCCTGAATTCCATCTGAACAGCTGTGTTGCTCTGCCCCAATGCTTTTTTGGATCTCGCCATCAGCAGTCTATAGAATTATCGGTAATTAATGTCTCTGGGATCAGCTTTAAATCAGGGACTGAGTGTACTATTTTCCCTCCTGTGGAGAGGTGTGGGAGTCACTCTCAGTTAAGCATTCTCCAGTGCTCCCCAAAGGATTCAATCCCAGTTGCCCACAGTGTTGGCAGGCTCCCCAGTGGACCCTTTATTGTGCCTTTTCTTCCCTATTCCACTTTCTCATTGGTATTTCTTAAGATCACCTCCCAGATAATCTACTTGTACTGAAATCCATACCTTAGAGTCTGCATTTTGCTGGAACATGAACTGAGACAGTAACATATTTCCTCTAAGTGAAAAAGGGTCTCAGAGAATAAATATATCTTAGCAGTATTTGTTCAAACCTGTCAGCAACAGACTTGCTGAAGATGGAGGCTGGTGGGAATTGAAATGAAAAAGAATGAGGAAAACATTGGAAGAATGACTCTGCTATAGGCGGGGGATCTCTCTGAATCATAGTGCAGATTTTACATCATGGAGAGGCAGTAGTGATGTCAGACAAAAAGGCTGGAGGAAGGAGCCCTAAAGAACTCAAGGGCCTTAAGGCCAAGAACTGATCTCATGAGAGAATAATGCAAGAATCTGTATAAACCAAGGGCCAAAAGATATTCTATGCACATATAAAAATCAGGAAACACTAATACTTCATGCCAGTGTTAACCTTCAAATATATCCTGGGCATTTAGTAGAGACTTGGCTAAGCACTGGAATTTTCTGAACTTCATATATAAGAGACTTCCATCTGGTCAAGCACCAAATCACACAATACCATGCCAAGAACATCCAATAAATGAAGGGATTCCCTTTCAATCTATTTAAAAATAGCGTCCAAACATCTGGCTTTCCTAGAAATCACTTCCACAGCAAGTCACAGAAACAAACCACTGCATGTTATATAATAGAATGCAACTCCTTGAGCTTTTGTCTAAATACGTATTCTCTCAGCAGTAAAATATGAAGGTCATGTAGTAGTTGTGGCTACATGCATTAAAAAGAGAAACATAGGCTTGGATTTATGTATCATTTTCTACAATTGCTATATCAACTCTGCCTAGTGGTAGATTATTCTGAAAGTTGCCAGTTGTCATGATTTTATTGTAATTGAATGAAAACTGGCAAAAAAAAAAAAAAGATGCAGATGTTTAGCATTTTAATACATCTTACTGAGCTAAATATACCACTATCTCTATTTCATAATTTTATGTAATTTCACATACGTAGTTAGAATACATATCAATACAGCTTTATGAGAATGGTATTATTAGTCTCATTTCACAGAGGAAGGAAGTGAGGCTCAGAGACATTAAATATCTTGCCCAGGAGCATAATAGCTAAGAAGTGCAGAAATGAGATTCCAAATACCCAGTGTGCCTGCCTGCAAAGCATATGCTTTCTCATTTATTACATTTTGGCAGAACATGTCACTATATTAGAGGTTTTTGGTAAGAACTAGGCAGATACTCCCAATGCAATCCCTTCCTCTCCCCCCTCCCCATGATAGGCCCCGTTGTGTGATGTTCCCCTTCCCGAGTCCAAGTGATCTCATTGTTCAGTTCCCACCTATGAGTGAGAACATGCGGTGTTTGGTTTTCTGTTCTTGTGATAGTTTGCTAAGACCTGATGTAAATGACGAGTTGATGGGTGCTGACGAGTTGATGGGTGCAGCACAGCAACATGGCACAAGTATATATATGTAACAAATCTGCACCTTATGCACATGTACCCTAGAACTCAAAGTATAATAATAAAAAATAAATAAAAAAAAGAACTAGGCAGATACATTCTACTTCACTATACATGTGGAAGAAATATGTAAATGAAATAATGATAATGTTGCATTTTCTAATAGATTTCACATGCCAAAAATAAGGCTTGAGGTTAGTCAAACCATATTTGTAAAACCGTACTGCAAATAGTTGATTAGAAACTTACAAGGATAATGATCACATTAAACTAAAGCACTGCTGTATTCTAATAAAACAGTCTTGCTTTTCAGAATGGCTTTCCATCTTTTGTCCAGGAGGAATATTTCTGGCAAATAGCCACCAAATGCTTATAGATTCTTTTTGGAATATTTCATGCTTCCTCAAGATGTTAATTTGGTGACATTGAGAATACATCAAGTCAAGTGCATAGTTAGAAGCTGATGAGCATATAAAAATATGAATTTGGTTAGACATATGTCCTATTATTTCAGAATAGTTCCCTCATGAGGGCCATAGGGAAGAGCCACAATTTGGTATAATTTTCCTTCCATATTGTAATATATCTCATATACCTAGAAATGTATTTGGAGTAATTATATTTTCTCACTAATCATCATGAACCTAATATTTGTGAATATACCAAACTGGGAGTCAGGAAATGTGTATTCTTCATTGGTTTCTCATCTTACCTCTCTATTCAACCTTGAGTAACGTTGGAAGTTACAATAATCTTAAAAGCCATTGAGTTTGTTGATTCCATTTTACAGAGTTTTGAGAGGGAGGGAGGGAAGAAGGAAGGGAGAGAGAGAGAGAGAAAGAGAGACAGAGAGAGATATTTCGGCAAATGAAGTGACTTCATCAAGGCAACCCTACTAATAAGTAGGCAGGCTAACACAGAGCTTCTGACTCCAAGACTAGTGCTTTAAAAATATTTCTGGAGTGCACCCCCATCATGATATGGCTTCACTAACATGTTTCAAAGTTCAATTCTAAAATGAAATAATTCTATAATGGTCTCATCTGTAAGCTACAGCAGATGAAGCATGGAAGAAATTCAGAACCATACATATTTTTGGAGGAAGTTAGAAAGTCATATAGTCATAAAAAAAAAGTTTCACTTAAAGAAGTAAAAAATAAAATAGGTTAACTTGTATTTGAAGATTGGGGTAAACACCAAATTCTGACATAAACAAGGCTGTGTGGGGTAAGAAAAACATGTTTCAGAATCAGGCTTTGCACAGAAATGTTGGCAAAGCCATAATTACTGTGGTCCTAGAGTGTGCTTCTCTAATATGGTATTTCATTCCCTTGAAGATATTTATTTACTTTTTGGTATGTTCTTTGCATAGATTAAGACACAGTTTTGAAATGTGTTTCCAAATTATGTATCCAGGAGGAAAATACGCTCTTCTTTAAAAGTGCAGAATACAAATTTGAAAATAATCTATTTTCTATAATCATTTTACATTTCACTCTTCTACTGAAAAGTTAGGATCTGGATTTTTTTTCTTTCATTTCCTGCATGAAGATTTCTTTTAAATGCCCTACAGTTCCAGAGTATTAGTTGCACAATCCAGCTTTTATTAAAATTCTATTTCCTTTTAACTGGGAGAATGCAAGCTACATCAATCTGATATAATGTAGATATGTTGGGAAAAAGAACTGAGTCTTAAGATACCAATTTTCAACCATTATCAAGTGGGTGGATTAATTTCCTGAAATGCCGAGGAATATCAATGGTCTACTAAGAAGGTTATTTCTAAAGATATTCATTTTGGCCACTATTGCTTACTGATTTTCTTTTTCTCTCTTTTCAAAATAATAATACAAAGAGCCAATTCCAAGTACTCACTTCTACCTGCGCCAAGGCAGTGGTGCTGGAGAGCAGATAATAGAATTTAAAGGGCACATATAGCTTTCTGTCAGGTTACTCAAGATCTCTTACAATAATAGCAAAGTAAACAAACTAAGCTGCCCAATATTTAAAATTATATTATATTTAATATATTATATTAAAATATAATTATATTTAATATATTATATTAAAAATAATTATATTTAATATATTATATTAAAACATAATTATATTTAATATAAACTAATGACATAGTTTCATTCACATGGATAATTATAAAACAATTCTTTTAAAAGTACTGGGGTCTCTGCCCATGTAGCTCTTTTATATCTGTAATGGGAATGGTTTTAAAATTCACTTCCTGATGAAAACACAGACACACACCCCCCCCACACACACACACACTCACACTCTTATACTGCTTGTGGCACCTAGCCTTCAAGCTGGCCCACATCATCCTCTGTTCCCCATGGTAAGTTACCCATGTCAAGTCCTCTCCCATGATGAATAGGGCTGATCTCATTAACTAATAGTATACTGTGAATATAACAACTTGTAGCCTCTGAGACTAGTCATAGAAGACATTTCCCCATTGCAGGCCCTTTCTTGAATCATTTACTGTGGGGAAATTCAGCTGCTGTATCTTGAGTCTTAAGCAGGTGAGGTCCATGATCTGGGTAGGGGGAACTGAGGCCTCCTTCCAACAACAGTATCTGCTTGCCATCCGTGTGACTGAGTCACTTTGAAAACAGATCCTTGAGTACCAGTCAAGCCTTACTGACTGCAGGTTTGGCTGGCATCCTAACCTTAACCTCATGAGAGACTCAGTTCACACATTTAAGCCATTATTCTATTTTTGACCACAGAAACTATGTAAGATAATAAATATGTAATGTTTTAAGCTACAAAATGTTTGAATACTTATTCTGCAATCGATAACTGTGATACATCATTTCTTGATTTTATCATTTTAGATATTCTGTATTAATTTATCATTAATGGAAATGAGGGTATAGCTCTTAACTATTCATTCCAACCATTCAATATGGTGTATTTCAGTTTTTAAAATTAATCAGTTTTCAGTAGTTTCACTATTAATGACCTTATAAATATGATTCACAGCTGAGCCATTAATTACATTGTTTTACTTGATACAATATCGGTTTCACTAACGTTAATGACTCATTCTTCCTGAAATTTTTGCTTACTATTCTCTGTAGTGACAACTAATTTATCCCCAAACTCTACAAGTGAAATGGAAATGTCACAGTAGGGTCTGGTAGTTTAGCAGGTTTTTGTTGTTGTTGTTTTTGTTTTTTGGTGGATGAGAAGGGAGGTATTTATTTATTTATTTATACTTATTTTTAGCTTGAACACTTTGCTGTGAGAGCTTATGATTCTCTTCATTTTATCTGGGTTAGTTACTCTCTGGGACTGCTAAAAAAATGGGATCCTGGAATATCCCTTCACTATCTTCCTGATGACTCTTTTTTGATCTCTCCTGTGATGGATCCTCTGATTCCTAGACATCAATCTTATATCTACTTTCTTTGTGATTTTCATCCTTTTTTTTCTGCAACATATTGTCTAGTAGTTTCTTGAGAAAGTTATTGTTTGAGATCTTGTGTGTCTGAAGATGTCTTTATTCTAATAAGCTCTACTGGCCAGATATGGATCACTAGCTTGCTAATTACTTTGCATCAGTACTTTGAAGATGCTTATTTAATGTCTTCTAATGTCAAATATTGCCATTATGAAGATTCTTTCTGAGATTCCATCCTCTGTTTTCAAATCTATTGTTTCTTCTTTGGAATAGTTTATTTTTTACATTTGGGAATTTCATAATGATGTGCCCTAGCAAAAATTATTTTCTTTTTCTCCATCCATTGTTCATGGATTGTTTCTTTCCCATTTTTTTCTGTTCTTTCTTCCTGGAATTCTTGTTGATCTTTATGAATTGATCTTCTATTTGTTTTATATTTCTCCTTTTATATTATATACCTAAGTCTTTTTGTTCTTTTTCAATGTCTACAACTTTGTCTAATACAATTTATATGGATTTTATGTTCCTTTTGATATCATCTCGTCATTAACAAAAGAATTTCTAAAATTTCATTTTGGATATTAATCTTTTTCTTCTTATACTCCCCACTTTCACATTCTATTTCTTTAGTTTTCTTACTATTGTTCCTTTCATGTTAGAAGCTCTGCTCACATATCTGATCATCACTGAATATCCATTAATATTTAAGAAAGAGATGCTAAAGGCTTATTGGAACTTCTTACCACATAGTTTGAGGAATGATGATCCTTGCTGTAGAGTGGCCAGATAGCCCCATTAGTTTTTCCAAATAATTGTCCCCATGTTATTTGGAACAACTATGTGGCAATGTCACATCTTTTCTCTTGGTTTGTCCCATTTTCAGATAAAAGCCTTCCAATTTTCTTCATGACAGAGTATGGTTAGCAGGCAGGGTATTTTTGTTTGTTTGTTTTTTGTTGTTACTGTTATTCTTCTTGTTGTTGTTTGAGACGGTGTCTTGCTCTGTTGCCCAGGCTGGAGTACAGCAACGCTGTCTTGGCTCACTGCAGCTTCTGCTTCCCAGACACAAGCAGTTCTTGTGCCTGAGTCTCCTGAATAGCTGGAATTATAGGCCCGCACCACCATGCCCGGTTAATATTTTTGTATTTTTAGTAGAGATGGGGTTTCACCATGTTGGTCAGACTGGTCTTAAACTCCTGACCTCAAGTGATCTCCCTGCCTTGGCCTCCCAAAGTGTTCGGATTACAGGCATGCGCCATTGCGCCCAGCCAGAATAAGGATGTAATCATCACTTTCTCCCTGTTTTGTTAGTGCTTGTGCCCTCAGCTGACTTGGTGTCTCTTAGGCCATAGAAAGAAAAGTATTATTATTCCACCATGTTTAAACAGAAGTCTAGTCTACTCCATTTTGGACTACTTATGAACTTTAGAATACTTACAACATATTATATTCTAAGTATTTTAAAATTAATCTTTAAGACTTTAAGTTAATCATTCTATGGTTTCTACATATTGATTTTGGGCCTGTTTCCTGGGATATAATGTATGTCATTTCCACCCTGGCCTCTACTTCCTTTACCCCACCAAATTTTCCTCATATACTGTATATAAGACACTAAGGACATACATCTTGGACCATGTACTGTAGTAGGCATAGGCTGAACAAGGATTAGTGAATAAAACATGTGTGATATGAAGCATACAATCTAATGGAACAGATTCACATTAAATAAATAAAAAAATGAATTAATAATACTGAGTTGTAATAAATGCTAAAGGATATAAGAAAGATAGAACGCAATAGAACAATTTTCTTGTTTTACTTTAGCACAGTTTCTAAAAGTGCTAACTAAAATTATAGGAGAAAGTTTTCAGTAGACACATAATGCTTTTGACTCGTGTTGTGCTAAAAGTAACGAAAATGCTCATGTATTTTTTGTACATAAACAGTTGTTAAGTAGCATCTCTCCCTATTTACCTGTGTAAATATGTGTGGTTTCATATGTTCACTTTCACTAAGTATGGGCTTTTATATCTATGTTAAATTTATCTTGTGAGAAAACATCTAATTTCTTACATTATTATTAAATATTTGAATTAAATTTGCATTATTTTTTCAAACATATTAACTCTATCTCCCATAGTTATGCCTTTGCCAAAAATGATAAACATATTTTCTTTGACATCAGTATCCAAGTTATGAAGACAGCATAAGGGATTTGTACAAAGCCATAAGGGCACTTCATGTAGACTGACATCATTTCATTAATCAACTCTTAGGCTTTAGTTTTTAATTGTCTGTATTTGGCTTTTCTTCCTAGAATGCTTGCCTTCCCTACCTTTTGATAGTTTGGAGTTGCAGACTAATTGAGAGATATCCCAACCTCACGTGGCCAAAGGCATTTGGCATTTGGTTGCATTTGACTGCTTCTCATCAAGGCAGGAGAGGAAAAATGAAAGCTCGCATTCTTTTCTTTCCTTTTAGCTGATATCATCACCACTTTTTATCTCCCATATCAGCAAAGGACACAGATTGTTATGGGCTAAGAAAATAGAAACAAAGCTTCCTGCTTTTGTTGTAGGGGTGCTTATATTAGCCTCTGACCACGAAAGAGGACAGCTACTTGATAATCCAGGAAATTAGTACTGGTATTCATACCCTGTGTTTTTAACGTTGACTTCTGTGATAGCAGGAACTAGTCTAAGGAACAGATGAACGCTCTTTCCTTACTGCGTAAAGGGTGTCCCTTCAGAATTCCTAGGTTCACTTTACTCAAAGTCTCGCAGAGAGTCGGAGAGTCCTTCAGCCAAGTGTTTATAAGTAGCTGTGATCTGCTGCTAGATTCAACACTCCAGCTCTCAAGAGGAAAGTGAAAGAAACAATTTAAAAGAAATTAATCGGTGCTCAGTGACAAGTTACACAGGATGAAGTGGACAAGAAAATATAGCACATTTTCATCTACTTATATTTTTAATGTAGTGTTATTTTGTTTAGCTTGGTTTTATCTTCTAGACTTTTAGTTTAAATTTTTATCTATTCTTTATTTGGCAATTTCATTTAAAAAAAGCGAAAGAAGACATTGAAAAATAAAGGTCTAATGCTTAATTTTGTGAACAAATATCAATAGGAATGTTTTAGTTATTAAAAATGCTTAATAAAATGTTGCATTAGAAATTAGCACATTTTTATTAACTCATAGGTCAATTTAAATTTGAATAGAGAGCTTCATTTTACCAACAATTCTACATTAGGAATTTGAAAGACACAATATCATCTAGTGATACATAAAATAGAAAAGGCATAGAAGTTTGGGAGTCATGAGAACTTGGAGTTTGGATTTCTTTGTGAATTTGGATCAGATACGTAACTTGTTAAAGTTTATTTGACAAATCTGCATAATACTTTGCATTCATAATATTGTTGGGAAGATGATTGATAGAGAAAATGATCCTCTCACATAGTAGGTGCTCCAGAAATGTTTGATTTTGAGCTTAAAAGGCAAGTCAGAGGTTTCTATTTTTCCAAAAAAAAGAGTAAATTTTACTTTTGTTGATAAGAAGATAGGAACATTCTTGGCTGGAATATGTCATGATCTGACAATTAATAGAAATTTGCCCATGTTGGCTTTCTCTCCCTTTTCTTTCTTTCCACTCTTCTTATCTGCAGTTCATTCTACACTGAAAAAATGCAAAATTAAGATCAAATGTCAAGTACTTCCCTTACATTCTGGAGAAAAATGCACTTCTCCTTTGCTTAGAACGGAAAGAATCAGAATATTTTAAAAAACTGCAAATCGTGCAAACCTGGGGAAATACATACCAAAAGAAGGTAATAAATTAAGAAGAACACTTACAGAGATAGCCTGGGGTGATAAGAGTTTAAAATTTTGATCTTTTTGTTCATCTTAGAAAAATTATCATATATGTATTCTCTCTAGCTCACAGTCTTCTCATTTTCAAAATGAGAGAAACAGTGAAACTATTATGTTTCTTATCAGCATTAAATTATATAATGCTTGTGGCATCCCCAAAATTGACTCCATTCAAAAAAAATCCATGTTAATTATTATTTGCCAAAAAAGACAATCTCCAAATTTCTTTATTTTGTAAAAGTATTCCATGACTTAATCCTATAGATGAGGTGAATATGGAGATTATTTGCTCTGTAACTTTACTATCATCTCCCTATCCTCGTATTTTGTTGTGAGATCATGGAAACCTCTATCAAACTCTCTTTATGCAATAAGTTATAACAAATTAGCAGTGGCTTATAAAGATATATCAAATTAGAGTAAAATGCAACTGAAAATATCATAAATCATTGGGTAATTAATGTTTTCTTAATTTACTGTGGTAAGTATGAGAGAAGAAATTGGAGATGTACAGATTTTAAATGACCTTAACAGTCTTACACAGGAGTGTTTGCAGTATGGTAAGAAGGAAGTGGGTACTTAATGTTTTCAAAAAACAAATGACCTTATGAAAAGTATACAAGGCTATGTTGTTGATATTAGAAAATTGGAAGACAGTCAGAGAATAATTAAAAGACCCTTGCAGATGTAAGTTTGTGAAATGAGAAAGGCTGAGATTTAGGTTATGATCTAAAGACTTGGATTTAGGTGAAGAAGGTAGGGTAAATCTGAGTGACAGTTTCTTGAAGAAAAGAGACACTAGTTGTGAATCATGATAGCAATTACCCTGACAGAATAGAACTGTGGTGGCTAACCAGCTCAGGCTCAGAGACTGCTGCTATGTTCTATTGAATGAGCTGAAATAGTCCAGATTGAGAGCATTCCTCTGAGATCTTAGAAGAAATAACAGATATGAGAACTATAGTTAGGCAGCTTGGTTTTAAATCAGAAGCTGGATAGTTTTTTAAGATAACAAAGCTTAAGATCTATTGTTATAAGACTGAGAACTCAGAGACGAAATGTCTGTGGCATATACAAAGACTAGAGAATAGAAACACTCTGAAAATGGAGTTGGGGCTACTTCTCGGGAGGACAACCCTAAGAATCCACTGTCATCACTCAACTTCACAAAACAGGCAATCAGGTCACAGATATTCATTTGTTTGAAAGGGAATCTGAATATCCTGAAAGATAGCACTGTCTCAAAAGCTACCATCTTAAAAAAAACCAACCAAACAAACACAACAACAACAACAACACAACCCAAACAGCTAGAAGGGAAGTTTATTCAGCTTACAGCATGTCCCTATCTTGCTTTTTTTTTCTTCCTTTAGCCTAAGGTATGTTTACCACTCTACTTTTATAAACCACATCCTTATAATACATGTTCTCTTGGTTGAAATGTATGTCTTAAGATGTAAACACCTAGGTTTCCCTTAGTTTAAGTTTGCATAGATAACTCTGCAGCAAGCATAGAGTCTGTAAAGATTGCTACATAGTAAGTGTCTTCTGATAAAAATCATCTCATAAATATTTTACCTTAGACAATAAAGAAACTCTTGTGTTTGTCTCACATCTTGTCAGCGGACTGGATTTGTTCTCTGACCCAAATTCCAATGAAGAAATAGCACTGCTCTAACATGGTTAAGAATTATTTTGAACAAAGGGCTGCTTTTAAAAAAAGCCAGCATTGTACATGGCAGGGCTGACACTTACCTCCTTTTCTCTGCTATTAGGTTTACATGGTTAGAGCTGCCAAGAAATACAAAAAACGAATAACAACAACAACAAAAACACGCAGTGATGGAAAGACCAAGTTCCAGCCCAGTTCTGTTATGCCCCAATGTTACACCAGGGCATGAGCTTACACCCTTGCTTACCTCTCTCTCTAGATACTGGGGAGTGCAGAGAAAGCTAAGAAAATAGATCTGTTCTATTTTCCTGGTCACTGCTACTGTCATGAAGACTAGAGTTGGGTTGTGTGTGTGTGTGCGCGCGCGCATGTGTGTACATGCGCCTATTGCAAGTCACAATTCACAGATGCTTGTCACCAACTGAAGAAAATATGAGACCACAAGCTGTGTCTTGATGATGGAATTTTTGACTCAAACATAGACCTTTATTTCTCCAAAGAACATGTTCAACTTGCAGATGACTAGACACACCACACACACACACACACACAGGCTTATATATTTTTAAAATGATAACATTCAGCATGTTGAAAAGGATAAAGGGAACTATGACCCTTAAACATGTCAGGAAGAAGGTCAGGTAGAATGGCAAATGCACCAACCTTCTGAAGGTAACATGCCAATAAGCATCAAGAATCAAGAACCTTAATAATTTTCAGTTCTCTTAAATTTACTTTTAACTTATTTAAAAATAATTATACTTTTTGGAAATTATTTCAAGGAATTAAGAGATGGATATGCTTTACATGTATTTCTTTCAAAATGATTTTTAAAATAACCGGTAACTATCTGTTTTTTTCAGAGCACTAAGTGAATTCCCAGCAAACACAATAAATGCAATTAACAAAGCTCTGAGTTCCCCACAGATGTTTGTCTGTGGTCTGTGTATCCCCAGGCTGTGCCATGAGTGACCACTCAAAGAAATGTCACCTTGCAAACAGGTGTATTTTTTCCTCACATAGAACATTTGTCCGAGAGGAAGGTCTGTTTCTTTTATGAAATCTCAGTATTATAAAATCAGCAACTTTACGCAAAAGAGAAGGATTAAAAAATAAAGCAAGAAATTTATATGACTCCAAAGAGCAAATAGAAATATGAAAAAATATTTTTTAAAAAGATGTTTTTGAATGTTGAATGATATCATTTCCCTTATAGGACACAGAAGTAAAGATAAATAGAAGATATGGGGTTGAAATTGACTATTTAATGTGATATAAATTTGATTGTAAGGTCTTTAAAAGATTCTGTGCTAAAAATGCGCATTTACTTTGGAAATGTGTTCTAGCATTTTAAACCATTCATTATCTTTTTAAATGTATACTCTGTCATTGTATACAGATAATCAGCTTCTTCAGGACAGAGACTGTCTGATAGTTCTTTGATCTCTGGAAACATATCCAGGTGAAGGTGATCATGAGAAACATGATTGCCTGGAGTACTCAGAACTATTGACAAACAGACTTTTACTTAGAGACTGTTAAGTTTCTGCTTACAATATGGGGTTTTACTCATGAAAATGTCCATTTTTAGAGATAAAAGAGAAGATGCAGGTGATTTAATTTAAAAATCTAGTTTTACAGTTAAACAAACAGAAATTTTAGAGGTCAAATGAGTTGTTGCAAGTTACACAGTTGGCCGGGTGCAGTGGCTCACACCTGTAATCCCAACACTTTGGGAGGCTGAGGCAGGCGGATCACCATGTCAGGAGATCGAGACCATCCTGGCCAATATGGTGAAATCCCTTCTCTAGTAAAGTACAAAACAAATTAGCCAGGCGTGGTGGTGCGTGCCTATAATCCCAGCTACTCAGGAGGCTGAGGGAGGGGAATCACTTGAACCTGGGAGGCGGAGCTTGCAGTGAGATGAGGTTGCCTGGCAACAGAGCAAGACTCCTCTCAAAAAATAAATAAATAAATAAAATAAAGTTATACAATTATTGTGATTCAACTAGTTGGGAATTAGACCTTCTAAATCCACACCCAAGCTCATTAACCCAAGTAATATTTTTTTTTTCTGTTCCCTCTAAAGATTACTCTTTAATAGGGTAGAATTTCTGTCAAGTGGTTAAATTTTATCGCTGTGGTCAATTTTAATAACAATGCATTTAAGGTATTTATCTACATTACAGAATCAGGTAATACATCCCAGACTTGGCAGTATTTGATGTGACAAAGGTATAGCTTTTAATTATGTTTTTATACTTGGGTAATTGGTGTTTGTGTTGTGCTCTTGCAAGAGTGATAGGGTTGCTACAGTAACAAAACACATAAAGGAACGAACCCCTTAAAAAACAAAGAAATCTAATTTAATCTTAGGAAACTTTAATAACACTTTAAAGTCCAGATAATGAGAAAAGTTCGATTCATCACACTTACTTAAATAAATTCTCTTTTCAATTCTAGCCACCACTTTAAGGTGGTCTTTGACAAACTAGAACAATGAATATCAGCTATAGTTTAAAGAATCTGAATGACATTTCTCTTTTAAGAAGTAGGTAACTGGGCAAAACTGAATAATGATTCTAGTCTCATAGGACCTAGAAAAGACTTGAAAATGATAAGCAGATGAATAGGCATAATAGAGTGAAGTAAAGCTTTTTATTATTTTTCTGTTTTCAAGGCATTCATTCTAAAAAGCCCAATTCAAAACCAAGTAACTGCAATCATTGGCTATACAAAGAGAAGGAGGGAAAGAAATGCAAACTGGTGTCCCTGTTAAACAGCAGCAATTTTTCAACAGCAGTTATGCTTTTGTGCAAATTTAAATTAGATGGTATCTGCTTATAGATTATTAATCAAACAGAAATATTCAACTGAAGTTTCCCCTTGTGATTATTTTATTTTGCATAATTTGCCATTTGCACTTCATCTGCAGCTGCAATCTCACTGATATAAAAGAAATGTCAACTTCAAAGTTGCCATCTCTTACAAATTATAAATTCAGCTTTGTAGATTAATGTTACAAGTGGCCTATTCTTAAGATAATTAAATGTGAATGAGCCACGCTTTAGAGGCAATCAAACAGAAATCTTTTTCCCAAAGATGTGCAAAAATAGATTACCTGAAGAATTTAGTTCTCTGATTTTCCATATATCCATGGAAATCAGCTAACACATTTAATTAAATGGACACGTAAATAAAAATTTTAAGAAAAAGTTTTATTGTTCTTTTCCAAAATATGTATTTTAATGGATTTTAGAAAATCCATTAAAATACTTGTTCATTTGAGAGAAAGTTATTACATTTTCATCTTAGTTTTTCAACAATTATCGAACAGGAAATTTGAGTGTTTGAAATTGAAGAGTAAGCTCTTAAAAAAACAATCCTTACACAAATAACTAAATGCTGGATAAAACACAAAAACACAACTAGCTGAGGGCTTTGGAGGATGAGCCAAGCAGGGAGTTTCTAAAGGGGAATCAAACCTTCGGGCAGCATAGAGTAAAATCCCTATTTTATGGGGGATTTATCCTTAAGATAGCTGTTGCTGCAGTGGAGATAGGTTAAAAATGACTTGTTGTAAACAAACAAACAAACAAACAAAAAGGGCGCTGTGGGGTAACAATGGCTCCCAAAGAGTCAAAGACAGAAAGGAGAGACCAGGAAAAAGGAACCCTCCATTCAGTGCATAAACTCAAGGTAAGTTCCTGGTTGACCCCTGGGACCATTCATGGGGTGAATGGGGGATGGTGGGCAAAATTAAAACAACTTATAACTAAAATTACAAAAACGTGAGATGTGAGCCACAAGGCACTATATGTGTGACAGTCTACAATTTGAGTTTAAACAAGTAAATTGCCTGCAAAAATAAAAACCACCAACAATCTGTTGGAGGTAAAGTAGAACAGAATACAGAATATATTCAGCATAACACTCACAATATCCAGGATGCAATTCAAAATTACTCAGTATAGAAAGGCTGAGAATGTGACCCACTACCAAGGTATTAATAATGAACAGATGCCAATCAGGATGGTGCAGAGGTTAGAATTATCATATGAGGCTCGTAAAGCACCTCTTATAACTATGTTCTTCAAGGTAAATAAAAATGCATTTGTAATGCATGAAAGAATAAAATCTCAGCAAAGATACAATGTAAAAAAGAAAGAGAAGTGTTGGAACTGAAATAAATAAACATCTGAAATAAATTCACTGGGTAAGCTTAATAAGAGAATGGAGATGAAAGAGAAAATGGCCAGTGAACTTGAAAATCTGTCAACAGATTTCACTAAATCAAAAGATGGGAGAGATTTTAAAAATTCTAACCAACCCAACAGACCCTGAGAAATCTATGGAACAATGTCAAAAGTTTTAACATACAGGTAATTGAGTCCCACAAGGGAAGATAAAGAAAATGGGGCAGAAGAGCTGCTTGAAGAAATAATGACTATAACTACCATTTTTGGTAAATGAACAAGATGTTAAATTTAATAGTTGAGCAAATGCCAAATAAGACAAATTCAGAATATATTTTAAGATAATCATACTCAAAATTTTCAAAGTCTAAAGCATGAGAAAATTTTAAAGTACTAGTGAAAATAACATTTATTTTAGAGGTGTAATAATTTGAATAAAAACAGACTTCTCATCAGAAGTCCATGAGGACCAAAAGAGAGCAGGGAAGGAAAAGAAATCTTTACAGAGGTAAAAAATTAAAAATAGGTAAAATTGTCATCTCATAATTTAAAATGTAGTGAGATATGTTTCAAAAATTAATGTCAAATAAATACATATTTAAATAAAAAACTAAGAAAATTTATTTCTATCAAACCTACACTCCAAAAAACATGTTATTAATGAAAAAAAAAAGGTCTTCAGGCTGAAGGGAAACTAAGAAATTATACTAGATGAAAAGCTTGGATCTTTAGTCATAAACAAATGGCATTAAAATGTTAAATTATGAGTAAATATAAAAAACTTTTTAAATTTTTTCAAAATATAATTTACTTTTTAAAGCAAATATTATAAAATTATTTATGGATTTTTAATCTGTGTGTATATTAATTCAGATGACAATTGTAATTAAAGGATAGTGGGAATAAATTGACCTGTTGTATGATTGCAAGATTTCTATATTTTACACAAAATGCTACAAAACATTGAAGTATACTGTTATATATTGTTCATTATTAAGAATATAAATTGTAAGCCATAGAACAGCCACTTAACAATGGTACAAAGAGGTATAGGTAAAAAGCTAATAAAGAAATAACTGAATTCTAAAATATATATTCAAGTACTTAAGAAGAAAGCAGGGAAGGGAAATCAGAGGTCAAAAAATGAAAGATGGCCATCATAAGGACCAGAAAATAAAAGATTATCATCACAAAAACCATTAATAAAATAGTAGAACTAAATCTGAATGTATCTTATAGTAAATGTTAATGGGCTAAGCACTCAAGTCAAAAGGCAAAGATTATGTTCACATATTTTTCAAAAAACCCATAAGACTCCAACATATGCTATCCAAAAGGGATACATTTAAATACAAAGACACAGAGAAACTGAGAGTAAAAGGATGGAAAAAGATTGACAACTAGGTGTCAGAAGGCTGAAGTAGCAATAATAATATCAGATAAAATAGACTTCAAAACATAGAGACATATTTTATAATGATAAAAGGGAGAGGAAGTCACAACAATCATACATGTTTACATATCTAATAACTGAAGTTTAAAATTTTCAAAAATCTGAAAGATTTAAAGGGAGAAATAGACAACTTTACAATCATAGTTTGAGAGTAACACCTTCTCAATGATTGCCAGAATAGTTGGTCTGATGAGGGAATCACTTAGTCACTTTTGATTTGACATTTTTAGATCTTATGAGGACTGCTTTAGACCTTTGGTAAAGGAGTTCAAAAGCCAAAACACGTAAGCTATTTGTCCCAGTTGAAATCCAGTAATAAGATTTTGAAAGTTTTCTTTTTTTTGAGGAGTGAACACTACAGTTAGAAATCTACTTAATTAAAAGCTGATATCCAAGCTACACACACACACACACACACACACAAACACATTTTATTTATATATGTAAATGAAATATATATAATACATATAAAATATATATTAATATATAAAGAGTGTACATAAATGTATATATGTATGTATATATGGCCTTTATGATTTTCTCTTTTTGGATCCTGTTTTGGGGAATATTTTTAGTTGGCTAAAACTTTTTTCTAAATTATGTACATGGTACTTACGTTTGCTTCCTTTCTTAAAAATTGTTCTATTTCTTTTTAATCCACCTTATTCTTCGTTTCTCTTTGTCATATTCAATTTCTTTTGCATTGCCTTACCTGATCTCTTTGGCTTTGAAGGACACGAGAAATTACTTTGTATTGTGAAAAAATTTGACCTTGGTGTGTTTAATGGCTAGGGAACGGGCTGATTGTAGAGTGGACTGATTTGTGTTGGGTTGCCTACCAGCCTCCAGGTAATGTCCTCACAGTGAAGTATACTGTGGAAACATTGCACTGTCTCCTCCTGCTGTGTTTCTCTCTTTTGGGGGACCCAGGATGCAATGCACAAATGGGATCCTTGATTCTGAGGGATACGTGTTTTACTTCCAGCTGTGCCTGCTTCTCATGTAGTTAAATAGTAAGCCCTAAAAACTGTATGGTTTTCTTCCCATATTCACTACAGGGCTCCACCCTAAAGCTAGTAATCTAATTAGGAAACAAGTTAAGTAAAAAGCCAAAATACAACTTTCTAGCACGTAGCTATCCTGAAACTCTTTTGTAAAAGAAATTTACATATTTAAGGAAATCTCCATTTGTAAGGGTGTCTACCTGTGTACATTAAAAGTGTTTACCAATGTTTTAAATTTACAAGTCATCCCTTTGTTTAAGGTGCTTTCTCTGGTCATCTTAACTGAATTGTACTTACATAATTTTTAACTGTGGTTTGAGCAGATGATGATACAATATTTAGGCCAAATGTTTTACCTTTGAACTCTGAGATATAAATTTTCTACTTTGTTTTACAAGAGCTGTCCCTTTAGAATTGCAAATTTGGGGTTGCCTAAGTAATTATTGCTTAGAGAAAACAGGTAATCAAGAGACTGATAGTCTAAAATACTGGAGAGAAACTCTGAAATATGACAAGTGAAGATTTGTTTCTCTGTCTGTATGTCCATGTGTTTATACACATTTATAAGCACATATGATGTTTCACTACTAAAATATGTAAAAGAACTGTAAATACTTGTCTTAAAGAAAAAAAAAACGCTTAAATCAAATATTTTAACAGAAAAATAAAAATTTTACCTCACATAGTTTTCTAGTTCATGTGACTTCAGTAATCTTTGGTAAATTAAGAGTGTTTTAAAGTTACTGGTAAAATAAAATAGAAACATCGTCAGAATTTAATTTAGAAATTCAGTCTGAATTACACAGGCAAGTCAGATACTGCCTTTGCTAGGTGTTTTAAGGTAACAAATTGTGATATTTATGTGTGATCTTTGTTTTTTTTTTTTTTTTTTTTTTTTGAGACGGAGTCTGGCTCTGTCGCCCAGGCTAGAGTGCAGTGGCGGGATCTCGGCTCACCACATTCTCCGTCCCCGGGTTCATGCCATTCTCCTGCCTCAGTCTCCCCAGTAGTTGGGACTACAGGCGCCCGCCACCACGACCAGCTAATTTTTTGTATTTTTAGTACAGACGGGGTTTCACCTTGTTAGTCATGATGGTTTCGATCTCCGACCTCGTGATTGGCCCACCTCAGCCTCCCCAAGTGCTGGGATTATAGGCGTGAGCCACCGTGCCTGGCCTATGTGTGCTGTTTTTGATAAATATTTGACTTGCCTGTTTTACAACTATTAGATTCCGGGCTCTAAACAAATGGACATGAGTTCTTCTTGGCCTAGCTATGCCTCCTGGCAATGCAGGAAAGGGTAAGGCATTAACTACAGCTCTGCTCTTTGTTCTGGGCTCTGCATCTAACATGTAGTTAAAATTGCTTACCTCCTAGGTTTTCCCCTAAAAACAAGAGTTAGAGTCAACACTGTAATAAATAAAATTAAAACTACTAGATATAAAAGAATTCTATATACAAAGCATATAATAAAGTAGGATGTGTTTTTACTAAAAAGGTTATAAAAAAGCATGGAAATGTGGTTTTTGTTAAAGAAAAAGTAATTTTGTCTCATTTAGAGGTTTATAAGAATTGTTTTAAATTAAAGAAAAATGATGGATAAAACTAAACGGATATAGAAAATTGGGAAGGAAAAGAAATATTTGTCCTAAAGTAAAATATTAGAAAAAAACTAAAGGTTAAACTGAGTTACATAAGGTTTATGGCAGATTAATCTTATAAAAGGAATTTTGTTTGTGATCAAGTTGGCTAAAATTTAAAGGGATTATTTCATTTTTTTCTATAAATTAAACATTAATATCAAAAGCACACTGATACAGGGCCAGCATCAGGGCCCTTGTGCTGGAGTAATGGTTTTCTTGGAGCATTGATCTGCTCCTTAATAGAAAATAATTAAAATTTATAAAAGCGTCTACAGAAATCTTAATTCATGGTCAAACTGTTTGAGGTTGGATTAATTTGTTCATAAGATTTTATTAAAATAAGCTTTAGCATTAATAATATGCTATTGAAAGGTAAAATTTGTTTTCTCTTTTGGACAAAGTTTTCAGTTAATAGTAAGAGATAGTAAAAGATTTTTTTTTTTTTAAACCTGTTGAGTAAACTGCAAAAAAAGAGAAGAGAAAGGTAGATTCAGTTGTCTTCATGGTATCTTTATTATGTCCTATTGTTTAAGAAACTGAGTCTCCTCTCAAAGCATAAATGTTTTTGCTTTCTAAAATATTGGCCTAATTTTTGATATCAGATGTTTAAAATCTTAGATTTCACAAACTTTCCAAAATCTAATTTCAAATTCTGTCTTTTTGACCTCATTAACTTTTTAGATATTAGGTCCCCTGAAGTACAAGAAAGACATATTCAGCTTATTTGGTACATTAAAATCATATAGAAAGCATTGTGAAATATAACATAATGTTTAACTTTATTTGGGTTATATTTGTATAAATGTGTTATTAGTATGTGTTCCAAAATAGTATGGGATTTCTATAATTCTGATATGTCTCAGTATGTGTTATCAGTAATAATTATAATTATTATGATAAACTTTTGTATGCCACAGAGGTAACCAAATTTCCTTGTCAATTGTGTCTTTCACCATGGCTGTGCTAAGACTTTTGTCATCCACAGTTGTTTGGCTTTCATTCTCCTCAAAAAGTGGTTTATAATCAGCTAGAGTAGAAAACTTGCTTCTTTAGGGGAATTCATAGAAAGGACCTGGATAGGCATGCTTGAAAGCAGGTTTCTGATAATTTTGGAGATTGTGCCATTGCACTAGAGAAAAAACTTCCAGAACTTTCATTGGAGAGTTAAAGTATTCATGAGGATTGTTGGCCAACATCAGGAAGAACAGGAGTTAATTGCATGCCTCTGGAACATTAGATACTGAAATAATTTTTTATGACTTTTTGTTTGAAACATTGCTAATTCTTTATGTTTTGCTTCTCAGAGTCAAGAAAACTTTTCTCTTTTGAGCTATTTATAGCTTTTTAACAATTGAGTAAAGTATACTATAAACAAAATTTGAAGCCTATTTCTTTCTGTCTGATTTCTCCAGAATTTGGAAACTATTTGTAAGTATTCTTAATTCATGGCAATATAGTTATATGTGTAAGTTGAGTAAGAATCTGTTTCATTTTTAACAGGACACAAATAGACACACTGGTTATTTTATCGTGGCTTCAGCTGGAAGGGCATATCTTCAGATATGACCAGAATGCTTTGAGGAATTAAGATTGATTTTATAGAGCCAATAACAGACCTGTGGAAAAACTGATCACTTGTCTACATGGTTACTTTGTAGGGTTCCTGACCTATGGTAAGTAAAGAATGCCACTTTCTGACAGGTCTAAGAATCTCAAGTTTTGGGGACTTCAAGAAGAGAGGAATTTACCCACTTCATAATAGGTATCCGCAAGCACAGGTAAGTTATTGGCTGGGCTTGAAAGGTTTTTAAAAGTTCAAACTGAGATTCCTTACAAAAAAAGTTCCAGCAAAACCAATGTTTAAAAGCCTATGTGAACAATAATTCCTGTTGCACTTTAGGCAATTAATCAAGCCAAGAATAATAAGACTAAAACTTGTGTTGTAAAGAAATTGGTCCTACTATGATTTGCTTTGGTAAAAAAATGGGGGAATAGAGAGAGAAAAATTGTATTTCAGAAGAGACAGTAGTATGCTATTATTAGATTCTAGCCTTGTCCATTAGTTTTGAGTTTTCATTTTTTCTATACATTTTGGTCTGAATCCTGAATTTTTTATTTGCTCCCAGTCTCCAAATGAACATTTTTCATTTTCATTTTTTTTTTCTTCCGTTTTTCTGACTTGGAATTACTAGAAATTAAAACTGTGCTTTTCTTAAAGCCCTGCAAACTGAAGCTAGACAACGTAAACATTAGTAAAAATAAATAACAGCTACTTATACATGAACAACCTTCACGCCTCCCTGCTGATGTGTGGACTTCTCAGAAAGTTCACTCGCACTCCTGGTCCAAATTACAATCCAGAAGAATCTGTCAGGTTACCATTGCAATCTGAGGATAACTTAGAGACTCTAGAAAAGTTAGTCCATAGATGGGCTGCTCCAGACATTAACCTTTGTTTTCCTTCTGTTTCCATAGAAATGCCTTATTAGAGAGCTGACTGCCTGCATCACATGTAAAGGCAAAGCTCATCTGCAATGCCACCTCTTGGAATGAGACACAGTTGTTTAACTGAACTGATATACTTTCATGACTAAGAGACTAACTAAAGAAGATTTAAACAGTATGTTTAAATTTATTCTTTTCCATGTATACCAATTTGTCTTTCTACTTTTTTGTCTATATCTAATAATCTTTAACACAAATTCTACCAAAGTAATCAGCTTGACTTTTAATGTATAAAAATTGTTTTAAGTTTCAAAGTAGGTACCAAAAGAAATAAAAATATTTTATCCCAAAATATATTTATTTCACGTATTATAAAATGCCTGTTGCAGTGCCAGCAAACAGAAGTGGCCTTGCAAAGGTATCTTTTGTCAGGAAAAATTTTGCATCTGTAGAGAATTTCCATTAACATACCCACGACTTTTCTTTCTTTTCTTCTCTTTTCTTTTTTTTTTTTTTTAGACCGAGTGTCGCTCTGTCACCAGGCTGGAGTTCAGTGGTGCAATCTCGACTGACTGCAAACTCCACCTCCTGGGTTTAAGCAATTCCCCTGCCTCAGCCTCCCAAGTAGCTGGGACTACAGGCACACACCACCACACCCAGCTAATTTTTGTAATTGTTTTTTTAGTAGAGATGGGGTTTCACCATGTTGGCCAGGATGGTCTCAAATCTCTTGACCTCGCGATCTACCCGCCTTGGCCTCCCAAAGTGCTGGGATTACAGGTGTGAACCACTGCGCCCAGCCTACTCAGGCCTTTTCTGTGCGTTTCCTAGACCTAGGAGAGATTGAGAGGTTGACACCTTTAAAAGTCTGAAAGGAAACATTTACCATCTATTTTCTCTGAGGGAAGCTTCATCTACCTAACAAGACCACCCTTGCCAGTCAAGCCTCTTTCTTTCTCTCTCTTATAATCTGCCTTGAAACTAAAACTTGTTTTGGGGCATGCTCTGAGTCCACATTCTTTGTATTATCTAAGATGATATTAATATAAAAGCTTCTGTATCTTAATGTTAGCTTGGGTCTTTATTCTGAAGGCTCTCATGTATACACATGAAATAAATCTGTACATATTTTCTTTCTATTAATCAATCTGCCTCATGTCAGTGATTTCTCAGTGCCCCTTTAGGAGGACAACCCCCTTTAGTAGGTAGTGGGAGAAGATCAGGGGAGCTGCGTTATTCAGGGTGCTCACCTTGCCTGTCAGGAATGAAAAGGAAGGCAGGTTCACTTTAATCTCAGACTGCAATACTCTGCTGCTCCTGTGGTTAACCAACGTATGTCAGAATGAGAGAGAAACAAAAAGCAGGGAGATTAAAAGAGTTAATGTGCTTCAGAGTATTCGAGGGTTAGAGAATGAAAAGAACAATGTAGGGCCTTATACTTTACACTACCTGTTTTGCTGAAAAAATGTGTATCTGAAAGTATAGATACCGACATGCATGACTGTCTATTAAATGAGTTATTTGACAGAAACTATCCATTGTAATACTGGAAAATATCTACACAATTATGAATACCAGTCTTAGGATATTACTTATACTTTAAATTTTAGTGTCAATGCAAGTTAAAGTTTTGTTTAACCATTTGTTTCTGAGCTTCAATATTCCATGACTTCTTGCACAATTACCTTTATAATTAAGTTTTTAAAACACGGAATGCCAACCGGTTAGATTTCAGTTGATCTCATTTTGCTCGCTTTGATGTGTCATTTCAGTCTTTTGATTCTGAGCATTGATTCTAGAATTCACCATAACTGCTTGCTCTTCCAGATTTAAATTGTTCATAAGTTATATTTGTAAAAAATCCTCTCTACTTCAGTTGAAGTTTTTGACAGAAAGTAGGAAGGCACTTGAGCAGAGTTCTGTGAGTGATCTCATGTTCTTTCCCTCCAAGTTGACCTAAAATTTTAATCAGCATTTAGACTGTGATTGTCCACCTGGGGAAACATTAACTTAACTCTTTTAAAGCCATTACTTCTCTTCTTTATTCCCCAAATATTTCAGACAACATTAAAGCATGTATTGATAAAATAAAAATGCATTCTCTATTAATATTTGCATTTTGGTGAATTAATTAATACAATAATCTGTCAACCAAGAAGCTGGGTTTGGTTTGACATTTCATGGTTTTAGGGACTTCAAGCAGGAGCTTTGTAGTTACTGATTGCTTTATCTTAAGTGTACAAACACTGTTCACTTAGATAATTCATCATAGATTTTTGCTAGCTATGTAGTAGGCATAAAATGAACATTGGTCAAGTGAATGAATGCCTGTGTCATTTTTGATAGTTTTAAAATTTTATATTCAACTGATAAGGCTCTTTTCCAATTTTTCACTTTACAAATAATAATGTATTTTATTCAATAATCAGATTCATACATTTTTCCAGTACAATCCAGTCTGAGACATTATTACAGTCTAGGCATACCTGAATATATTTTTGTAATGTTATTCACCCTAACTATAATTATATAGAAGACTATTGTCCAAACTTGAGCATGGAAATTCCTGTCTTTAGTTCATGGAGTTTATTCTTTAATTCATTCATTTGTTCAACAAATATATATGGAGTTCCTGAAATTCAGTCCCCATCCCAAACAAAAAGAATTGTATTTGGGAGAAAAAGCTCAATTACAAATCAAATTCTGCTACTAAAAGCATTTGCCTTTGCATCTTTTCATGTGGGGCTGACATTTAAAAACACCCTTTGTTTCCTGTGTGTGCAACAGATGATTCCATGTGGCATGCCCCAAGTATGTAGCTATTTGGGACTCTTGCTGTATTTGAGCTTCACCTGCTTTGAAAGATCATTGTCTGTTTCTTAGGAGGGTTCCACGGGTATCATCTTCATGATGGTAGGGTAAGCCAACTGCATCATACATGGAAGCCATTACAAAGCCTCTGTATTACAAATTTTATTATATGAATATTGGTTAATTTTGGAATAAGTGTGATGTGGTACTGAGAAGAATGTATATTCTGTTGATTTGGGGTGGAGAGTTCTGTAGATGTCTACTAGGTCTGCTTGGTGCAGTTGGGTTCAATTCCTGGATATCCTTGTTAACTTTCTGTCTCATTGATCTGTCTAATGTTGACCGTGGGGTGTTAAAGTCTCCCATTATTATTGTATGGGAGTCTAAGTCTCTTTGTAAGTCTCTAAGGATGTGCTTTATGAATCTGGGCGCTCCTGTATTAGGTGCATATATATTTAGGATAGTTAGCTCTTCCTGTTGAATTGATCCCTTTACCATTATGAAATGGCCTTCTTTGTCTCTTTTGATCTTTGATGGGTTAAAGTCTGTTTTATCAGAGACTAGGATTGCAACTCCTGCCTTTTTTTGTTTTCCATTTGCTTGGTAGATCTTCCTCCATCCCTTTATTTTGAGCCTATGTATGTCTCTGCACGTGAGATGGGCCTCCTGAATACAGCAAACTGATGGGTCTTGACTCTTTATCCAACTTGCCAGTCTGTGTCTTTTAATTGGACCATTTAACCCATTTACATTTAAGGTTAATATTGTTATGTATGAACTTGATCCTGTCATTATGATGTTAGCTGGTTACTTTGCTCGTTAGTTGATGCAGTTTCTTCCTAGCATTGATGGACTTTATATTTTGGCATAGTTTTGCAGTGGCTGGTACCAGTTGTACCTTTCCACGTTTACTGCTTCCTTCAGGAGCTCTGTTAGGGCAGGCCTGGTGGTGACCAAATCTCTAAGCATTTGCTTGTCTGTAAAGGATTTTATTTTTTCGTTCACTTATGCAACTTAGTTTGGCTGGATATGAAATTCTGGGTTGAAAATTCTTTTCTTTAAGACTGTTGAATATTGGCCCCCACTCTCTTCTGGTTTCTAGAGTTTCTATCAAGAGATCTGCTGTTAGTCTGATGGGCTTCCCTTTGTGGGTAACCTGACCTTTCTCTCTGGCCACCCTTAACGTTTTTTCCTTCATTTCAACTTTGGTGAATCTGACAATTATGTGTCTTGGAGTTGCTCTTCTCAAGGAATATCTTTGTGGCATTATCTGTATTTCCTGAATTTGAATGTTGGCCTGCCTTGCTAGGTTGGTGAAGTTCTCCTGGATAATATCCTGCAGAGTGTTTTCCAACTTGGTTCCATTCTCCTTGTCACTTTCAGGTACACCAATCAGACATAGACATGGTCTTTTCACATAGTCCCATATTTCTTGGATTCTTTGTTCATTTCTTTTTACTCTTTTTTCTCCAAATTTCTCTTCTCACTTCATTTCATTCATTTGGTCTTCAATCACAGATATCCTTTCTTCCAGTTGATTGAGTTGGTTACTGAAGCTCGTGCATTTGTCATGTAGTTCTCATGTCATGTTTTCACCTCTATCAGGTTATTTAAGGACTTCTCTACATTGGTTATTCTAGTTAGCCATTTGTCAAATCTTTTTTCAAGATTTTTAGCTTCTTGGTGATGGGTTCGAACTTGCTCCTTTAGCCCGGAGAAGTTCGATCATCTGAAGCCTTCTTCTCTAAACTCGTCAAAGTGATTCTCCATCCAGCTTTGCTCTGTTGCTGGCGAGGAGGGGGAGAGGCACTCTGATTTTTAGAGTTTTCGGCTTTTCTGCACTGCTTTTTCCCCATCATTGTGGTTTTGTCTACCTTTGATCTTTGATGATGATGATGTACAGATGGGGTTTTGGTGTGGATGTCCTTTCTGTTTGTTAGTTTTCCTACTAACAGTCAGGACTCTCATCTCCAGGTCTGTTAGAGTTTGCTTGAGGTCCATTCCAGACCCTGTTTGTCTTGCTATGAGCCGCGGAGGCTGCAGAAGAGTGAATATTGCTGAACAGCAAGTGTTGCTGCCTGATTGTTCCTCTGGAAGCTTCATCTCAGAGGGGTACCCGGCCACGTGAGGTGTGAGGTGTCAGTCTGCCCCTAGTGGGGGTTGTCTCCCAGTTAGGCTACTCGGGGGTCAGAGACCCACTTGAGCAGGCAGTCTGTCCGTTCTCAGATCTCAATCTCCTTGCTGGGAGAATCACTACTCTCTTCAAAGCTGTCAGACAGGGACATTTACATTGGCAGAGATTTCTGCTGCCTTTTTTTTTGCTACTCCCTGTCCCCAGAGGTGGAATCTACAGAGGCAGGCAGGCCTCCTTGAGATGCAGTGGGCTCCACCCAGTTTGATCTTCCTGGCAGCTTTGTTTACCTACTCAAGCTTCAGCAATGGTGGGTGCCCCTCCCCCAGCCTCATTGCCACCTTCCAGTTAGATCTCAGATTGCTGTGCTAGCAATGAGGGAGGCTCCGTGGGAGGGGGACCCTCTAGGCCAGGCATGGGATATAATCTCCTGGTGTGTCATTTGCTAAGACCCTTGGTAAAGCACAGTATTAGAGTGGGAGTGACCCAATATTCCAGGTGTTGTGTGTCATGGTTTCCCTTGGCTAGGAATGAGAATTCCCTTCCCCCTTGCGCTTCCCGGGTGTGGTGATACCTTGCCCTGTTTCAGCTCTCGCTCAGTGGGCTGCACCCACAGTCCTGCAACCACTGTCCGACACGCCCCAGTGAGACAAACCTGGTACCTCACTTGGAAATGCAGAAATCACCCATCTTCTGTGTTGCTCACGCTGGGAGCTGGAGGCTGGAGTTGTTCCTATTCAGCCATCTTGGAACATAGTTGGAAGTAAAGCACTCCTCAGCAAATGTAAAAGAACAGAAATTATAACAAACTGTCTCTCAGACCACAGTGCAATCAAACTAGAACTCAGGATTAAGAAATTCAGTCAAACCTGCTCAACTACATGGAAACTGAACAACCTGCTCCGGAATGACTACTGAGTACATAATGAAATGAAGGCAGAAATAAAGATGTTCTTTGAAACCAATGAGAACAAAGATATAACATACCAGAATCTCTGGGACACATTTAAAGCAGTGTGTAGACGGAAATTTATAGCACTAAATGCCCAAAAGAGAAAGCAGGAAAAGATCTGAAATTGACACCCTAACATCACAATTAAAGGAACTAGAGAAGCAAGAGCAAACACATTCATACACTAGCAGAAGGCAAGAAATAACTAAGATCAAAGCAGAACTGAAGGAGATAGAGACACAAAAAACCCTCCAAAAAATCAATGAATCCAAGAGTCGGTTTCTTGAAAAGATCAACGAAATTGATAGAACACTAGCAAAACTAATGAAGAAGAAAAGAGAGAAGAATCAAATCGATTCAATTAAAAATGATAAAGGGGATATCACCACCAACCCCACAGAAATATGAACTACCATCAGAGAATATTATAAACACCTCTACGCAAATAAACTAGAAAACCTAGAAGAAATGGATAAATTCCTGGACACATACACACTCCCAAGACTAAACCACGAAGAAGTTGAATCCCTCAATAAACCAGTAACAGGCTCTGAAATTGAGGCAATAATTAATAGCTTACCAACCAAAAAAAGTCCAGGACCAGACAGATTCACAGCCTAATTCTACCAGAGGTACAAGGAGGAGCTGGTACCACTCCTTCTGAAACTATTCCAATCAACAGAAAAAGAGGGAATCCTCCCTAACTCATTTTATGAGGCCAACATCATCCTGATACCAAAGCCTGGCAAAGACACACACACAAAAAAGAGAATTTTAGACCAATATCCCTGATGAACATCGATGCAGAAATTCTCAATAGAATACTGGCAAACCAAATCCACTGGCAAAGCTTATCCACTATGATCAAGTGGGCTTCATCCCTGGGATGCAAGACTGGTTTAATATATGCAAAATAATAAACGTAATCCAGCATATAAACAGAACCGAAGACCAAAACCACATGATTATCTCAATAGATGCAGAAAAGTCCTTTGACAAAATTCAACAGCCCTCAAGCTAAAAACTCAATAAATGCGGTATTGATGGAACATATCTCAAAATAATAAGAGCTATTTATGACAAACTCACAGTCAATATCATACTGAATGGGCAAAAACTGGAAGCATTCCCCTTAAAAACTGGCACAAGACAGGGATGCCCTCTCTCACCACTCCTGTTTAACATAGTGTTGGAAGTTCTGGCCAGGGCAATCAAGCAAGAGAAAGAAATAAAGGGTATTCAATTAGGAAAAGAGGAAGTCAAATTGTCCCTGTTTGCACATGACATGACTGTATATTTAGAAAACCCCATTGTCTCAGCCCAAAATCTCCTTAAGCTGTTAAGCAACTTCTACAAGTCTCAGGATACAAAATCAATGTGCACAAATCACAATAATTCTTATACACCAATAACAGACAAACAGAGTGCCAAATCATGAGAGAACTCCCATTCACAATTGCTTCAAAGAGAATAAAATACCTAGGAATCCAACTTACAAGGGATGTGAAGGACCTCTTCAAGGAGAACTACAAACCACTGCTCAGTGAAATAAAACAGGATACAAACAAATGGAAGAACATTCCATGCTCATGGATAGGAAGAATCAATATCGTGAAAATAGCCATGCTGCCCAAGGTAATTTATAGATTCATGCCATCCCCATTAAGTTACCAATGACTTTCTTCACAGAATTGGAAAAAACTACTTTAAAGTTCATATGGAACCAAAAAAGAGCCCGCATTGCCAAAACAATCCTAAGCCAAAAGTACAAAGCTGGAGGCATCACGCTACCTGACTTCAAAGTATACTACAAGGCTACAGTAACCAAAACAGCATGGTACTGGTACCAAAACAGAGATATAGATCAATGGAACAGAACAGAATCCTCAGAAATAACACCACACATCTACAACCATCTGATCTTTGACAAACCTGACAAAAACAAGAAATGGGGAAAGGATTTCCTATTTAATAAACGGTGCTGGGAAAACTGCCTAGCCATAAGTAGAAAGCTGAACCTGGATCCCTTCCTTACACCTTATACAAAAATTAATTCAAGATGGATTAGAGACTAAAATGTTAGACCTAAAACCATAAAAACCCTAGGCAAAAACCTAGGCAATACCATTCAGGACATAGGCATGAGCAAGGACTTCATGTCTAAAACACCAAAAGCAATGGCAACAAAAGCCAGAATTGACAAATGGGATCTAATTGAATTAAAGAGCTTCTGCACAGCAAAAGAAACTACCATCAGAGTGAACAGGCAGCCTACAGAGTGGGGGAAAATTGTTGCAATCTACTCATCTGACAAAGGGCTAATATCCAGAACCTACAAAGAACTCAAACAAATTTACAAGATAAAAACAACAACCCCATCAAAAAGTAGACAAAGGATATAAACAGACACTTCTCAAAAGAAGACATTTATGCAGCCAACAGACACATGAAAAAATGCTCAGCATCACTCTCCATCAGAGAAATGCAAATAAAAACCATAATGAGATACCATCTCACACCAGTTAGAATGGCAATCATTCAAAAGTCAGGAAACAACAGGTGCTGGAGAGGATGTGGAGAAGTAGGAACACTTTTACACTGTTGTTGGGACTGTAAACTAGTTCTACCATTGTGGAAGACAGTGTGGCGATTCCTCAGAGATCTAGAACTAGAAATACCATTTGACCCAGCCATCCCATTACTGGGTATATACCCAAAAGATGTTTATTGCGGCACTATTCACAATAGCAAAGACTTGGAACCAACTCAAATGTCCATTAATGATAGACTGGATTAAGAAAATGTGGCACATATACACCATGGAATACTATGCAGCCATAAAAAAAGATGAGTTCTTGTCTTTTGTAGGGAAATGGACGCAGCTGGAAACCATCATCTTCAGCAAACTATCATAAGAGCAGAAAACCAAACACATGTTCTCAATCAATGAGGACACTTGGACACAGGAAGGGGAACATCACACACCACGGCCTATTGTAGGGCAGGGTGAGTGGGGAGGGATAACATTAGGAGATATACGTAATGTAAATGACAAGTTAACGGGTGTAACACACCAACATGGCACATGTATACATATGTAACAAACCTGCACATTGCACACATGTACCCTAGAACATAAAGTATAATTAAAAAAATGAATATTGGTTAATGAATAGACAGAATGATTTTTGAAACTGAGAGAAACACTAAAAGGAAAGATATGCTACATGAATAAATGAAAAATGTGCTTTTCCAATTCATTAATGAAAAGATTAACTTTTAAATACATGGCATATGAGGAACTGGATCACCAAACATAAAAGTCTTAAAAAGCCTATAAATATTTCTTACACACACATACCACAATAAATACCCAATGGGTCAGAGATACAAATAAGCAGAAATTATTCAAGTATTAAGGAAAACAGTTTATTTTCTTTATATACCTACCTGGAGATGATATATTCCTTTTCTAAAAGCTTTATGGAAAAGGTCAATAGATTTTTTACATAAGTTTTTAAAAAGTATAATAGTTTACATGCCAAAATGCCTAAGCAAAATATTACCAACTACAATAAATATTTATAATTTGGATCTTAGAGTGATAATTGTAGTAATTGTTACTTGGAACTTACAGTAACTGTAACTTATATCTCAGATACTGTAAACTCTATCACTGAGAAAAACTTAATATACCTAATACTTAAAGCTTCACAGAATGGAGAAGAATAAAACTAGCAAGCTGAAAGAAAAATTATCACAGTATGTGATCAAACAGTTTATAGAAAAACATTAAAATGTCTTCAAATATGTCACAAGTGGCAGGATTTCATTCTTTTTTATAGCTGAATAATTTTCCATTGTATATATATAGACTACATTTTATTTAGCTATTCATCCATCAGTAGACACTAATCTTGTTTCTATATCTTGGCTATTATTAACAATGCTGCAATAAATATAAGATTGCAAAGAACGTGAGGGTGCATGAAGTATATCTTCAACATACCAATTTTATTTTGACAACATCGATAAACTGGAGGATATTATGTTAAATGAGATAAGCCTGACACACAAAAAAAAACTGTATAATCTCACTTATATGTGGAATCTTAAAAGGTCAAATTCCTAGAAGCAGAGAGTAGAATGGTGTTTACCAGAGGCTAAGGAGTAGAAAAAAGGACAATGTTCACTTTGGGAGTCCAAGGCGGGAGGATCATGAAGTCAGGAGATCGAGACCATCCTGGCTAACATGGTGAAACCCCGTTTCCACTAAAAATACAAAAAAGTATCTAGACGTGGTGGCAGGCACCTGTAGTCCCAGCTACTCAGGAGGCTGAGGCAGGAGAATGGCATGAGTCCGAGAGTCGGAGCTTGCAGTGAGCAGAGATCATGCCACTGAACTCCAGCCTGGAAAACAGAGCAAGACTCTGTCTCAGAAAAAAAAAAAAAAAAAAGAAAGAAAAAAAGAAAAAGAAAAGAAAAAAGGACAATGTTGGTCAAAGGTTACAAACTTTCAGTTATAAAATAAACAAGTCCTGGAGGTCTAATGTGCGGCATGGGTGTGCTAGTAAGTGTGTGAATTTGATTGTGGTAATCACTGCACGTTACATATGTATATCAAATCATCACATATATACTGAGAATATATGCAGTTTTAATTTGTCAATCAAAAATTTTAAAATAAAAAATGAAAAAAAAAGTTTTAAACATTTGAAAAGATACTCAAGTTCCTTATAATGAGAACAGTGCAATGAAAACTCAAGTAAGAATGTAATGTTACTATGATTAGCAGGAATACAAACTTAAAACCAGTTGTGTAGTTTCTGTGTAAACAATGGCATTGTAAACAAGTAAAATGGAAACAAAACCAAACAAAAAGCATCACACTGAGAAGTATTTTACTCCCAGAAGAAAACAGCCAAAATCCTGTCTTGGGAGACATGGTAAGCCTGTGGGAAGACATGCATTTTCTTCCATTTTTGTTGGGAGTGAAATACGGAAGAAGCATCATAGAGTGTAATTAGGCATTTTTTTTCCAACAAAACTGTACATACATGTGCCTTTCAACCTGGTAATCCTACATCTCAGAATCTTTTCAAAAGTATGCAGCCAAATATGAGAGAATGTATGACAATGGTATTTTGTCATATATTCTAAGTTTTTCTAAGAATATTTGCTGTCAAATTTTCTAAGATTTTGATATTATCATTGATATTATTGAGATGGAGTCTCGCTCTGTTGCCCAGGCTGGAGTGCAATGGCACAATCTCAGCTCATTGCAACCTCCACCTCCTGGGTTCAAGCAATTCTCCTCCCTCAGCCCCTCCTAGTAGTTGGGATTACAGGCGTGTGACACCACACTCAGCTACTTTTTGTATTTTTTTAGTAGAGACGGGGATTTGCCATGTTTACCAGGCTGGTCTTGAACTCCTGACCTCAGGTGATCCACCTGCCTCGTCCTCCCAAAGTGCTGGGATTACAGGTGTGAGCCACCACACCTGGCCTTTGATATTATTTTTCAGAGCAAATGACTAGAAACACCTCCAAATATCAAAAAGGACAAGTTATATAAACTATATTATATCCTCACATTGGATTATGATGTGATTGTAAGAAAGCTTAAAGGCATCTTTCTACATTGCTATGGCAATTCCCAGGATATAAGTTAAACAGAAAATAAGCAAAAAAAATCAGTGCAGAACAATGTATAGGGTGCTGCCTTTTGTGTGAGGAAGTGGCGACATGGATAGTTAGATTTCCACACACGTATTTGCTTATGTTAAAAAAAATCACTAAACTAGAAATATAAACTAAAAATGAATTAAAGGGCTTACTGATTGAGGAGAAAATGGAAATGGTAGGGAAGATACCAATGGATTATAGAAAAGCTCACATAACTGCGGACAAGCTACTTTACTGTATAGTATCTTTGTTTCTTTGAAGAAAAAGGAAAGAAGACAGGAAGGAAGGGAAAGAGGGAGGAAGAAAACTTGATAAAATGTATTTACCTTGTTTATTCAATGTGAGGCTAAGTGACATCACATGTAAGAAACTGCAGTGTTTTGCACATGAAAAGTACTGCAATTAGCAACAATAAATAGTAATCTTGATAAATTGACTAAATAAAACCTACTTTTATATATTTATTTATTTATTAGTACTGCATGGGTTTTATTCTATTATATATCTTCAACATGCCATTATCTGGATTACCCATGCCTGCAACTGAAATTATGTCTGAGTTAATCATTGTAATTTATTAATATTAAGACCTTCGGAATTTTGGTTAATAGAAATCCTAAACTGATTAATTTACTCCTTAGCCCACATCTACTTTTGGGACTCAGAAAATATCCCTGAATGAATTTGACAAGCAATATTTTGCCCTCATAGCCTGCAAATGAGTATTATTTCTTAACTACCAATTTCTATCACATACAGGCCCACGTAATAGTTACCCAATAATAAGGTTATTGCTACTATAACTTTACCAGCATATGTATTTATGGAATAATTATGGCCAACGGGACACAATAAAAATTAATGGGTATGTGTTTTTAAGGCTGACAACTGTTCATCAGATCCCATAGTGTAAACCGCAAAATATCTTATTTCCTTAAACAAAGCATCTTTCAACCGGCAGACAAAGGCATGAGAGGACAGAGATTGTGAAGGATCGTGCAACCAGTATTTAACCACATGGAACCGAAAATGACACCCATCACTTTTGTTTCTCTACCATTAGTAAGAACCATTCTCATAGCTCCACTAGATGCTGTGGCTCAGAATTACAATCCCTCGCCTGGACAGCTGCTGCTCAGCAACAACTCTATACCATCAAAAGAGGTTTTGTTTGTCACCGTGCAGCATCAAATGTAGCTTTCTAAGCATGCAGCAAACACAAGCACATAATATTGCTTTGGCAAGACAAGCAAGAAGAAAAGCATTCCTCTAGAGAAAGGATCATCAAACTTCTGTGAAGGGACAGACAGTAAATATTTTAGGTTTTGCAGGCTATGTATGCTTTTTGCTACATTCTTCTTTCTTTCTTCCTCCATTTTTCCCTTCCTCCACGCTTCCTTTCCTCCTCTTTCCTTTCTCTCTTTTTTTCTCTCCTTCTTGTCCCTAATCCCTCCATCCCTTCTTTCTTTCTTTTTTTGCTTGCAGGTTGTTCAAAAACAAGCCAAAGGCTGGATTTGGTCAATGACCAATACAGTTTGCTCACCTCTGCTCTAGATAAATGCTTTCTAATAGAACTTTCTGAGAAAATTAAAGGGTTTTATTCTGAATATTACAGTAGCCATAATTACTTGTAGCTACTGAGAACATGAAACATGACTCATTTAAAGAAGGCACTGAATTTTTATATTTACTTAAATTTTAACAGATTTAAATTTAAATAACCACCTGAGTCTAGTAGCTTTTGTATGGGACAACACAGGAAACCCAACATTTTCCAAAACAATGTCCCTATCTTATTTTTTGACACTACGGGTAGCCTGTGGCTTACACTTTCATCTAGCTAGTTCCTCCTAACTAAATTAGACCTCCAAATATTATATAATTATACAGTTGACTCTTGAACAACATGGGGATTAGGGTTGCCAACCTCCCATGCAGTCAAAAATTCACATATCACTTTGACTCTCCAAACTCTTAACTGCTAATAACCTACTGTTAACTGGAAGACTTAACCAATAACATACAGAGTCAATTAACACATGTTTTGAATGTGATATGTTTTATATACTGTATTCTTATAATAAGGTAAGCTAGAAAAAATGTTACGAAGAAAATCATAAGATAAAATATGTTTACATTACTATACTGTATACATCAATAACACAAGTTGACATTGTCCATTCACAAGATAAATTATTTAAAATGGCAGCAGCTGCAGACCTCAATCTATGTCTATATCAAGCAATTTAAGTTCGTCTTTTAATGACATGGCTTTGCCTCTTTGAGAGCACTTTGAGCATCACAAGTAGAACTTTGCATTCAAGGTTAACGTATTCCATTAAACACAATAATACATGAGAACTGAGACAGATCACTTCTTACTGCAATATGCAATTTACAAGGAAGATGAACTGCTCACACAGAGATGATCAGCATCATGCAGTGTTTCGAGTAGATACTCTCACCACTTAAGCTCACCAAATAGCAACAGGAGGTAGCTGTTATTACAGTAGTAAAATTATTACAGTAGTACAGTACTTACTACAGTGAATTTTACAGAATTATGATTGAATATTGCATCTTATTTTTGTTTACATTTCTCTCAACTGTGAAGTGCACCATGTATGATCTGTAAATCTTTGTGTAGACAAGTTTCGGTAAGTGTCAACTTTTTATAATACATGTATATACATTGTATTTTAAGGTAGTAAATTATAAAATAGACTAGTATCTACACCTTTTTTTTTTTTTTTTTTTTTTTTTTGAGATGGAGTTTTGCTCTTTTGCCCAGGCTGGAGTAAACTGTGATCTCAGCTGACTGCAACCTCTGCTCCCCAGGGTTCAAGCAATTCTCCTGCCTCAGCCTCCTGATTAGCTGGGATTACAGATGTGCACCACCATGCCCGGCTAATTTTTGTATTTTTTGTAGAGACAGGATTTTGCCACTTTGGCCAGGCTGGTCTCGAACTCCTGACCTCAGGTAATCCACCCACCTCGGCCTCCCAAAGTGCTGGGATTATAGGCGTGAGCCACCAAATCTGGCCTAGTATCTACACACATTTTATGCATTCATGACATACTTAATTTTTTAGGTTCATCTGCAAGTTTTTTCAAATTGTTACAAATCTCCAAAATGTTTTTCCAAAATATTTATTGAAAAAAATCCATATACAAGTGGAACCACAGAGTTCAAACCTGTGTTGCTCAGGGGTCATCTGTACAATATTCAGTATGTTTTCATCTTAATATATGTATTCTTGATGCAACCATTGTGGTTATATGGCCATCTGGGTAATACTGAGCTTGCCTACCACATTGTATGATCTTTAAGGAACAGGTCTGCATGTGCTTTGCTTACTGATCTAATCCACAGGTCCAGCAGAGGACTTGGAACAAAGTACGTGTGTAATAAATATTTGTTAAATGGAATTTGGAAGGTCTATGATCAAAGTGATCGATGATCAGTCTGGGAAATTGAGTAAAACTGATTTACTCAAATTCTTTTACATACTCACATGAACTCAAAGTGAATTGTATTTTATAGCATTCCCTAAAATATTAGAAGAATTCTATTTTGGATGTTTGTTTCCAGAATACTTAGTAACACCTCACTAAACACCAATTCTTCATGAAGTACATCTTGAGAAATGCTGTTCTAGGTCTTCTCATAGAGAAACAAAAGTAGTTTGTTCAGCTTATATATGATCTAACCCAGTTCCAAGCTTGAAGTCAAAGCTATATAATTGCAAATACTGTGTATTTTTCTGTAACATCTCTTGTGCTATATGCTTTCTAAGAAAAGTCTCTCATTTGGGGAGATAAAACATGGCCATAATTATTTGTTGCTATCGCCATTAGCAAGTGAAATCTATTTCTCCACTCATTGAATCTGGGCTGGTGTGATGACTTCTTTTCACCAACGGAATGTGATGGGAGTAATGTTGTATGTTTTGGCCTAAGTTTTTGCCCAGTTTGATTGCTACTACTGTGTGAGCAAGGCTGGACTAGCACCCTTCAGGATGAAAGACCACATGGTGAAAACTGTCCAGCCATCTCAAGGGGTCAACTCTTTCGTGGTTCAGCCATGCTATCTGAGCTTAGTCAACTTTGTATGATGAGCCCAGATAACATGGCATGGAGCAGAAAGGAGCTGTCTCAGCTGAACCATGCCAGAACTACTAGCCCACATATTGGTTAGCAACTGAATGATGATTATTCTATACTGCTAATATTTGAGGTAGTTTCTACATAACACAATCTAACTAATACATTCCCGAAATACCTGATACTATTCCTGACATATGAGGTGATCTTACCTGATATTCAGGCAGAACATTGCACAACCTCGATTTGCATGCTAAATAAGTTATTCCTTTTCCGATTATTTTTTCAAGTCTTTTTAAATCAAGAGAAATGTCTTCATTTGGTGATAGTATGTCTTCAATACCTAATTCTTCCTATTCTTCACTTTAAACAAAAAGATTGCATGTCTTTACTAGAAGTGAATAACACTATATGGTTCTCATTTTTATTTTCAGAAGTATCTCTACTTATGACAAGTGATAATGGCTTTCCATTTATAATAGTGATGAAAATTTTATCTTAAAACTTAAATAAAATGGAGTCAACTAAGTTAGAAAAAGAAGTTAAAAAATACTTCAAGAAGGACCCTGATATGGTAAAAATGGTCAACATGATACAGAATTGCAGAATTTGGAAACATTGTCTTAGGAAACTTAGTAGATGTGGCGATGGCAGGCATTGGTTGCTGGAACAGAATTCAGTTATTCAATACGTTTGCCAGAACCTTCACCACAAGATTAATAGCAAATACAACAGCAAAGATCAACTTTAACTACTTTCCACTTTTTGCCTAGGGAAATCCTCCTCAGAGGCAAAAAGCATTTTCTAATGCTCATCACTTCACATTTCACCACCCCCATCCTTTGCTGTACAGTTCAGACTGTGACCAGGTCAGATGCCAGCATGCTTATCCTCATAGAGTAGAACTACATGAAATGTGAATATTAAAGATGGCCACAAATTTGATGAGGTGTTTCTCCCTGAGAAGTTGTGTCTATACCACTTTTCTTCTTTCCTCTGAATCTGAACAGCCATGTGACTATTTGATCCATAGAATATAGTGGAAGTGGTGTTACTAATTTTGCTCCACTACCAGTTTCCTGTCTCTTGGAAAACCCTCTATGGGAGCCCTGAGATACCATGTAAGAAATCCAACCACTTTGAAACCATCATATCGCAAAGGCCACATGTGTCATTTGGTCAGCAGTCCCGAGTGAACCCAGCCTCCTAGCCATCTCATCCAGGTACCATCTACTCTAGGGTCCTATCCTTTCCAAGGCACCAAGAGGCCTTCTTGGACCTTCCAGACCAGCACATTTACAACTGAACACTAGCAAATAATCTCTGTTAATATCCAGTGGAAGAAAATAATCTCCTTATTCAAATTTCTAACCTAGGAAATCTATGATATATAATGCAATCCTGTGGTTTTATGCTACTAACCTTAAACATAGATTTGTTCTGCAACAGTAAATAACTGGAATAGAACCAAATAATTCTGAGTGCAAATAATTCTAAAAGAGCCATCAAGGAACTTGTTTCCTAGTAGACCTGACAACTGTGAAATCTAACAGAAAGGCAACTTTGAAATGTGACCTGGAACTTACAAAACCTAATGCAAATATTCAGTGCACTGTTTTCTCTTTGTTTGTTGGATTTAAAGTCTACTTCTTGAGATCAATTACAAAAGCTTTCTTATTCATCAAAATGGAGATTAAAATACCCAATCATCTCACAAAGTTGCAAGATGATAAGACAATTTCATTATAGGGAAGAGAGAATTAGAAAGAAGAAGCTGATGTCAGCTGAGTTCCTAGAATATACCAGATATTTCTCCTTCCCCTCTGCAGTGTGGTAACAAAAGGACAGACTTGCATTCAGGAGAATAAGTGATATTAACTGTGAGATATTAGATAAGTCATTAACAACCCTGAGAAATTTTTTTGCAATGTGATAATTAAGGAGATTATTACTTATACTAACATCACTGGGTGTCTGATTGTTTGTTTGTTGTTTGTTTTTTGAGATGGAGTCTCATTCTGTTGCCCTGATTGCAGTGGAGTGATCTTGGCTCACTGCAACCACCGCATCCCAGGTTCAAGCTATTCTCTTGCATCAGCCTCCCGAGTAGCTGAGATTACAGGCGCCCACCACTACGCCTGGCTAATTTTTTCTATTTTTAGTAGAGATGGGGTTTCACCATGTTGGCCAGGCTGGTCTCGAACTCCTGACCTTGTGATTCGCCTGTCTCAGCCTCCCAAAGTGCTGGGATTACAGGCATGAGCCACCGTGCCCAGTTATCACTGGGTTATTTATAATAAAAGTTACACACGTCTGTTGCTCTTAAAAGATGTGATGAAGTTAAAAACTCCTTGGAAATATAAAACATAACTGATGGCTACTGACAATGACAACAAATCTATTATTTTACTGAACTGAATACCTCTCTTAGGGTGGGTATCTAGGCAGACATGCACAGGCACTCCCAGAAATGTCAGGTGACCATTAGGAGATGGTCAGGCAGATGTCAAACTTGCTCTGAAATAATAATTGGTTGCAGCTGGTGCCGGGGAAGGCCATCTCCCAATAGATAGGAAACACCTGAAGCTGGTGATGAGCCGCTTCCCGATGAGATCGCAGGAGTTGGGCAAGTGGGGCTCAAGCACGTGTACTAACAGGCAAAATGGCAGAGTTTAACTGGTATATGAACTTCTTCCTGCAACACTTGACCGGTAAGGGAAGAACGCCTCAAGTGAGCATGTGCACAACTTCAGTAAATATGCTGAACATGCAGCCCTTCCCACGTGCTGGCAGGCCACCATGCATGCGGACAGCCTGCTGCAAGGAAGAATCAGGGCAGAAGAAACCCAAACCTTGGAACCATACCAATGTATTAGTGTAAAACCCCAAGTCAAGGGTCAGATGGGGCACTTGGATCTCTCAAGGCACCCGCTTGGCCCTCTTTCAAGTGTACTTTACTTCCTTTTGTTCCTTCTCTAAAACTTTTTAATAAACGTACACTCCTGCTCTAAAACTTGCCTCAGTCTCTCACTCTGCCTTCTGACCCTCAGCCAAATTCTTTCCTCAAAGAAGGCAAGAATAGAGCTGCTACAGACCCAGAGCCATATGGAGTCGCCACTGGTAATGCCTCTAGATGCACATTTCATATATAAGTATTTGTAATTTGTGGTGAACACAATGATGGGACTCACAGGCGAGATGATTGTTCCTTAAATTCCATCTCTGCTTGGTCACTCAGGAAGCCAGGTTTGGGGACTATAAGATTCAGGCTCGATTTATTGTTAAATGCCTGTCCCCAAATGACCAGAAGGTCTTCTTGCTCAACTTCCTAAGATCCTTTGGTACTGCTGAGTAAAATTAACCAAGTAATACAGGAATTTGCAGATACCATTGAGACTACTGTTCTTACCATACCTACAATTTTATAGGGCCAACATTTGTTTATTTGTTTAGAAGAGTTATTTTGTATAGTAGAGTATAGTAGCATGAGTGGTTGAGCAAGAAAATTGTTAGTGAAAAGTCAGGTCAGAGATTGGGAACCTTGGCCCTACTTCTGATACAACCACATTTTTGCTGTATGACCTTGAGAAAATCACTAACCCAAATGGACTTCCGATTCCTCATCCACACAAAGGTGATAATGAACCCTGATTTACTCTCCCATTATGAAGTAAAATGAAATAATGTATGTAAAAGTACTAGGAAAACAGCAAATATATTTGCAAATGGGCAGTGTGTCTCTAGTACTACTACTAAAATCACTTACTCTAACGAAGTCAAATTCTTTTCCGTAGTTAAGCTGGGCACAGGTGACAACAAAAATCAGGGCCATTAAGTGTGGCATCAGCTTCTCCACCAAGAGCACAGAAGCTCTAGAATGTAAAACTCTAAAAGATGAAACTGAATTATGTTCCTCATGTTTCTCCCAGCTGATTAGATGTACAGAGAATTCAGGCTCTACAAACAATTTCCTGATACCATATTTGCTCTGACACTTTCCTGAAACTTGTCTCTGGCTAAGTGATCTAACCTCTCTAGGTCTCATTTTCTGTACCTTAACACTGGGTGTTTATTCAACAAATATTTAAAGGAGGCCTCAGTATGGCCGACACACTTCTCTGGGGTGGTAAACAGGAATACACCCAATAGAAAAATATCCTGGCCTCTTGAAACTAATGTTTAAGGGAGAAAAAGTGTAATTGATATACATAAGATGGGATTGAGGCAACAATGAAGGGGGAAAGAAAATATTAGGGAAGTGTTGAAATTTTAAATGATATGGAAAAGGAAGGATTCACTAAAGTGTTGATATTTGAGTGAATCATTGAAGAAAATGAGAGAATTCATTTATGAATATCATGATTAATAATATTCCAGTAGATAGAACAGCAGGTACAAAGGCTATGAGACTGAAATGTGCCTGGAATGTTCATAGATCCACAAGGAAGCCAGCATGCCTGCAGGAGCCTATGTGAAGGGGAGGATAGGAAGAATTACAGTTACAGAGACAGAGAGGATTATTATAATATTATAATGTTGGGTGAATTAATAAGGTAATGCAAAAATTTTTTTGCCCACAAGTGCTCAATAAAAACAATTATGATAATAATGTTGATCATAATGATCAATTGGAAATTAAATGATATGATGAAATAACTGATCCCAGATAAATAATTCCAGTAATAGCATTTCTAAAGCTGCCAAAATGATTGTGGCAAGTAGATATATTACACTCTAACCAACTTTTTCATTTATTATTTTTATTTTCTGGGACAAAGTACCAATACTTCCCCCATAAGAAAATGCTAATGGTATGAATGGTTAAAAAATTACGTACATACTATGGAATACTATGCAACCATAAAAAGGAACAAGATTATATCCTTTTCAGGGACATGCATAGAGCTTTGCAGGGACATGGATAGAGTTAGCAAACTAACCCAGGAACAGAAAACCAAACACCACATGGTCTCACTTATAAGTGGGAGCTGAACAATGAGAACACATGGACACAGGGAGGGGAACAACACACACTTGGGCCTGACAGTGGGTGGAGTGGGGGAAGGAGAGCGTTAGCAAAAATAGTTAATGCATGCTCGGCTTAATACCTAGGTGATGAGTTCATAGGTGGAGCAAACCACTATGGCACACATTTACCTATGTAAGGAACCTGCACATCCTGTACACACATACCCTGAAGCTTAAAACAAAAATTAAAATTAATTTTTTAAAATGTGTATACGTTATGTGGACAGAGAGAAACTGAGAGAGAGAGAGATTGTAAAAATGTTGGACCTAATGAGGTAAAATGTTAATAGTAATTCTGAATGAAATGTATACGAAGGTGTTTTATACAATTCTTAGTCTTTAAATATATCTGTAAATTTGAAATTGTTTCCAAATACACACTGGATTAAAAGAAAAAGTAAAAATCATAGGGGCAAATTCATCAGTTCTGCAGTGGATGGAGCCCAGAGTGTATTCAGCAGCAATCTGCGCATTCGGAAGCACAGAAACATTGCCTTCCTTCTACTACATCATTTGGTTCCACCATTAGGCCACAGAGAGACCCCACTGGATTAATCAAGACTCATTTAGGATTTTTTTCACACTTATTTCGTAATGCTTTACAAAACTTGTTTGTCTACCACAGTCCTTGGCATAAAGTAGGTTTTCAATAAATGAGACAGGTAGCCATAATTGACAGGAATCATTTGCTTTATAGGGGCAGTTTTCACATCTGTGTGAGTACTCCTTACTGTGGTGTTTCTCAAAGTGTGCTCGTGGAGAATATGCATCAAAATAAGGTGGCCAAGAGCATGGACTCTGGAACAAAACTGCCTGGATTCAAACCCCAACTCTGCCACTTGCTAGACCGTCCTTGGATAAACAACTCTGTGTCCATTGCTTTCCTGTAAAAAATGGATAACAAAACATAAAATTTTCGTGACTTGAAATAAGTTAGCATTTATAAAATGCTTATAACAGTGTCTTACATATAATAAACACTATATGAGTGTTGGTTAGGAAAATTAAAATCACCTGGGGTGAGGAAGAGGTCTTGATATTGTGTACGTTTCCAGATCCCACTCAGGACTGAATGAGTTAGAATTTCTTGAGCCTGTGGCATTTTAACAAGCTCTCCAGATAATTCTTAAAGCCATTAAAGTTTGAAAGCCACTGCTTTAGTTATTAGCAGCCTTGATGAACTGATTCCGTAGGGAAAAGTAATATAGTAAAATCCAACTTTACTCTGTATGTTAGTGCCTTAGGTCTGCAAAATCCCCAAATCCTTCAGGGAGATTTCTCTCCAAATCTAATTAAATGGATCAATAAAACATGGTTCTGTAATGACTAGCATCTCAAATCATGGTTCTAAGTATGCAAATTTCCTTGACTTGTTTTATCCAGGTGGCTTCTCTTTCTTGATCAGTTTCCCCAGGATAAACGTTACTCACTGTCCATGTTGCTTGTCTGAGGACTCAATGCAAATGGGGTTACTGGAAGTGTGGAATACAGCCCTTTTCCCTAAATATTCAGTACAGTTTCTGTGCCTGGTAGGAGAGAAGCCATAATAGAAGAAAGCAGCTTAAATGGTTTTATGGAAAATATCAATTAAGCATGAAAATGTTAGCAGTTGGAGGGATGGGGGATCGTGTGTGTGGATGTGTACACATGTATGTTTTCCCAGAAGAAAATTTAGGGTTACTGCAGAAAGTTGCTATTTTTCATATTTATTTTGTCACTGGAGTCATCTTCTACAGTTCAAGTGGATTCCCTTACGATGTACAAAAAACGAGATCAGACTATGAAGAGAGTGTTTTGTGTGAAAGGCGACAGAGGCCACAGAGGCCAAGGCACTGGTTTCAGTGGCCATTTGAGCAAAGAAGAGACAGCGGAACCAGGCTGACAGCTTGCTTTTGTTTCTGAGAAGTGGGGACTTTGTGATTGGAAAGCCTCAAAGGAACGTGAAATAGGTATTCAGTTTTTTAATAGATAAAGTTATGACTGTCATAATGCAAAAATATTATTTTAACCACTGAACTGGAATTAATAATGATAATAATAACGTTATGTGCTGAATTGTGTCCCCCTAGAATTACGTATGCTGAAGTCCTAACCGCCAGTATTTCAGAATGTGACTGCATTTAGATAAAGTGTCTTTAAAGAGAAAATCAAATCATTAGGGTGAGCTCTAAACCAATGTGACTGGTGTTCTCATATGAGAAATTTTGGACACATATCTGCAAAAAGGGAACACCATGTGAGGCTATAAGGAGAATATGGCCATCTAAAGCCCAAGATAAATGGCTCAAAAGACACCAACCCTGTGGGCACCTTGACCTTAAACTTCCAGTCTCCAGAACCACCGGAAATAAGTTTTTGCTATCGAAGCCACTCAATTGACAGTACTTTTGTTATAGAAGCCCTAGAAAATTAATACAATAATAACTACAAGAATACTAACATTTTGTAATACTTCAAATTTTACTGAAGATTTATCTGATCTCATTAAAAATCATGTAAAAATCCATAAATGCTTACTCTCAGAGAGACACCATTAATATCATCAGTGCCATTGACAAATGAAAAAACTAAATCCCAGAGAGGTTAGGTAATTGGCATGAAATCCCCTTATCGGCGAACACGGAAGGCAGAAATTCTACCCATGACTTCTTGCTAAGAAGATCACACTCATTTTAATGCCATACATGGCTTTCCACAGGAACTGGACTCTATGGAACCCCAGGCAGGAAGAGATATTAGATGCAGCATCTTCCTCTAGACTGACTACCTTAGGCCTGGGAGTCAGTGGGCAGCTGGGGCACTTTCAGGGACAATTTCTCAAAAGTAGAACCCTCCTCAGCCTTGGCCATTTCCATTTAAGAACAGAGAGAGCATTAGGGGCTGTTCTAAAAGCATCTTTGTCTGTCATCATCTTGTTCCTTCAATACTCTTGCATTCGGCTGGAAAAGAGAGATTAACTGAGTATTTCTCTTGCCTTTCAATGGCCTTCATTTTGTCCCAGATTGAGAAGAGTTAGAAACCAAAATAATAGTGAATCCTTTCCCTAAATTTATTACAACTCAGGCTGGTCTCTGTTACATCAAAGAAAGATGCATGAGAGATTACTCTGTATTGTCTCATCTTCAGAAATTATGTACTGCCCACTGTTGAGGTGAGGAAGTTATGCTTGTGAGTAAGTGTGGGCCTGGAGTTGGAGGATGGACTTCAATTCTGTGGGTGGCTTTCTGCACATGTGCATTGACCTTGATGTCTCAGGAGTTAATGTAGACATTGTCAACTCTGAAGTGCTCATCAATTTGTTCTCTTCTGGAAAGCCTCTCCATCTCATCCTTTTTCAAATCCTCCAACCTGTACATTTAAGTTGGTTTTCATGCAATCTCCTTCTTCCCATTTTCCTGAGAAATTCAACTGGAGTCTCTACATTTCAGTGTCATGAAATATTCAACTTAATGGTATGCCATTTTCTCTTAAAGAAAGCAATGTTCATAAGACTTTCTAGCAACTCTGTGCTTAGCGTCCAAAATATACTTGAGATTAGAAACCTGAGACTCATTTACTCATATCTTTCTAACTCTTCATTAAGACTTTGCTCAAAACTTAGCAGAATTCATTTGCTAATTTATTATGCACTGTTATATACCATTCAACCAATTACTGTCTCAAAATATTGTCTTGTTCCTTTTTCACTGTTGAAATTTCCATTTATTTGTATCTTTTCTTGGCAATCAGAGTGTGATATTCTTTAAGGCATTCTTGGCCCTATCAAGGATAAGGCGATCAATGTTTTTTACAGATCATTGTATTGCTTTTCCATGTTGCAGTAACAAATCACCACAAAGTTAGTAGCTTCAAACTATACAAATTTCTTATCTTACAGTTTAGTAGGTCACAAGTCCAACATGAGTTGGAATTAATAAAATTAATAAAATTAAGGTGACAGTGTGGAAGCCTTCTAGAGGCTCTAGGGAAAAATCCATCTCCTTGCTTATTCATATTATGGGTAAAATTCAGTTCTTTGCAGGTAGTTGTAGGACTGAGGTCTATGTTTCATTGCTGACTGGGACTGAAGGTATTTCCCAGCTTCTAGAGGCTGCTCACAGTCTTGAGCTCATGCGTCCCCTCCTCTAGCTTTATCACATCTCTTAGAATGGCTTTTCTTCCTTCCTCGTATGCCTTTAAGGGCCCATATGATTACATTAGGCCCACCTGGATAATTCAGTATGATCTCTCAGCTGACTTCCACCCTCAATTCCCCTTTGCCATAAAAGGTGGCAGACTCACAAGTTCTGGTGGTTGCGGACATTTGGGTGGATCTTTATTCTGCCTGCCACAGTCTTTCAACATGGATAATTGCAAGGGTGAGATCCTGGGCTGGTGATGTATGAAATTCTGCTTCGGGCAGTTCTGAACACAAATTGAATTCAGCCACAGGGCTAGCACCTCCTGAGAAAGTGGCAAGCTCCTAGCTTCTGTACGTACAAGGAAAAACTACGTTTGATCTTTTAGGAACAAAGACGATAAATGTAAAAGGGCCCCCCCAGGCTGCTCTACTTGACACTAATGATAGTGCCTGTGAAATGCCTCGAGAAGAGACCGACTCCTCACACTTGAAACCCTTTTCAAATTCAAACTCTAAAACGGTACCCAACACTCGGTTTCTTATGATGATATTTAAAGATATATTTTATCCAATAAATCAAAACTAAATACAGTTAAGTATGAGCAAGTTTATGTATTGGTTTCCTCTAAATCTCACTATGAACAGTTTGATGCCTGAGGTGACTCATTTCTCTGCACTCGGCATAGCTGTTCAGCCCTTCCTGTTGGTATCAAACAATCTTTCTAAAATATCTGATTTTGTTCTTAAAGCAGGGCAAAGACAAAAAGCAGCAACTGAAGGGTTCTTCTAAATGTATGGTCAATCGCAGGAAGGAAAGGTTGAAGGTGCTGTACAATAAAACTGAAGGGCAAAAGAGATCTTAGTAAAACCAGTTCTCAGGGAAACCATGCAGGAGTCCCACTTATTCTACAGAGCCTTCTTTCTAGGCATCTCTGAGCTGTGTCTATGAATTCTCATGGGTGCAGTGCTGGCCACAAACTGGGTCTGGCACAGCAGGTAAACAAACCGCCATGGACAATGCTGCTGCAGAGAACGATGGATCAAGTGCACAATGTGGGAGGGCCCTGGAGGTCATGTACATCTAAGGGACTGCAATGCCCAAGGTAAATTCATTCCAAAAATGTTCATCGGTCACTGACATGTTCCAGGTGTTGTTCCAGGTTTTGAATGTAGTTTAAAAAAGTCCTCACCATTAATAACCTGACAGCTTAGTGGAAGACCAATGGATATTGACTCAGCAATCAGATGTGCTCAGTTAGAGGCAGCACCAATTTGGACGCACACAGGAGGGTCCAGATAGAGTGTTTAAGAAAGTTGGCCGGGCGTGGTGGCTCACGCTTATAATCCCAGCACTTTTGGAGGCCGAGGCAGGCGGATCATGAGGTCAGGGGTTCAAGACCAGCCTGGCCAACATGGTGAAACCCCGTCTCTACTAAAGATACAAAAAATTAGCCGGGCATGGTGGTGCGCCCCTGTAATCCCAGCTACTGGGGAGTCTGAGGCAGGAGAGTTGCTTGAACCTGGGACGTAGAGGTTGCAGCAAGCCAAAATTGTGCCATTGCACTCCAGCCTGGGCAACAGGGTGAGAATCCAAAAAAAAAAGTCTTGTTGCAAAAAGAAATGATCATTTAGTTAAGTGTTGAAGGATAAGAGGGAGACGCACAAGAATATAAATATGGGGAAAGCAAATGAATCAGAAACAATGGAGCAGGAAGTGTTGCAGGAGCTAAAGCTGAAGTAGAACCAAGTCATGGAGAACTTACTATAAGATGGTGAGGAACTTGTGATAGAGCTTTAATCAGAATAACAAATAGTCCTATTATGTCTCACATTAATTACTCAGAGTAAAATGTGGGGAATGAAAGAAACAAGACTGGTAGGAGAAAAACAGCTTCCAAGATTTCATGGCAGTTCAGGGAAGAGATATTACTATACTGAGAGGGTACTGTTAAGGAGGAAGAGGGCTAATTAATCCTGAAAATGAGGTGGAAGGACAGGGTCTAGGGTGGAGATGGGGAAAGCGGGGAAGTCAGTGAGGTGGAAGGAAGAACGAATGAAGTGACACTTTGATTCCTGCATGACATGGATGAATGGATGGCAGATGACTGAATTAATTTACAACAACCCAAGAAAATTATGGAAACTCACAAGGACTTGAAAGAAATCGGGCGCATTCCTCAGCCCCGGGCTCAAAACAAACAAGCCCAGTACAAACACATCCCATCCCACCACATATCTCCATATATCTCTCAAACTTCCTGAGCCCAGTACAAACAACAAACCATCCCACCACATATCTCCATATATCTCTCAAACTTCCTGAGCCCAGTACAAACACCACCTGGAAAGTCTCCGATAAGGAGACAGTTGTTCGAAGTTTTACTAAAAGCGCGGGAACCAAAAGAATTCCTTTGTTCCCCTGTAACTTTCAGGCTATAAAAAGGCAAGCACTCGCATTGTTCGGGGCCCTCTTATATGCTGTGGAATGGAGGGACCAAGTTCGAACTTGTAGTAAAGATCCTTGCCGCTTGGCTCTGACTCTGGACTCTGGTGGTCTTCTTTGGGGAACTAACGGTCTGGGCATAACAGACTGTGGTTAGAAAGGTCATGGCTTTAGTTAAGCTTCAGTGGTTCAAAGTGTAGAGAACCAGGCCAGCTCAAGTAAAGGGAGGAGTTACCAAAAGATGCCTACAGAGCAATAAGGAGATGAGAATAATACTAGAAACCAGGAGTATAAAATTACCTGGCCAGGCGTGATGACTCACACCTGTCATTCCAGCACTTTGAGAGGTCAAGGCGGGCAGATCACTTGAGGTCAGGAGTTCAAGACCAGCCTGGCCAACATGGTCAAACCCCATCTCTACTAAAAGTACAAAAATTAGCTGGGTGTGGTGGCACACTCCTGTAATTGCTTAAACCCAGGAGGCGGAGGTTGCCGTGAGCCGAGATCGCGCTACTGCACTCCAGCCTGGCTGACAGAGAGTGAGACTCTGTCTCCCCCGCACCCCCCCAAAAAAAATCCCAGGAAGCCTAGGCTTCAGGCAGGTAGTACGTCCTGCAGGGCTAGCACTTCAGTAGTAAGAATTTATAGTTCTCCCCTTCACATCTCTGTTCATTAACATGACTATACCATGCTCTGATTGTTCTATTTCCTAGCTGATATTAATAGGTTTTCTCTGGCTCTACCTGCATATTATTTCATCATGCTAACGTTTTTGCTTCTTTTGAATCCGGCTGATAAATTCTGCTTAAAGAACCATGAGTTTGGAGTTTGCTCCTTTTCAAGACTCTATCTCAACATTTAGAAACAACTGAGGCAATAAGCGGTGTATCATCTGCATGCTGCTATGACAGATGCGAACCTAGGCTCAACTCCAGCTGCACTCTCTTTTCTGCCACTGCCAACATGAAATTCTGTAGTCATGGCTTACAAAAGTCAGGTATTTCTCATAAGAGTTACCCCAAAGGTTTTTAAAGTTTGGGTTTAAAAAAAAATAATAATGTTAAACTTTGCTTTTACTAATAAAGTAATGAATTTTTTAGAGATGCTTGTCAAATCAACACCCTGACATTAAAGTTAAAGTCCCTAGAGCAATATCCTCCCCAAACTCTCAGGTAATTTCAGAGCTATGAATAGAATCTAGATCAGATGACCTTGATTCTGTCCTATGTACATTTTAAGAGTCTTCATGTTAGTGCTCTGTTTGTAAGTACATACATAGCGTAGAAACAGATATAAAAAACACATTTGTATGCATATAACATGTCTGTGTTTACATATGTGCATATATACATGTACATACATGTACATGTGTGCAATGTGTGTATACATATTATTTTTCTCCATACTTCACACTTTCAGTTTGGCAGGCCATATTTCAAGAGTTTGGAAACCATAACTTTTTCACTGACAATTCTAAACTAGAAAATAAGTGAGTGGAAAGGATGTATAAGAAAAAAAGACATAAGTTTAGAAAAATGAAGCTATGTAAAAGGCACAAAATATCTTGCACCTGTATTTTTCCCAGAATACTGATGCAAAAAAAAAAAAAAAAAGAAAAAAAGTTTGTGGGTGTTTAAGTTATGGTAAGTCTTTAGCATACCTACAAAAATGCATTTATTGTTGAAGTTTTTTTTAATCTTGATAAAATATAGACATCTCTATAGCAACCCAGGTGTGGTGTTACATGCTTTTGATCTGTAAATATAGCAAGCTTTTAAAAGAGTACAATATACAATACTGTAATTAGACAGCTTTGATTTCTTCAGACAATAGGTAAGTAAAATTCTTTGTATTTAAATTGAGTGATATAACTGTTCAATAGAAAAATGGTCCATAACAATTTAGTTTGGAAAAGTGAAATGGTTTGCTTTATATTCCCTTCAGGAGTGCACAATTTTACTTTATAAAAAAACACACACACACAAGATATTGGAGGAAAGTATAATAAAAATGCTTCAGGGGATAGATTTGGGGTTTTGAGACTATGGTGATTTTTGCTCTTTTAATATTTTTCTCCATTTTTATGTTTTCCATAATGAGCACATATTTTTTCTAAAACCAGGAAAAAAACAACAAGGAACAACTCTACAAGTTGTTTTGGAAAAAACAGAACTAAACTCTCTTAGATAGGGTCCTTGTGATTAAGACAGAACAAAATGACACAGCATCAATGTCTTCTATATGCTTCAATATGCTTCTATTACCAACGTATTTCTACACATTGCATATCTGATTAAAGATGTTGGCAACAATTATCCTAAGTGAATTAACGCAGGATCAGAAAACCAAATACTACATGTTCTCACTTATAAGAGGAAGCTAAACACTGGATTCTCAGGGATATAAAAAATGGCAACAATAGAAACTGGTGACTACCATATGGGGGAGGGAGGGAGGTAAGGTTTGAAAAACTAACGACTGGGTACTATGTTCGGTACCTGGGTGACAGGATCATTCTTAGCGCAAAGCTCAGCATCATGCTATATACCCAGGTGACAAACCTGCCCAGGTACTCCCTGAATCCAAAATAAAAGTTGGAGAAAAAATATGTTGGCAACAATCAAAGACATAGAGTGACTGGCTACTCTGATAGTTTTTGCATTGTGTTGACTCACACTTAGTATCTCCATAGATCTAATTATTTCGCTTCCTTAGCGAGTCTAGTAAGAAAAACTAGGCTGAGAATGTTCAACATAGGAACTCGTCCTGGCTTCTTCAGACATGAGGTGTGTGAGTGCCAGCGCAAGTGACTGCCTCTGCATCTCCACAACCTGATTGACACTGTGGTTAATGCCCACCGACTCCCCTCTTTGTCCTGTGGTGGTGGCAGTCAGTGTGCTAACAAACGCCAGGTGAAATAGGTTAATCACTGAAAATAACCCTACAAGGCAGTACATAAAATACGAGTATACTGAATAACAATTTTGGGTCATTATTATTATATTTATATTTACGTTATTTGTTCATTCAAATTGCCTAATCTTCCATTATGCAAACACTTAATTTCTGTGTTTTGGTCCATAACTATATTTAAGAGAGAAGTACTCCTACATATATTCTTTTAACAAAATAACTTTATTTTCAACACTTTTTCCCTTTAATTGGCACTTTCCTGTTGGGATGTTAGAATAACAACACCACACAGCATTAAGTCAGAACCAATATTTGGCATTCACCTGAAGTTGACAGAGCAAGATGGCAGGTGGGGGAGTGATTTCTTTCAAAGGAAAACCCTACTGATTCCAAATTTCACACAAAACATGTGAGCACAGAATGAGATTCTGGGAGATCTGAAGCATGGACTATGTGAAAGACCCAACCATATATTTTACCCTTAATGAAGTATATAGAAGGTGTTGAGCACCAGTAAAAAATTACTTTCTTACAAATGTGCCATTAAAACTGTTAGGGCGGTTAAGGTAAATGGGGATTGGGGATTTTCCTGGCTTATTTTATCCTGACTGCACTGAGTTCATGAGATTATTGTAAGGCTTTCTGCTTATTTAGGCTCTGAAGATGTAGTGTCAAAGCTTCATGCATTGCTCAGTTTCCATCAACTAAGCCATGTCACTTGTGTAAAATAAGCAAACAGCAGGCACAAGAGACAAGAGTTTCCCAGTCGTGTTGATTTCTCTGCAGGAATAAAGACTCCTCAGAAAGCAACATTTCAATGTCAGAAAAAATATGTTTCCTAGAATTTTCTCCTTTGACGATCAACCTTAGTCTCTGTGTCACACACATAACTGTAAGGCAATTTCAATCACAGTAAACTTGATTTAAATAACACTTGATGATATAAACATTTGTTTTCAGATTATTTTATTTTTAAGTTATCTACTTTTAATAATTAGTACTGGCATGTGTTTTATTTCATTAGTGTTTTATTTCAAATTCGTTTTAGTTCACATTTGTGATAAAATTAATTCTTAATAACGATAAAGGATCAGGAGCATGAGACAATGTCAATTGAGCCCCTGGTTTACTCCAATGACTCACGGTGTCCCCAGTCTGGCAGATGTTATGCAGTTTGCACATGGGTGTGGCTGTGAATGCATACTTATACTTATAGTTCATGCCTGATATAATTACTTCAGTTAAATAAAAGTTATCAGGTGAACGTGTACTTCCCCAGTGATCATTTCAGCTTGGATCATATAATTCTTGCCCCAAATTTACCAAAAATATCCCTTGATTGTTTAGATATAATCTAAGTACAGTTTAAAATAAACCAGTACATTCTTTGATTAATGACTTCTGTATGAATTCTTGTCCTTCTACCAAGTATAATTAGTATCTGATATAACAAATTAAGTATAAATTAATTTTCGAGACCAATGACACCACAGATTATAATTACTTAATATATGAACTGCGGCCTACTTTTGCCCTTTTTAATTAAAATCAGATAACTTCTTTACCTAATACATTAGCCAACAAACTTTTGTCTTTTTAAAGCTTAGGATGCAGTATTATATGTCTTCAAGTTTTCAAAATCAATGAAATACATTTATCTGATGCAGCATATATATAGCTAGTTTTGAGTTCAAGCTCTGAAAGCAGGTTGCCTGGTCTGAAAATTTAGTTATATCAATTACTTGCTGTATGAATTCAGTTATTTATCTCTCTGTAACTTGGTTTTTCTTTTTTATCTGTGAACTAAGGGGTGGTGAAAGTACATATAACATGCAATTGTTGCAAAGTATAGATGTAAGATATTACTTGTACACATCTCACATTTAGCAAAGGAAGGACCTTTGTTATGGCATGGACAGCAGAAAGACACTAAGGAAGACTATTGCACATCAATATAAGAATATTGATACCAAGGAAAGAGAAACACTGAATAAGAAAGGATTAAAATGCCACGAAAATAGAAATGAGACTTCTCACTAATTGGCCCAAAGTGGCCAACTGATTCTGCTAATGCTGACTGAACATTATCAAAAACTTAAAAAGTGTATTTTAGGTGACAAGGAAACAAGGCTAGCAGAAGGGTAGCAGAATGAGCTGCACTGACTGACAGCTCAGCCTGGGCGAAGCTTAAGTGGAGAACATACTCAGATTAACTCCATGGGAATAAGCAGAAACACGAAAGAAAAACGGGCAACATGGAATCCCACAAAAAATCAGGTGTAGAGTTTTAAGTTTGTTTGAAGATGAATTGTGATACCACTGAAGACTTCTGAGTAGGCAAGTGGCATTACTCAAACAAGTCCCCTGAAGCTTACTCTGGTAAGAATGAATGGGGAAGAGGCAAGAAATTCTAGATAGGGATATCAGTTAAAAATACTAATCTAAGCAGTTTGCACGCTCCTTTTTTTAAGAATTAAAGGAAAAATAAATTAAATCACACTAAAAATATGTATATGCGAGTGTGTATATGTGTATTTTTAGGACTTTTAGTAGGTTAGAAAACTAAGATAGCCCACATATTCCCTTGAATCAATATATAACAAGAGGAACAAATAAAACTGTAAAAAAAAAACCCAACTTGAGCATGATTAAAAGAAAGTAAGCCCAAAATGAAAACTTTAAATGACCTCTCTGAAAAAAAAAAAAAAATTGAGAGTGATGGGATTTAGAATAATGACCAAGTATGTGATAGAAAAATGAGCAAATGACAAAATCACCCCCAAAAATAGACAAAAAAAAGACCTTTAAAAATACAAGAAAAAGGATCAACCTCATTGCAATTATAAAAATACAAATTAAAATATACTGAAATATTCTTTCTTTCTTTTTTTTTAGATGGAGTCTCGCTTTGTCGCCAGGCTGGAGTGCAGTGGGGCAATCTCAGCTCACTGCAACCTCCGCCTCCTGGGTTCAAGCGATTCTCCTGCCTCAGCCTCCTGAGTAGCTGGGACTACAAGCGCCAGCCACCACGCCTGGCTAGTTTTTGTATTTTTATTAGATATGGGGTTTCACTATGTTGGCCAGGGTGGTCTCAATCTCTTGACCTTGTGATCTGCCTGCCTCAGTCTCCCAAAGTGCTGGGTTTACAGGCGTGAGCCACTGCTCCCGGCCTTTTCTTTTCTCTTCTCTCTTCTTTTTCCCTTCCTTTCCCCTCCCTTCCTTTCCCTTCCCTTCCCTTCCCTTCCCTTCCCTTCCCTCCCCTCCCCTCCCCTCCCCTTCCCTTCTTTCTTTTTGAGACAGAGTCTTGTCACCCATGCTGGAGTGCCGTGGCACGATCTCAGCTCACTGCAACCTCTGCTTCCAGGGTTCAAGTGGTTCTCCTGCCTCAGCCTCCCAAGTAGCTGGGATTACAGGCATGCACCACCATGCCAACTAATTTTTTTGTATTTTTAGTAGAGACTGGATTTCAGCATATTGGCCAGGCTGGTCTAGAACTCCTGACCTCAGGTTATCCTCCAGCCTCGGCCTCCCAAACTGCTGGGATTACAGGCGTGAGCCACTGAAAAATTTCTTACCTTTCATATTAACAAAAATTTAAAAGTACAACAACACATTTTCAAGGCAAAGTTCAAGGGAAACTGGCACTCTCAAACCCTGCTATTGTGAATGTAAATTGGTCCAACGTTTATAAGGGAGAATTTGACAATATAAATAAAACTATGTATGCATTTACTTTTGACTCAGAAATGAATTATCTAGGAATTTTCCTTAATGATTCAACTTCAAAAACATAAACAAGGTTATCCATGAAGTCATTGTTTGTAATTGCTAAAACTTGAAAGCAATTCAAATGCTTATCCATTAGAGAGGTTGAGTACACTTGCATCTTTCCATAAAATGGAGTCCTATGCAGCTATTAAAAAAAAAAAAAAAAAAAAAAAAGTGACAAAATCTTTAAGAGGTAATTTGGAGTGATATCCAGACTACAATATTAAGTGAAAAATGCAAAGTGCGAAAGGAATGAAAGGCATGCGAAGGTTTCTGTCACAGAGAAGGAAATATAATATACGTGTATTTGCAGATATGTGAGCAAAAGAAACACTGGAAAGATAAACCAGAAACTAAGGAGATTGGTTATCTGTAAGGAGAGGGTGAGAATTGGAAAGCAGAATAAGAGTTTAAAAATTGATTGAAAAGGTGAGGAGTGGTGACAATTCCTTTATTATATATTTTTGTATAGTTTTAACTTTAAGTATTATATATTGATATTTCACATATAAAAACAAATCCCTAGAATCTACAAGCATGGGAAAAAAACTGTGTTTCAAATTAATAGTCAAGATGTGCTGAAAGGAAAAAAAAGACACCAAATTGTACTTGAAATCTGTATTTTGACATATACTCTCTGATTAAAGTAAATTTTTAATTGAAATGTATTGAGTTGGTTTGCTTTTCACAATGGCACAATTTAGCCATTTCAAACTACTTATGTCTATTATAAGGCTGAGGAAATAGTAAATACATTATGGGTAATGGAATCCAGGCTTCTCAATGTGAAAGTAGGAATATAAAAACATAGAAAGGATGATGGCAAAATTAAACCCTGTAATATTAAATTAGAATGTGAATATCATATGAATTAATGGATTATAATAGAGAGCTAGAGACAGATACTGGAAAGTGTCTTAAATTTATTTTGAAAATGTATGTGTATGTCATTACAGTAGCAATGAGCATCCCTAAAACCAGCTCTTGGTGCCGTAATATCATTCTTTACTAAAAGCAGATACATTGGATAAATACTTCATTCTTGAATTGGAGCAGAATATGTTCAAAGTGAGCCTGGAACAACTTACAGTAACAAAAAGTAAGATAATGTTCCTAGAATGGTGACTTTTTTTGAAAGACACAGGAGCTAGCTTGAAGTAGATCCCACTGGCCAAATCTAGAAAATTGGATCATCAAAATGAATCTTAATAGTAATGTGTCATAACACATAGAATAAAATAAGAATCCACGAGTCTATAGTAACATAAATAAATAAATAAACCCATGAATGAATAAATGGGAAAGAATGGAAAATGCTTTGTGACAGTAATTAATTAGTATAGAAAAAAATAAAGAGAAAAACCACCATTTAGAAAAAGATCGTAAACTTTTTCAGTCAAGAAAACTCAATGGATGCCAAACATTAGGAAAAATGTATATAAAATACATTTATATAATGCCAGAGTAATTCCTTACAGAAAATTATAAATAGTTTAAAATGACAAAATCACACCATCCTAGTTAAATGATCTAAGTAACTACTATCATTAATGGAACCCCTAGACATTATGAGGCTCCTGATTTGTTGCACATTGAAAAGTACAATATCACTTCAATAGTATTATTGTAAAAAATACATAACCTTGACCGGGCACAGTGGCTCATGCTTGTAATTACAGCACTTTGGGAGGCCGAGGCGGGCCGATCACCTGAGGTCAGGAATTCAAGACCAGCCTGGCCAACATCGTGAAAGCCTGTCTCTACCAAAAATACAAGAATTAGTCAGGCTTGGTGGTGTATGCCTGTAATCCCAGCTACACAGGAGGCTGAGGCAGGAGAATCACTTGAACCCAGGAGGTGGAGGTTGCAATGAGCCAAGATCGAGCTACTGCACTTCAGCATGGGCGACAGAGGAAGACTCCGTCTATAAATAAATAAATAAATAAATAAATAAATAAATAAAACTCATAATCTCTACCTAATTACAAGATAATATCAGGCAAACCTAAATGGAGCAGCATCTACAAAATAATTGACCCATACTCCTTAAAAATATCAAGCCCACAAAGAAAAATTATGGAAATATTCCAGATGTAAAAAGACAAAACAGTCATGCCAAATAAAAGTACTGTGTGAATCTAGATTAGACTAAGGACCAGGATTTTTTTGTTTTTTTATTCTAAAGGACATTAGTAGAACAATTGGCAAAATATGAATATGATCTACAGTCTTGGTGATAACATTTTATGAACAATAATTTTCTTTATCATTGTATTATGATTTTTAAGTGACTGTCATTGTATAAATAAACAAACGTACTTGGAGCTAAAAGGGCATAATGTGGGCAACTTATTCTCAATTGGTTCAGAAAAAATAGCTATATATTAATGTATATAAGTGTGTATGTACATAAAATGTAGTGAAATAATCTGGGTGAAGGGTTTACAGTATTTCATTAAATAATTTTGCAATTTTCTTATAAACTAAAATTGTTTCAAATTCAACAGTTTCAAAACATGTAACACAAAAATGTAAATTATCTTCAGGGACACCTACATACGTATACACACACATACTTGCACACAAAGCTCAGTGTTTGCTAACTTCTGCTTTTTGGAGGTAGGAGAGAATTCTCTGCTTTCTGCTTCTGGTATATAGCATTTTCATGATTTTTCTCTCCGTATCACAGGAAAAAGAAGGCCAACTGGTGTCAGAATATAGAAACTCTGGTAATCACTCACCCTCTCCCAGTGAAAACAGGGAAAATGCCTTTAGCATTTGAACATCAAGCATCAAAGGCCACGTCTAAGCCCAGGACCTGCCTCCAGACCTCCAGCTCTTCCCACTCGAACCCAATCGACTAATACTATTGATCCTTCTATCAATAAAAGACAAATGAATACAGAAATGTTATTTAAATTGGCAGTTAAATTTGGAAAAGAGAAAAATGTCAATATTTTTAATGTGGGAAACACTGCTTCAAGTTGACATTTTATCACATGATATATTTTTTCAAGCCTTTCTCTTTTGAGTAAAACAATTGAAAACACTAGGCTGTGTGTGAAAAATGTTCAGAAAGTTGTTATGACTAAAAATTCATTTCATTTTGAATCATCTCAAAAAGTTTCAAGAATATTAGCTAAATAAATTATGGTACATTTATATCCTGGAATACCACAAGGTCTTTGAAAATGAATGACGTAGTTAGGTATATATGTACTGAAATAGAACTTTCTATCATATTTCAGTAAGCAGAAAATTCTAGGTACAAATTAACATAAAAAACATGGCTCTATTTCTGTGAAAATGGACTTCCATATGGAAAATATTCTAGAGTTTCCTTAAGTTAACACTTGTTAATAGTTTATCTTTAAACAAATTTTAGTGTTTTACTTTTCTGCCTGAGCAAGTAGGATCCAGACAATCAGGATAAAATAAAATAAAAATAAAACATTTAAAAACTAAGACCAAAAAGAAAAAAAAGACTGATGATCAAATTTGAGTGAAAAAATAATTAGAGACCTCATTTTATTAAATATATTCCATCTCACATTTTTCCACAATTGGAATATGTTTATTTGAGTATTGAGGACTGGCATATTTTAACAAATACAATTTCCACTATGAAAAAAAGTAATTAAAAGAGGCTTCCAGAAGGGGGCACAGAGAGATAGATTCAAAAAGAGACTGTGGTTGAGAGTGAAATGAATGAAAGTAAATCTATTTTTAAATGTTGTCAAGGTCCTACAAATGGTTAAGAGCAAATATGTATTGCATGTCAATCTTAGGCATTTAGATCAAAATTTGAATACAGATGACTAGTTTTATATTATCATTCTATAATTTCTTGGCTGAATCATTTATAGAGAAAATCTGTCTTCTTCCAGCTCTTGGGCACATCCCCCTTAACCTATACAATTGCTTGATATTTTGTTATGTTTTCCACATATTTGCTATTTTCTGTCAAAATGGCTTAAGCGTCTTGCTACTTTGATTCTGAACTTTATTCTATCTCAGAAATATTTCCTTACAAAGAGGTAGGAGTATAAAAAGGGATAACACCTATCAAGGGCCCACTGTGTTTCAGATTCCGTGTCTTAATTATCTTAGAGAGATTTAGTGTTGCTTTTACAATGTTACACAGGCACTAAGTGGTAGAGACAGGATGTGAATACCTATATGACCTAAAAGCCAGTATATTTTCCACATCACTGTTCATAGCTGTAGGGAATCACATCCTCTTTATTTGCCTTTCCATTTTCTCATTTGATTGTACCAGCTATCTTGAGTGTAGGGGCTTTTGCTCTTTTCCTATCAGAAAAGATATATGAAATATCATTTCCTTAAGAGATACACAAAAATAATAAACAAGGCTTTAACAGATTTATGTTCTTGGAACTCTGATACTTACAAGATCTAACAGGAAAATGAAACATACATTTCAAATAAATACATATTGAGGAGTACTACCACGAGTCAGGGTTAGGAAAACATTCAGGATAAAATGATGAACAGCAAATGCTCCCTGCTCTGAAACCATCATAACGTCGTAGTGCACTTGGCTATGGTAACTGATTGACATATTTAAGAGGTGATTTTTCTGTTTTCATCTTTTGCCCATGATGTTCACAAAAGGAGACATACATTGTTACTGATACATACTCACAAATTATATTCCAGGAAAGGTGGTTGAAAATTTCACACAGTCGTGCATGAATAACTTACACATAGAAAGAAAGATAGCCAACTGGCTTCAAACATTCCTGACTGGGAAGATATTATTAGCTTATCTGTGATCACTGAGATTTCCGGTGATCAACCAGTACCAATGAGTTGAAATCAATAGCGATGGAACGTCCTTGGCTATGGAGATCAGAACAGCTTTTGACAAAGCCAACTTAAACTTATGTAGACAATAGAAGATATAAAACAATCATGCAGAGCAGGAAATTGAATTAGTGTTTTTCAGTAATATAAGTGTACCTTTGGGGAGATTATATTTTAGATAAAAATAAGCAAATGACTAAATAAAACCCAGATTTGACAGATAAATATAATTCAAAAAGACAAAGGTAAAATAGCTAAGATTGTTTGCAAGAAAGTGGTTATAACTTTGGACTGGGAATCTATGTTTATTATAACAGGAGGAGATGATAGAGAGTAAAAAGAGATAAAAAACAATTGACAAATGTGAGGTTATTTTAACCATTGATCAGGGGAGAGAAGAAATGAGTGTGGAACTTTTGGAATCATGATTGATGTTAGTGGGAGCGCTAATAACGGTGATGAAAAAGTGTATGGTCTCATGGTCTCAGCCTTTAAATGATCAGCTGAGTGAGGGTGAAGGAAAATATATTGGAGACAAGTAAGACAAGGGATTGAAAGCCTTTGGTTTTAAGGCCATGTGGATTTAGAAGGTGACTAGAATAGAGGCAGAAGTAGAGATGAGGAGAAAGAGCGAGCCGGAATCTACAGCCCCTTAAATGAATGGCAGAGAATGACAAATGTCAGTGGGTTATAACAATGAAAAGGCGGAAGGATTTGTATATAGCTGGATGACTTCGAGCTTCAAACATTCTGGGTTTTTGAAGGAGAAAAGGTGAGATATGACTTTGAAGTAGCAATGAGGAACAAGTAAAGCACCTACTTTATATACTGGCTCTATAACATGTGGGAAATGGAATAAAACATTGTCATTACCTAAAAGGCTACCAGGATTGTGTTTTTGACAAACTGTCAGATTTCACAGAAAGGAAGGAGATGAGGTATATATTCAGAAAAGTCTTTAAAGATATAGGACAGTTTGGGAGATGAAAGGAGAGGAGTTCCAAGAGACACATGGAAGTGTTCATTTTGCTTTGGGGTAAGTTGAGAAGCGGCAAAGCGATTCAGAACATTTATTTAGACACCCAAATATAAGTAAATCTACACATAAACTTTTATTTCTCCAATTTATTTAAAAAAGACTAAAAAGATTGAGAAGAAAATCAGTAATATGCCTTTGTCTATTTTCCTTCCATAAGGAAAATGAATAGCCATTGCAAAACTGATTTAGATAATTATTCTATATTACTTGAAATACTTTCATGAATTTATAAGAAAAATCATTTATTTTCTAAGAGTTATTTACAATATTTATCCCTTCATTTAAATACTTCTCATATATACTATGCACCAGTCCTTTTGTGCCAAAGTACATTTTGAAAATAAGTGGAAAAATACATTAAATTTTTTATGTTTTCCAAATAACTTTCTCATAAAATTTCCCTAATTCTCTCAAAGCAATGAGTGAACATGCCTACTTTTTTTGGACGTGATAACATGGCAATGGGTCAGTCTTTCAAAACTTGAGATTTCTTTCCTTCCTTCCTTCCTTCCTTCCTTCCTTCCTTCCTTCCTGCCTTCCTTCCTTCCTTCCTTCCTTCCTTCCTTCCTTCCTTCCTTCCTTCCTTCCTTCCTTCTTTCCCTCCCTCCCTCCCTCCCTCCTTTCTTTCTTTCATTCATTCTTTCTTTTTTTTTGATGGAGTCTTGCTCTGTCACCCAGGCTGGAATGCAGTGGCATGATCTCAGCTCACTGAAACCTCCACCTCCTAGGTTCAAGCAGTTTTCCTGTCTTAGCCTCCCAAGTAGCTGGGATTACAAGTGCCTGACACCGAGTCTGGCTTTTTTTTTTTTTTTTTTGTATTTCAGTAGAGACGGGGTTTCACTGTGTTGTTGCCCAGGCTGGTCTTGAACTCCTGAGATCAGGCAATCCACCCGCCTTTGCCTCCCAAAGTGTTAGGATTAGAGGTGTGAGTCACCGTGCCTGGCCAATCCTTGAGATTTCAATAGGCAAATTCTATCATCTCAATTTAGGTAATGGGCTAGTTTCCGTATGGCTCCTGACTGAAAAAAATAACAGAATACTGAAATTTGATGACCTGCTCTTTCACTTTCACTAGGAAGTAAGTGGTGAAGACAGATGTCTAAATGAATAGAGACACCCATATTATGAGACATCAAGACAAGACCACTGACTCAAAGAGTCCCTGATGATTCATTTCAAAATATTTTAGTATGGAAGAGTTAATGGTCATAACGACCACAGTAAGATGAGTTTAATATTAAAACACCCACTGCTAATTTGTTCTTTCTTTTGAATGCTAACAGTATCACTTGGCTAGCTTGAGCCCTAGAGGTTGTGGCTGTTGTGAGCCATGATAGTGCCACTGCACTCCAGCCTGGGCAAGAGAAGGAGACCCTGTCTCAAAATAAAATAAAATTTTCTGATCTCAGCAGCAACTACCAAACTACCTAGGCCGGGGGAATAGATCACTGTGAGCTTTTCTTTTTAGATATTCATTACCAACGCGATAATTTTTGAAGGTTGTAAATATACTTCCCCCGTCTCCTCCTCGCCCTGAAGTCAGTAGCTTGTCGTACCTTAAAAAAGTAATGAAGACACTGCGGGCTCTTTTACAGCAGTTAGTTATTTGAACAGCAACCTCAAGCCTTAGAGGGAGAATTTAAAGTAGTCAGTCCCTACTAGTTCACACAGGAGAAAGGACTTTTCTCTGTAGATTCCTACGTAAGTACCCGCAGTTAGATTAAAGTCAGGGTTCTAAAAACACAAACAATGCACCCTTGGTAGACAATGTCTAACAGAATATCTAACATAACCTTATGGTAGAACATTAGAAATTATTTGATATAAGATTTTTCACAAAAACATAAAGTTTTAACAAATTATATCTGTCAAATGGCCTATACATCCTCCTTATTTGACCTTGTTATTTGTAAAATATACTTCAGAATGCCATCTGGGTACTTTAGCTCTAAAGGTAAAAGGGGTCCTCAATCAGCTTGCACATAATTTGGAAAATAAATATATGATTCACACAGTCATGAAAACAAAAATACAAACCGCAAACTAATAATTTTGATTATTAATAGAAACAAAACTGAAGTCTAATGTTCTATTCTATTATTTAAACATTATTTATATTATCCTATATTAACTTAAGCACCAAGAAAGCAGTCTCTCATTCAAGTTTGTAAAATAAAAATCAAATGGCAAAACAATTAAGAATGACTTTAATTAGGTCATTCAAATATATCAAACTAAGATAACTATTGTTGTTAAATTATAATTCTGTCATAATTACTATTTTCAAGATACTGAAAATTACAGGGATATCGACATTAAAAGACACTTTAAAAGGGTTCTACTAACTTTAAATTAGTACCTTTTGGAGGATTTCACAATATTTCTGATAAAGCAATTTGCATTTATACTGAACCTGCCTTTCATATGGCTTTCATAATTTCACTGGAGAACTCATCCCATTTGGGTAACATTTTTTGTGAGGCTGAACAACACAAAAATGATAGTGTTCAGTAATGTAGTGAATATTTCAAGAGACAGTGTATATAGTCAGTCTGAATAGTATTTGGGGAACAAATTAAATATAAAAATACTATTTGAAATTCAGATAGAATGATATTGTCTAATGATTTCCTCTTTATCTCCCAAGAGATTTATTTATCTTATCTGGGAAATGCCCTACTTGACCTAGAAAGCCAACTAAACTAGCTCACTGTGGGCAATTTATTTGCATAAGTAAGCACCTGTCATTCACAAATACAATTCCCCCAGTGATTCATTACGATTAAAGTAGATAATGGCGTCTACTGTAACAGAGAGATACCAACTTGACAAGGGAAAATGAAGCCCTCCAAATGCCTACAAGTCCCTACTGCCTTTCTGAACTTTCATCAAAATTACTTATTTGTTGATACCTCAGTTGTATAATATCATACACTATATATGATTTGCTGAATAAATGAAAATAACTCTTAATTTCCCAGAGTAGATTTTTCGTGTGAAAACCTAACATACATAACCCATTTAAATAGAATATACTATAATGAGTGCAGTTTTGTATGTTCTACATCGCTTAGGAAGGTCAGTATTTTTCGGACTGTGGTATACAGACCAGCCAGTTCAGGATCCCCCTGATTGCTTGTTAAAATTCATCCTCATTACTTATTCATTAAATCCTAATTCCTGAGATTGGCAATAGCATTTTAGCAAACCCTTAAATGCACTCTTGGGCACCCTGAAGTTTTAAAGTCTCTGACCAATGGTTTTCATTAATAACTGCTCCTGCCGTTGTTCAATGATGGCATTGAATGAGATCTTCAGGAGTCCTTGCAATGTACAGAGTTACCTTCTCTCATAGTTCTAAATTAGGTGTGGATCTTCTATTTCATACACTATGGCACATGGAAAAGCATTACTTAGATCTCATTCAAGAGATCCTGTTATGGAGAGCAGTTGACCAATAGTTGCATGGTGGACCCAGCTGCCCCTCTGGATCCACTGCCAGGTTCATGCTGAGGCCATGTGTCTCTTGGGGGTTGTGTTCAGGGTGAAATAGGACAAATACCATTTTGCGTCTGCTTCTCAGAGGACACACATACACACACACACAAATGTATATGTAATGTATACAATATATCATCTTATAAAATATATACATTGTTACCTGACTTGACCAAGTTCCCACAGATGATAAGAATAACACCTTTAACGTGGAAGTTCATGTGTTTTTTACTAGATAATGTTGAGTATCCATTTTGAGCATTAATCTTGCATTTAAAATGGTACTTCAAAATAAATAAAACTTTCACAATAAAAAAATCCCAAGAGTCCTCTCGGCACCTGAAAAATTCTTCCTAAGTAGGAGCCTCTGCATTTCACAGGAGGTGACAAATAGGAGTAGGCCATTCTTTTTTTTTCTCTCTAAACTTGATCCATCTTTCTTTACCAAAAGCCTTGTAATCAGTGATGGAGCTGTGACCTCTGGAACACATGGAACATCTGGAAAAATGTGCTGGGTATGTCTGAGTATTTCTACAATATGCCCACAAATCTTAAAGGCAGCTCAAAAGTTTACATAAAATTATACTCTAAGAAAGGGACTTTCATGTGGAATTCAGAGCTCTTCCTGTTTCCGATTTCTCTCAATTACCTTCTGTTATAAAAAATTAGCACATACCACAGCTCCAAATGTAAGAGGGTAGAGGAAAGTTTTTCCTCCTCTACACGTGTTCTGAGTTTCTAGGAAAGAGCATATAAAATAGAAAATAATAATCACAAGAAGACAGGGTTAAGGCAACAGAAAAGACTCTGAACAAGGCAGTGCTTTAGTTTGCAAGCTCTTTACAGATAGAGGGCAGGGTTCTCGATGAAGAAACTCTCAATGATGGATAATTTTATGGCCATCTTACGTGGTGTCAAAATGACAGACTGTTTGGTAATCTGTTTTGAAAGGCACTTCAAACCTCCTTCTTGCTTCTGTCCAGTAGGCTTTCATCAATTTTCTCATCACGTTTTTTGAAAGTTTTAAAATTTGTTAACCATTAGTCTTAGAAGTAGCATACTGTCATGTTGCAAAAAGAAAAAAATAATGCGGTACCACAGTAACTCTTTTTGACTGCATTTTATTACACCTAGCAATTCATTACAGAGAGAGAGAGAGACAGAGAGAGAGAGACCCACAGCCCACAGACATATTTCATGGGGTTATATTTTAATTTCTAATAAAATACAAATTATTGTAGAGGAATACATGGGGTACCTCTAAGTCACAATGCAAAACTATTGTATTTCATTGTTGATTTAGCAAGCAGAAATGGAATGGTTCTTGTAGTCAGAAAACTTATTGTTCCAATCTTGAGTTTTGTACTGCTCTGTGACTTTGGACAAATGACACAATATCTTATTATCCTCAGCTAATTTGGCATAAGATGCTTATGTCACAAAGCTGTGCAAGCTTTGCATCTTAGAACTTTACTATCATGTATAAAGTTGTAAACAGAAAGCTCTTCTATCAGTTTTTGTACGTTTTCAGATAGTGAAAATGCTCTGAAATGCTGATGTTACCTTGGAGGAGAAAATATTAGATGTCGCCATTTTAGTTTAAATTATTGGACACACTAATTTCACTAGAATGTCCTTATAGAAATGATTATTGGTTAAAAGAGTATGAGAGGGTGTAATGCATAGAATGGGTGCTTGAAAGTGACTATACTAACTAAATCCTTTGCTAAGCACAGAGAAATTCTAATAGCACTGTTTCTTCTGGCACACAATTAGGATTCTGATGTTGCTGTCAATTTTCAGTACAGCCCATTCATAAATGTAATGGGATCTCTTTTCTCACAATCTAAGCCAGGGATGTCCAATATTTTCACTTTCCTTGGCCACATTGGAAGAAGAATTGCCTTGGGCCACACATAAAATACACTAATGATAGCTGATGAGAAAACAAACAAACAAACAAACAAACAAAACTGCCAAAAAAAAAAAATCTCATAATGTTTTAAGAAAGTTTATGAATTTGTGTTGGGCTGCATTCAAAGTGATCCTGGGCCACATAAGGCCCAGAGGCCGTGGATTGAACAAGCTTGGTCTAGGGGGTTTTCCTTTCATTTTTTCAGCATTTGTATTAGGAGTATAAAAAATATCTGGCTATTAAAAAAACGGTTGCTCATCTTTACCACTCAGTAAAAAGCATAACAAAGAAAAAACCTACAAGTTAACTTTAGGTTATGCTTTTAAACTCAGAAAAATACTAATATCCCCAAATTTTCCTATTTCAAAAATTATAGACTGTGGAAACTCTCAAATGGTTATTTCAAAGGTAGTCCATGCTAATGACAATGACTTGAAAACACACACAGAAAGAAATCTATTTGCTTGCCAATAAAGTTAAAGAAGCTAGAAGTTACAGAGAAATATCCTCTATGCACCTCCTCCACCACACATATATGACAAAAAGAAACATATACATTTCATCAGTAATAAGCTTCACAATTTATTATTTTTGGGATTTCCTCAAGTGCTAATACAAGAAGGCAAAAAAGGTCAAGGATGTACTTAGGGGATATAGTCTTTAGATAGAAAAAAGAAACATAATCATATGAGGGGATCAAAATATGTCACACCAAAATATGCCACTTTTGAAAATGATTTTTTATAACTGAAGATAATTGAGAGAAATTAGAAACAGGAAGAGTTCTCTGCCCACTCACTTTCTGACTAAAAGCATCACATTAATTTTCCTTGTGGAAATGTTCCCTTCTCCCATCTCAAGAAGACAACAACCCTTGTTACACGAGACAAAGAGTACTGAGAGATGAGTCTACACAAACAAACCTTACTAAATAACTCTTCTCATCACAGTTTTTCCCATGTATTTCCTAGTCACTTTCCTAAATATATAATCCTTTGTTAAAGCAGTATATAAGCCCCTGAGTCTAATAATTCCTTTAGGTTTTTCACTTCTTTTCTGTGTGGTTCCAATGCATGTAAAATTAAAAACATTAACTTTAATACAATTTGTATGCTTTAATTCACATACCACAGCTCCAAATGTAAGAAGGTAAAGTTTTTCCTCCTCTACATGTGTTCTAAGTTTCTAGGAAAGAGCATATAAAATAGGAAATAACATATTCTAGAAGATGAATTTTCACTCTTGATTCTTAAATTGGAAATAAATTTCCATATCAATATCCATTTGGACCATCAGATACCAAAGTAAGAGAAGAAAAGTAATGAGATCCTGACATCGGGCCATAGTCATGTCCTTTCTACTTTCGAGGTGTGAAAACCTAGGTATTAGTGCAGAAGTTAGATATTTTCTCCCAGTACTCAACAGGAGCTTAAGAGTTAGAGTTTCCCTTGTATTAGAAGGGAATGTTTCTGGGAAAGGACATCAGCAGATAACTCAATCCAATGTGTCAGGAGTGATTTGTTCAGTAAAACAAGCAGAGGTTGCACAAAGGGAAGAGACTATAATATAAACCAAGGAAATATATATTTTTAGTGACTTGATGGAAAAGAAGAGCCCAGTACTTGTGTTTTGTCATGGAAAGATATCACATGAAAATTATTAAGACTGCCTGCAGAACAGAACAGAGGATAGAGACCTTTTGTATAAAAGACTTATGTGTGTTGGTGTATATGTGCTTAAGAAGAAAGATGTTTTTGGAAGCACTCCTGAGCAACCATTAACATTAGTTACCTTTGGGGTATGAGATTATGTAAAGCTCCTAAAATATCAGCATGGATCTGTGAACACAGCATAGACTGGGGCTACTATAATCAATATATTCATTGATTTGAGTATAGGTAATGAATGCATTTGATTTATTAAGTGCATCTACCCCAAATCAATAGGTGATCAAAGTGATGTTGCCCAAGGACAAATTCTTTGTCTTCAGATGTACTTGTAAACCCAGGAATAACATTGCTGCTGGTGTCCTCAAAATGATAAATGGCTGTCTTGGTGGGGGAGAATGACAACGGAACTAAAACTTGATTCTCTTGTCACTGTGTGCTGTCCCTATAGTAAACAGGTATAAGGACACATCTGTGATTTTCATCACATTTTTTCACATGTGACATAATTTCAGCAATTATGACCAATTTTAACTCCCTGAAACTTGTAAAACATAGGGTCAAAATTCTAGGTAGATCACAAAGTAGTTTTGGGAGTAGACACTTCAGTAATCACTGGCATTAAAGCAAGATAGGGTTTTTCAGTGAAAATGCTTATGGGCCTGGAGAAAGGTGTTAATGTGTTCTCTGTGTGTGTGTGTGTGTGTGAGAGAGAGAGAGAGAGAGAGAGAGAGAGAGAGAGAGAGAGACAGAGACAGAGAGAAAGTAAGTGTCGGAGCTCAGAAACTAACCTGAATCTGGCCTTTCCACTACTCGCTCCACCTGAAACATTGAATAATTCAGTTTAAATAATTCAGCGACTTATTTCGAAAGCTGTTTGAATAGTATAACAAGAATTATCTAAGGAAATGAATTAAGAAAAAAAAAGCCCTCAGCATAATTTTGGGTGCCAAAAGAACATGTATATAAGCCTCTTCCCAGTACAGCCATGAATCCAAATCATGGTTGTGGGTGGTCTATATAAAAAAATCAATAGATTATTCTGCCACAAAGATCATAGTGCAGATAAAGTATAATATGCCATTTGTTCAGTAAATACTAGCTTCATTTTACTCACTAATGTATTTAATCAATGTCCTGATCTAATTAGGATCCTTTTTTCTTCTTGTAGGAAGACCATGAAAATGTATTATCCTCAATAATCAGAATATTTTATGCTAATTTAATATATCATTATATTTATTCATTCAAGGTTCAAATAAAAAAGTTTCACATTTTTTGAGAAAAACTATAACGTGTGAAATGACAGATTTGAAAACAGCTTTTAATATATGTTAATATACTTCTTAATCCTGAAAATAGTGATAATTTTCATTTACAAATCTAATTTACATTGGCTTCATATTATTTAGATGAGCAAGAAGAATAGCTATGGAGAAAGACACAATCTGCATTTGAATATAAAGATTTATGGTAATGTTATGGTGTAATTCCATAATTTATACCAAGTATATCAGGCCTAGGATATCTACAGGATATACTTTGAAAGTCAAATGACTGTAGACTTGCATATAAAATAATAATATCTAGATAGTACATGAATAATGCAAGAGTGTACATTGAAATGGTCGCATTAAATTAATCTGAATTGCTTTCAGCATAGTAAATTCCTTTTAAATCCATTCATTTCTCAGGCTAGGCAATGACAACTACATGGAGGTTTTCGTCTGAGTCCTTCACTCTCTTATCTTCTTTTGAGTCACCACAGCTGGATAAACCTAGTTTCAAATTTAAGACCTCAAAATCTAGGAATTTAAAGTGTAACTTTTGCATAAATTATATAATCTTTTCTTGTCTAAAATCAAAGAACGAAGAATAACTTAAAGAAATGGAAGAGATTATTGAGAAATTTGGTCTTCCCTGCCTTATCTCTCTGGTTAATACATGTTTAATGCTACCCCAGCCTAAATCATGATCTTGAGTTTTCTGAATAAAGTTTTTCATCAATAAATATTTAATTTATTGATGAATATTGATGAATATTTATTGATAATACATACTGTATTGTGTTCTTTATGTCAACAAAGACACATTTAAAAATTATTTAAAATTTGCCCCTGTTTTATCACATCCTGAAACAATTTTGTCTGAGAAACATCTTCCACCTCCTTCAAAATACCTATCACATGCCAAGGTAAACTGTAATCCAAGATAAAATGGGAAATGAATAAAACCTACAGAATGAGCAGCTCAGCAGCCTCATCTATCAGAAATATTGATTGGTTTGATAATAATTCCGTAAGTGTGAGGCAATAATTATTCTAGAAGGAGACTCCATGAAGTACAAGACAAAATTTATAGTGAAATTGCTTGAAAGTGAATGGGAGCAGAGACGCTTGTGTCATAGACTTTGTCCTTTGCCTACACAAATGTCTTCACTTCCTTCCCAGATTCTATGCTAAGAAAACTCTGGGAGATAACTTAATCTCAGAGAGGACAAATACTATGTTATTTCAAGGGGATAAATTATGATTGTTTTAAATGAATCATTATAATCTCATTCCTCTTGGCCAGAGATTTATTTTCATTAAAGTCACCTAGGTAGTACATCATGTAAATACTTTGTTTCATTGCTAAAAAGGGTGCAAACAAAACTAATGCAATCCTTTGCCATTTGATTCAATCTACTCTTTTGCTTGGAATAGGCGGGGCACACCTGGAACTATGGTAGCCATCTTACACCAACAAGGTCACAGGCATCAGTGAAAGATTAAGGGCAACTAGAAATGCAGCGGCTGCTATTGTAGAGCCACAGAACAAATGAAATTAGCTGCCTACTTAATAGATACAATTTAGAATTAATAACTCGCTTTTTTTAACCAACTGTGTTTGAGTTTTCTTCTACTTGTAGCTGAAAAGATTTCTAGTTGTTGTAGGTTGTAACTTGAGTGATTTGTTGTTTTTTAAAAATAAATTTAAATACATTTCATTAGGAACTATGATAAATAAAATATATATACAAATAGAGACATTGGATTGCCATAGTTTGACAGTATATAAGCAAATGCTTAAATGTTGATTGTGCCAAAATATTGGAAACTGCTCAAGAGGCAGAAGATCAAACTAGAATGTCATGTTATCTTTCACTGTCCATAAGGAATAAAGAGAAATGTAAGAAAAATCAACATGAGCTTCTTGAAATTTATCACGGAATACTAGGGAGAGGCATGAAAACTTTGAAAGTCAAACATTAGCAGCAAAATAATCAACATCTTTGAGAATTCAGTGGTCATTAGAGAGAGAATCCATAGCCAAAGCTGTATCCACAGTCATAGCTTGACCCACGGTCACTGCCACACCCAGAGCCTTAACTACAGCCCAGTCGTCGGAAGTTCTTGCTACCCATATCATAGCCACAGCCAAGCCCACAAGAGCAATTTGTTCTTAATTTAAAATTAAATTGCACAATGTACTCCTTATACTATTCATTTTGGCCAAACCTTTTGTTTTAGAGGATCACATTGTGACAAGTAATTATTACAATCTGAAATGTCTACCAAAGTTTGACAGGTACTACAAGCAAGTGAAGTCTGAAAGAATAAAATATTTAAAATTGTGAGTACTAAGGTTACCTGAAGACAGAATGCCCCATCTGTGACAATGAACCAATTGTTACCATGTCTCCATATGCCAGTATTGCCAGATCTTCCAATTTTTCAAGAGAAAAAAAAGGAATATGATTTTGAATATAAAATTCTCCAATTTTTAAATATCGACAATAAATTCGATTTTGAATGTTTTAGTCATTATTTGTGTTAACATTGTGAGGGTCAACCTAAAAACATAGATGGATGGGCCAGATTACCACTACAGAGTTCAGTTCTTTGAACAAGAAGACAAAGACAATAACTCTTTTGGCAAAATGATGTAACACACAGCTTTCTTTGATTGTTTCTCCAACTTCACAACAATTACATAAATAGATCTTAAATTATACCAGGCCATGAGAATTTCAATAGAGAGTCTGAACCAGCTGCAACCCCATATTTAGCTTATTCACATTCCTTTAAATAAGCATTATAGCTGATTCTCTTTAACAGAAAAGTTGAGAAAGAAAATAGGTCATAGCCTAAGCAGATGGCTACTGTAAATTTCATGCAAACACTAAGAATGAGGGTCAGTTTCTGCATGAAAAAGTAGTTAGAAAATGAAGGGGATATTTCTGGGTTGTGAAGTGCACTGGAGACTTCATCTGTTTCAATAATGTGCTATGCATATTCCCATGAACATGGTTTTGAGCACATTTTGTAAGTATCATATATTTCATTATAAGTGTCAATTCTGAAAAATGTTTCAGAGATGCAATGACAATAGCAATGTTACAGGGATTGGTATTATGAGAATGAAAACTTCTAACCTGCCCAAAAAACAATCGGCTACATTAGCAATTGGATGGATATACATGCAATGTACAAGGATGAGTTTTCTTCATTTTTCATGCATATTTCACTATCTAATTCATGATACTTCACAGGCATAGAAAAGGTTCTATAACTATGTATTTTTATAAGAGCCATTACTGACTGTAGTGGATTTTCACTCTTGGCTGGATAGCATTTATTCTTTCATTTGCTCGTAGCATTTGGACTTCCCTTTAGGAAGCTTTCTCTCCCCCTTTTTTGTATGACTCAAATGATTTGATTGGAATTAATTCTACCTGAACTGCATAGATGGACTCGATTTGTATATCCTGAGCAGCAGAATCTCATCATCACAGTGACTTGGCTCAGGGATGTGTGTGATGTGGGAAGAAAGGAGTTGGGAGAATGGTATGTGTGAAGGTTGGGTAAGAAAGCATAAGATACTCTCAAAAATACATTACATCAAATGTTCCTGGAGCATGGACGGTGGACAAGACAAAACTAGAGAGGCAGAGAAGCCAGAGTTTGCATATCATTGTAGAGCTTTAAAGGATTGAGACTTTGTTCTAAACGTGGTGTCGCTGATTGATTTTAAGCCAGTGACTGGTTTGTGTTTTTAAACAAATTATTCTGGTTTCTATGAAGAGAATGGACTAGAGAGGAGGTAAGGCACATTGGCTATAGAGATCAAATAGGAGTTTATTGTAGCAATCCAGGTGAATAAACATAGAGATTCTAAGTAGTGTGGTGGTATAGAGATGGAATAAACAGACGATATTTATAATAAACCAAAGGAGTGGTAGAAGATTGCAGTGACAGAAATGGTCATTTTGAAATGAGAGAATAGGGAGAGAATACATGAGTGATAAGATCTTTGGACTAAACACTGAAGGACAGAAAAAGTTGGATAGAAAGAGATGGAGATCAAGGAAGGAACATCCGTGAGTGAGTGCAGTTAACCACACAAGAAAGGACAAAGGGTGTTGGACTGGGAGAAGACTGATCATGCACAATTGGAGTAGAAAGGAAACACAGCACAGATAAAGAAAATAATGTCAGAAAGGCAGCTCCAGGCCTACTATATAGACCTCGACATCAGGGTAAGTAGTTTGTACATTATTTAACAGAAGGCACTGGACCATTTAAGATTTTCAGGAAACTGATATATCCAAACAACAAAGCCATTATTTCATAGTATGTACCTGGCAGTAATAGAGACATGGCTTCTGGAGTCATAGCAAAGGAGGGAACTAACAGGCCTGATTAAGTATTTGCAGTGGAAGCAATAACTGGGCTCTTTGATATCAAAATACAATTGGGTAAGTGATGGTGATGGTGCTACAAAGATAACTGGGGCTTCAAGCTTTGTTAGGTAGGTAGTAGTACCTTTAAGAAAAATAGAAGAATCAACAGAACATTACATTTTGGTGAGAGAAGAGGATAATTACACAGATATTTAAACTTTGTCACGTGATGCCATTGCCACATTTCCACAGAATCAAACAACACTATTTGTAATTCAGATGGAGGTGAATGTTATATTCAAATGAATATGCAGCTGTCTCAAATTTCACATGTGTTTATATCATGGACACATCAAACATCATTATGATGTTTATCAATGGCTGTTTTCTGTGTCTAATTACCGAACTCCTTCCTCATCCATCATTTGATGGTAAATTCATGGAGGCAAGGAAATGTATCTTCTTCTGAGTCTTTATTGTTTGAAGTAATAATGGGTCTTGAAATTTGTTGATACTATAGCTAAAGCCTATTATACAAGCTCCTCATGGCATCAATGACTTTCTACACTGATATTTGAAGAATACTCCTGTGTGTGCCTTGGCCTTCTCTGTACTTCTGTGTCCTCAACTGTCTGCCTGGGAAACTCGGCTATCACCTCCTCCATGCATGCTTTTTAGCATAATGCCAGGAAAATTAGAGGTTCTCCTGGACTCAAGTTACTTGAATAATCATCAGAAACTTTTCTTTCAGTCTTTATTGATGTTACTGTCATAATTTTATCCCACTTTTCTGGTTGATAAGAAGGATCTAATGCATAGAAAAAAAAAAAAAACTCACTTAAATGATCCCAGAAGATTTAAACATCTAAACTGTGATTATGTAACCATAAAAAAACAAAGGAATCAGATTAGATGTTTGCTTATAACCTTCAGCACACAATTTATTCTACATTTTCTATTACAGCTTTCTAAATTCTAGATTCTTTTGAGTTTGCCTTGTAATTTTGTTCCTTCTGGTTAATTGATATTTCTTGTTAGTTTTCTTCTAGCTAATCAAGGTTTTATTGTGCAAAAGTTAAAATCACATATTTTATTCTAGTACTATTTTCAAGTCTAATTGGGTTATTAAGTAAAATGCATTTGAATATCTAAACATAAACGAAATAGATTTTGGTCTAACTTAAGGAAAGATGCCAACTCTACTTAAGACTGTTGGATAAGTGCTCTTCTTACATGTAAAGGAATAGAAAATATGCAAGCAAGCTCTTCTGTCATTTGCCTTAATGAAATTATGTATGTCTTTTTTTTTTTGGAGATAGGATCTCACTCTGTCGCCTAGGCTGGAGTTCAGTGGCGTAATCACAGCTTATTGTAGCCTGGACCTCCAGGCTCAGGTGATCCACCCACTTCAGCCACCCTAGTAGCTGGGACTACAGGAACATACCACAATGCTCGGCTAATTTTTTTGGAGAGGCGGGGTTTCACCATGTTGCCCAGGCAGGTCTTGAACACCTAAGCTCAAGAGATCACCTTCCTTATTGTCCCAAAGTGCTGGGATTATAGGCATGAGTCACTGTGCCTGGTCTATAAGCCATTTTAAGAAAAGTGTATCTGATATGGAGTTACGAAACAAACTTTAAAATTGCAAAATCAGATGAAGCATTTTGTTTTATTTTTAAGACAGGCTGCCATCATATCACGGAAGTCTTAAATACTCTCATTTACAAAGCAACTTTTGCACGAATCTTGAAGTTTTCATAAAAAATATTTTAGTGCTGTAACTGCAAAACATCACTCTAAAACTACTTTATATGTTATTGCCAGATAGCTTTTAAAATACTGTTCCACAATTATTTAACAAAGTGAAAGATGAAGAATGATCTCGCTGGGAATTTTATTATAAGTTATCATTCATCTCTTGCTTAGAGCTCAGAGTTTTCTGTAGGGCAATACTGGGATGGAAATGGATACTAAGTGACATTTCATGTCAGGGATAAAGAGGAATATGCGCAACTAAACGTAAGTCAAGGAAAAAATATCAGTTATAAACTTTTCAAAGGCCGGGCTCATAGCTTCTAAGGATTCCATATCATTTCTTGTCAGGATCAGCAGATGTTAATTCTATTAGTAGGTACCCAATAATTAGCATTTGAATTAAATTCCATTTTTATATGTGATGCAGCTGCAATTCTGCATCGAGAATGGGAGGAACTGGAAAGACCTGTCTCACAATAGTGAAACAGGGAAAATGTCTGTTTTCCCAGGGTACCTGACATTTTCATGCTGTCCACTATATCATCTAACTTTGATGAGTCTTCCCGGAATTTACACCTTTAGTTCCTCAAATAACACTCCCTAAGCTCTTGACTATCTGCAAAGAAAGAAGCTGAGTGCACGTGATATTGCTGGTCTTTGATAAGTTTAATCATCAATGTCTTCCTTTTCATCCTACCCCGGCACCTATATTTTATCAGGACCATGATGATCTAACTCATTCCAAAGACAGAAGAAAATCATCTTAGTTATCATTATCAGCATGAAAATAAATGAGGAGTAAAATTGTTGAGAAAAATTGGTAGATATAATACAGAGAACCCTAGATGAATGGAAAAGAAAGAAAATACATTTCTATCCCATTGTAAAGGAACCCATTGTTTAGCTATAGGTTTTGATTTCTCCAGATTGAGGAGATATATATATATATATATATATAGAGAGAGAGAGAGAGAGAGAGAGAGATACATATATAGATACAGATTTAGACATATATACACTTACATACACATACTTAACATTGGGTTAGAACAGAGCTTGATAATGAATTCAGTTATCTCAGTTGTCAACCAAAGAAATGTTCATCTGGCTGGAAGCTGATCAAGTAGGGAGTGGCTGTTCTACCTTTGATAGACATTTTAGTGGCCAGTTGGAAAGGGAGAGAATGGAACTCATCAGCGACATTGTCTTGTAGATGTGGAGAACCAAAAAGATGTTTCCAAACCCGAATGTAGCTTTAGACCTTAAGTCTAAGAGGGTCAGTCATTCCTAAATCTAGGGGTTGCTCAGAGCTTCCTCTTGCCTTTTTTGTCCACTCCCAAATAGAAAGGGAACTAGCAAGGTCAAGAATGAGTTGGAAAAGCCATGAGCATCAAGGATGAAAACATTAAAAAGAGGGGGAACCGTGACATCTACTTTTACTGCAGGTCCAGGTCAGAGGGTATACAAGAGACTCTGTAGCGTCCTGTGATCTTGTGAAACTCATGAGGACTGGAGATACCATATAAAAATAGCATTCTCAACTAACAAATAGGCAGCTCTTTCCTGATGTAAAAATCCCATATAGTCTTTGTGAGCCAGTAAGGATTTGAGGATTTGTGAGCCCTTTGAGGATTTGGGGATTTGTGATTTAATTTCATCACAGTTAAATTTAAATTCAGGGATTGAAAATAATTAGCAAATACATGAATTAAACTTCTGATTTCCAGACTTCATTTTCCGACTCTCCTAACACACGAAGTCTCTCAGTGTTGTGCACACACACTAGGACCTTTCATGGCTCTGTTCTGGACATGCCTGAAGGCATCCTCCCACTCAAAAAGAAAAAAAAGTATTGGAAAACTCAGACCCAATCTTCCTAACAGTTCTGGTGCCTTCTTCTTGGAATTTTGAGCTTTTCTTTGCTCCTTGCTCTAATGTTCTATAATTCTTCTATTTATACAAATTTCCCCCACTACGTTGTGAACTTTTCAAACGAAAGGCAGGAATTGCATGTAACTATTTTTATGTCTAGTACCTACCACATTTCCTCATATTTAATAATTTAAAAATGAATGAGTATATATATGAAAGAAATGCAAGGTAATTAGTATTTGAAAAAGATCAAGATATGTGTGTGTCTTTTACCAACTTTTTTGTAGAGAATAAAATTTTTCCTTTGGCCATTAACATGGAGTATTTTAAAGAACAGTGTGGTGGAAAAGTCTTTTACTGAGCATTTGGAAACATATTATCTAGGTCAGACTCTGCCACTGCCTAGCTTTTCTTGTCACTTGACTTTTGTGGGCCTCAGTTCCTCAGCAATACATCGAAGTGTTCTACCATCCCCTGTGACATAAAAACCACTGTCATTTCTTGGTAACTATCCCAGAAAACCTTCTTTAACCCAGAAGAAAGAAAACAACTTAAGCAGCAGTCAAGACAAACTTTCTGAGGATAAACAGCCTCTTTTCTGTATTCCTCAAACAGAAAATACAAACCAAAATAAAGCAAAAACATCCTCAAACTATAAGCAGCCCTACTTTTTAAATGCAATTCACCACCACTAGCAGCAGTGAGGAACATTTTACACCCCTCTCTATGTAAAGTTCAGTCTTTTCAGGAGGATATGCTTGAATGCCATGTGTTATGTTGCCCTTAAGAACAGCAAATGTGAGTGATACCAGTCTAAATTCAAGTGGCCTAATTTAGCTTTGACCCTTAAAATAAGCCAGACTTAAAGCCTATAACCAGAGTTTTACTCTTGATGGGAGGAAAGTCTTGACTAAGTAGTTGTAGGATGTGCAGTTAGATTTTGTGCCAGAATGAACTCAGGGACAAATAAAAAATAATCCTTGATGACAGGTTTAAACCTTGATCAGGCTGCCCATATTTCCCATGGCCTCAATTGAGATTATGCTCTCTCACTTAATTTTACAAGATGTGAGTTCTCAGGAATTAATATGAACTAAATGGGAAAATTGATCTCAGCATGAAAAGACTTGCAGAAATACCAACTGTGTACTGTCAATCATAGACACATATGCTGAAGGTACCCCAGGAGGTTTAAACATAAAAACAATAAATTAAAACTACAACAGCAGCATACACTTGTAATTCCAGAAAGCTGATAATACTGACACTTTCTCAAGGATTATTGAATATTCTACAGATATCATAAGAAATTTTCATTTTTATTATGGTTTTTGTGACAAAATTGTATAGTGTTAGAAGAAAATTTTAATTTATTCCTCAGTTTTTACTATCTCACATTTTCAGGAATAAAATAAGCATGTGGGAGTCAGTGTTTCTTCAGGATTTTGTTTTTTCTTTAATTATTTTCCTTTCCTGTACAGTGGAAGGAAAGACTTTTGAATTTGTTAAGGTAATTAATTTTTGCCACCTTTGAAGTTACAATTGTTAAATAAAAATCCATTTAATATTAATGCAATTTACACAGTGGCATTGAAATTAACACAATGACTACTTTCCCCTACTGATTTCTGGCAGTTAGATCTCATCTCATAGTTCTTTGTCATAAGTAGAAGGAATAACAATCAGATGTTAACGCTCATTGAATGTGTCTGAATTTATTTCCAGCAACAGCGACATTCCCATGTAACCAAAAGCAATGACTTGTGTGTTTTGATGTCAGATAAATGAATTTTTTTCACAGCGAGTGACTGAAGACATACTGATTCTATATTCCAGGCATGTGAGGGAGAGAAAAAAAAAAAAAAAAACAGCATGTGTCTGCCTTTAAAGAGTTCATATGCGATGGTAGAAATACACGTAAAACACCAAAATGTAAGTTTCCAATTATGTAGTACAGAATTAAAGAAATCAAATATCTAGTATTTAGCAAAAATGAATGCACTTCTATTTATTTGGCTGCATGTTTACCTGCAAGTTTACTGATATTGGCATGTTTGTGAAAATCAGATTAGGACTGCCAGTCCCCCAAGCACCAATTCAATTCAGTCTTTCATTAACATCAGCAACTTTGATGTCCTGAGCTTTGTTCATTTACTAAGATGCTTTAGAGACTTGTCAAAATGACTTATACCCTTTTTATTCTTTGACAGAGTGAAAGACTGAGACTTGACTTAGATCATATAACTGCCCAAATGGACTGGAATTTTCTGGCAGGTCCCTTTAGTGTTTGCTGTGATACTCTCTGCTGGGCTGAGGACCCCAACTGTGATGCAATGTCCTCTGAGTCATACGAGGTGCCATCTCTGTTCTTCCAGTAAATTCTATGTTTTTTGCACCCCCCCCAACTGAGGTTTTCACAAAGTAAAAATCACGAATGATGAAAAGTAATAGAATATATGCTTCCCATCCAATGTCAAAGTTACTTAAAGGTTTGACAACACTGACACAACATTTCATAAATGGAATAAAAAGTTGATTAAATCTTTTTAAATGATAAAATTCCAATTAAAATATGCTTCTATTATAAAGTATTCATTTTGCTACATCCCCAGGGAAGGGATAATTCTTTCAGTCTCTTCAGAGTTTAGAAGTAACTTCATGGGAAATTTGAGTCACTAATGTGATACAATCACCATCGTTATACAGTTACTGCAGTTACCACTAACTGTAGAGTCTACAGGGCCTTAAAAGGGGCCTCAATGTCATCTCTTAATGCTTGTGCTCTCTCTCACTGCTCAGGCCAAAAGGGCTTCCTGGCTGCTCCAAACTTTTACTTAAGATATTCCCTTTAGCTAGGACACTCTTCCCCCAAATATTCACAAGAATCTTTCTTCACTTCCTTAGGTCTATACAGGTGTTATTTCCACTGCAATGCCCTTGCTCACTACTCCGTTAAAAATTGCACCCTTTTTATTGGCATCTTCCCTTTTGCTTTACTGTCACTGTCTACTACTCAGCAATGGAAAGGAACAAAATCTTGGCACACACAACAATATGGATGGAACTTAAGAGTGTTATATTGGACAATAAAAAATAAGCCAATCTCAAAAAATTATATACTTCATGATTCCATTTATATACCATTCCTAACATGACAAAATTATAGAAATGGAAAACAGGGGTTGCCAGAAATTAGGAAAGTAGACAGAGGGTGTGACTATAAAGGGGAAGCAGAAGAGATTCTCTTTGTGGTGACAGAGCAGTTGTCTATCTCAATTGCGATGGTAGAGGTGGTTACATGTAATAAAAAATGTCATAGAATCACACACAAAGGCATGTCAGAAAATGAGCATATGCAAAAACAGGTTTAAGACCTGTAATCATATTAATTATATTATACTAGTCAATTGTCTGGTTTTGATAATGCATTGTTTTTATGCAAGATGTCACCACTGGGGGGATTTTGCTGATGGGTAAGAAATACAAAGGTCTCTATACTCATTTGCAAATTTGTGTGAGTCTGTCCTTAAAAGTAGGCTGGGCACGGTGGCTCAAGCCTGTAATCCCAGCACTTTGGGAGGCTGAGACGGGCGGATCACGAGGTCAGGAGATCAAGACCATTCTGGCTAACACGGTGAAACTCCATCTCTACTAAAAAGAATACAAAAAATTAGCCAGGCGTGGTGGCGGGCGCCTGTAGTCCCAGCTACTCAGGAGGCTGAGGCAGGAGAATGGCGTGAACCCGGGAGGTGGAGCTTGCAGTGAGCCGAGAAAGCACCACTGCAGTCCAGCCTGGGCGACAGAGCAAGACTCCGTCTCAAAAAAAAAAAAAAAAAAGTAAGTAAAAGTGAAATAAAATGTAAACTAAATTTCTCCTTAGCACTTACCACCATGTAACATGCTATGTAATTTCCTTATTTATTTTCTTTCACCTTTATCTCTCCCCACTGTTATGCATTATAATTTGTTTTGTTCTGTGCTATATCCATGGCATACAGTGCAGGAGAAACCTTACATAGTAAGCTTTCCATGGATAGCTATTGAATGAATTTATGATTAATTAACCTAGTATTTTACACATACATATCATCTTAACATTATGGCTAATATCATGAGCCTCTGATTCTGATCCCAGCTCTACTATCATCCAGCAGATCTTTAGCAAATTACCTGAACTTTCTTTTTTTTTTTTTTTTTTTTTGAGACGGAGTCTCGCTCTGTTACCCGGGCTGGAGTGCCGTGGCCTGATCTCAGCTCACTGCAAGCTCCACCTCCTCGGTTCACGCCATTCTCCTACCTCAGCCTCCGAGTAGCTGGGACTGCAGGCGCCCACACTGCGCCCGGCTAATACTTTGTGATTTTAGTAGAGACAGGGTTTCACTATGTTAGCCAGGATGGTCTCGATCTCCTGACCTCGTGATCCACCCGCCTCGGCCTCCCAAAGTGCTGGGATTACAGGCGTGAGCCACTGCGCCTGGCAATTACCTGAACTTTCTATGCAATTCCCTCATCCACAAAACTAATAATGCTTAAAAGATTACATTTTAAAAATCTCTCCCTTTCTCTGTCTCTCTGTCTCACACACATACACGTACACACACCCCCCAGCACACACAAACACAAAGCTAGAGGAAGTGCTGTTTGAAACTTCTTGGAAAGAATGCAGTAATATGCCTCAATAACCTCTACAAAATTAGTATCACTTGATATAGTGATTTATCAGAAATGTGGCCACAGTTTTAAGGGCAAGGATGATCATTACAACATTGTTTATAATAGTGGGAAATTTTAAATTAACCTAACTGTCCAATAACAGGAAACAGGATACGTTTTGGGGTATGGGATATGACCCCATAATTTGGAACATTTTTCAGAAAATAAATACCATAATTCATTTTATAAATGAATAACTAATAAGTACAGGTATAATCCATAATAACCTAATTGTAGGTTTTAAATTTTTATTCTATATTAGCATCATAACTATTAACAACATTCATTATTTAGAAAATTTCCCCTTTCACAGTGTCTTTTATAAGATGACTGTATTTTACATTACATCAATAAACATGAAAATACTTCTGCTTAGAAATTATAAGGGAGAGTAAACGAACATCTATGCCATTAATTGTTCTCATGGCATCATTCAATCTGCAAACAAAGAAAATGTAAATTATTAATAAAATGTTCTCCCTCAGAATGTGTTATTATACAGGCATACATATTAAATGAAATTCAATTGCCAAAAGTGCTCTTCAATTCTTTATATAAAGAAAAGTAATGACAACAAAGTGATATCCTTAGATTGAAAATTGCTAATGCTTTTGTATTTGAAATATTATGGATAGAATTTTTTTTTTTATCCAGAAAGAAAAAAATGATGAAAATCATTGTCTGACAGTATTCATAAGTTTAAGTGCAAAATTACAGGTGCAAAACTAGTTTAAGTTAGAAAATTATGCACAAATAACTTAGATTATTTAATTTGTTTCTTTATGAAGATCAAAATTCACCCAAATACCACTAGCTTTTCATCAGCCTGTAAGGTATCTCTTATTTTGAAACAAGTCTCTTGAAAAGGAATTAGGAAGATGCAGAAAATGCATATTTTCTCCCTGGATAGACAAGCTTCCCCCACTTATTCAATTATTAAAGAAACAAACAAATGACTATAATGTGCACATACACTGTACTTGGTGCTGGGTTTACCACACAGATTAAGTTCCAGTTTTAGCCTTAAATGATCCCAAGAGAAAAAGGGAAGAAAAATGTGTATAAATTTTAATTAAACATAATGAAGTTTAAGTAGAATTAAGCATCATAATGCAATACTTCATTCTATTTCAGGTACAGTAGATTATATTTTATATCTTAACACAAATTTGCTCTTAAAAATAAAGTATAATTTTTTTGACCATAAGCCTTGGTCATTTTCTGGCCTATGTCTTTTAAAACTGGGTTGACCGCATGGCTAATTATATTCTCTATTTCTTCTTTCCTCAGAAACACTAGGGTGCTTTCTAGTTAGAGACCCCCACATTACACACTCTCTTTGAGCTGGTTAATTTACTAACACACAAGCTTTAACTGTTTTCCTTTTTAAAATAGGCAGCATAAAAACAATTGAAGATTAATTAGTATAAACTCCAACTAGGAATCATAACATTGCTGTCTTGGTATAATCAGAAAATATTAGAAAATATTACTTCTAAATTTCTTCTCTCTGTGTATATCCTGTTTTTTTTTTTCAACTTGAAGTTTTCTGTTTCTACTAAGAATTATTACTGTTATGGTTCTCTGAAAAGTTATTTCATATTTGATACTTTTCAAAATAGATACGTTTACATGAAACAAAGTCTACTGCTTTTGATTGAAATTTGTAGCAAGAAAAATCAAGGTCTATATAAGCTGCACAATTTCAAACTTGACATATTATTTGGAAAGTCACATCCCTTTTTTCCTGTTTATGGTATGATGTATTTCAGAGGTAAAACTGTTATCCTTCTTGAATTAATGGAAAACAGTGAAATTTAACTATTTCAACATAACTCACCCATGGTAGATTTCCTTGCACAATGCCTATGATGGACAATTATCTACCCATCTTTTGAATATTTTTAGAGAAAATAGACTCACGGACTTCAACACTAGGCCTTGTATTAGTGAAAAAACAAGTGTTGAGAGAGGCCTTCATTATGTGGAGCCAAAATCTGCCTTCCTGGCACCATTTCATATCAAGGGCCCTAGTTTTATGCTTAGAAATACATCAATTTCTCTTCTCTGTGACAGCCCTCCAATACTGAAGATATCTATTAAACTTCCTACATTTTGCGGAGTTTTCCTTTTCCACAATTGCATAATTCCTTCATCACAGATGAAGGAATTATGCAATTGTGGAAAAGGAAAACTCTGGAGATGAAGATTTAGCTTCATCTCCAAGCTAAATCTTGGAGAATTATGACTGTCTCCTATACAGCCTCTAATTGGTTAGAGTATCCCAGGTGTTTTCCAATCAGCCCTTAGAACACTGACACATCCACCTCCTATATCCACTGAGCAGCACTGAGTAACAGAAATGTCACCCAAACCCAGCATATGTAAGCTTATTTTTAGTTGCTATGTTCATAGAAAATAAAGAATAACTGGTTAAATCAATTTACTAATATATTTTATTTAACCCAGTGTATCCCAAATATTATTTAAACATATCATGAATATGATACATAATATTATATGATTTTCTGTTTTCTATTAAGTTTTCAAAATCTGGGAAGTACAATTTTTACCGCAGTTTAGAGTAGCCACATTTCAAGATCTCAATAAACACATGTGGCTGGTGACTACAGTATTGGCACATGGTTCTGGGTAGTTTCATTTTATCAACCAACCTAAAAATGTATCGGTGTTTTTAAAGTTAATGTGACAGCCTGAATTTATACTGAGCTGTGGCCAATAACGTCACTTAAGTTAGTGTATCCATTACTATCCTTCGTGCTCCATTTTGGGAACGTGATTTTTATAAAATGCATACTTAAATTCACTCAAAACACTGTTAAGTTTAATCATTTGAACTCCAGTCAGCATTGCCACCCCTAGGTTATCTGTAATCTTGATTATATAGATTATCTCTAAATCAACCCTCTATTCTACCTTGCTCATAAGTATACTTTTATCTATTTATTTTAAACTCTTCAAAGTGTATAGAACAAGAAACAGACATGAAAACATTAACACATCATAATAATACAGGTTTCTGATCTATTCATGGAGGCCTTCACATATAATATCAATTCATCACAATTCTCTGGATATGGTTATTCAGCCAGCTTCAAAGCCATCAAATCTCACTAGATCTAACTAGTATTCAGAACTCTACGGTGATTTCCTGATGCATTTTCCAAACCTTTATGCAGTTCACTTCCTTTGTTTCAGGATCTGTGTCAAGGGAGACAGCCATCAGTCATTCTCATCTCCTGAATTTTATGGCCTCATGTGCTTCCTTCCCACCTGTAATCACAGCTGTGACTGTGTGACAAACACTAGAGTACTAGTGATAGTTTATGTGTTTCAGGGCTACAGTTTTGCACACTCTGCCTGGCTCCCTTGAATTACCGAGACTGGGGAAAGCCTTAAGCCTTCCCATGAGGACATGGAAGTGGTCCTGTGGACACGTACACATGGAAAAAATGGAGGTTCTCAGTCAACAACCGGCATCAACTTGCCAGCCATGTGAATGAGCCACTTTGAAAGTATAGCTCCCAGCTGAGTCAAGCCTTCAGCCGACTGCAGCCTCCACATCTGGCATCAATCACATAAGGCCTCAAGTGGGAAAGGTACACCCACGCCCTTCTAGAATCCCTGATCTGCAGAATCTATGATCACAATAAATGACTGCTTGATGACCTGAAGTCTGGCAGATGTGCATCATTATTAGGTGACCAGAATAAGATCTTTTTACTTAGTATCATAGTATTTTCCTAATATACTACTGGCCAAAGTATGTTTTTTTTGTTCTAGACCATACATAGATCCATGAGAAAAAACACACAAAACAAAACAAAACAAAACAGTGACGTGTCTCAAATAAGCCCAGGGTGCAATAAATATGTTTTCTTCCATTTGATAAATTATAATACACTAACTTATTAAAATCTCTCTAAAGCCTTATAATAGAGAAAACTGCTTAACTCACATTCAGCCTAATATTTTCCAAATGTATAGGAACTCGCTCTACTTTTTCTCCATGCTAAGCCTATTTCTACTTTGTGGCCTCCTCATGTGCAAGGGGATTCTTTGCCAGTCAACACACCATCAGGAAACAGGTTATTTTACCATCGTAGATACTTATCTCATGATAGTAAAAGTAAGTAACAGGCACATGCAGGAACCCACTGAACTAAAGAAGAGTTCAATGTGTTGATACAATTATATATATAGGTACCTATTCTAAAATCATGTTTCAAATCTACCTGTATATTGTAAATGTATGCAAAGCTAAAGAAGTAGGTTGGAATCTGCACCTTGCAGTTTAAAATGAGAACATGATATTATTTCTATAGAAACAAACTACCTGTGATAGATACAAATGATGACGCCATTATGTTTTACGATTAAGGACTGTCTTGTGTAGTAACAATTTTAAAATATGTCTCACTAAATAACTCCTATGAGGAGAAACTTACTTTTACTCCATCACTTGCCAATTCTACTCATCTATTATTCCTAGCGTAATTTTACCACAGTAATGAAGGCAATCATTTGATATTGAAGGTGTTTATTTTATTTTTTAAAAAATAGGCTTGCTTTCTCAATGACTTGATCTTAGATATTTGCACTTAGAGAGTGAATATGAATCACAGAGCTTTCAGTGGTAAGAAGGAATCAGAATCTGCTAACATATCACAGATTCTCCCGTTCATAAATTATTTTGTTGTTTATTTTTGTTCATTTACCTTAGAAAAACCATTAGTGCCCTATAAAATAGTATCATAAACCAAAAAGGAACCTTAAATTCTTTCTCTTTACTGGGGAAGCATACAATTACATTGCTTGCTAGTGGGCAGTTTAGCAATATGCATCGAGAACATTAAATAATGTAGAAAATGTATAATCCAATAATTTCAGTCTTATTAATTTAACTGAGAATAAACAAAGACAGATATTTATTAGTGTTCATTGCAGGAGTTGTTTTTGTAATAGTGACAGCATGCTAATCTGTCAGCTATAAATATTAAAGAAATGGAGTTGAATAAATTATGATATAACCACATGAAAAGATTGTAGAGCCATTAAAAATAATGTTTTTGAAAAATATTTAAGACAAGGAACAATGTTCATAGTGTAATGTTCATGATAGTAAACTGTGTTATACTATTTTTATAATTTTGTCTATAAGTAGAAAAAATATACGTACTAATGACAATAAATAAGACTTAGATGAGAAAAACCAGTACATTAACAGTGGTTTTCTCTAAAAAACAGAGGTGGATAGAGGCATTATATTTATCTTCTTTATTTTGTATTTTCAGATTCTCTATAATAGAGTCATATTATTTCAAAATAAAAAGATGCTATTTAAAAGTATGTTGTTTAATTAGTGATAAATTGATAAATACATTAGTAACTTTCACCAAAAAATGTTGTAAATACTGGCTTCCAAAAATATTTCTTGTGTTTACTTCTTTCCTTCCTTTTTGTCACCTCCTAGGGACTTTTGAATTTTTGCCTTAACCCAAAAGAAATATTCCAAAATTGATACTAACTTATTTTTAATGCCTTATTATCTCTGTGTAGTAAGGAGAAGGTTAAATAGGAAGGTGGTTCAGCAGCAGCAGCTACAAAAAAGGAAAGGTGAGTATCCTATGGGCACTAGAAGGCAGGAGGATTTCAGGATGAACTCAGAGTCCCACATGTTTGAACATAGTAACTTTCCCAGACTGTGCTTTCTTGGAGTTTGTATTTTATATTAGTGAACCCCAAATGTATGAATATTAACAGCCTAGATAGTTCTATTACCAGATTATATACTCCCACAGACTTCTTAAATATGTATCTGTAATTGTAAAGCACTGAAGTATTAAGGTCCAGAATTTAATTAGATAATTCACTAGAGAAGAGTTACTTCTTAAAGCAGTAGTGCATGCAGGATGCATTTTACAGGATTACTTCTCAGTTAAAATAAATACTTATCAGAAAAATAATTTTGTACACAGAGCTATAAAATAGTAGAGACCTAAACTGAAATGAATGCATCTAACTGTGGAGAATAACAATGCTGATTTCTTTTGCAGAGCATTGAATTTAGAGGACAGATACTAACACAGCAGATGTAGCCCAGGTAACAATTGATTTGTTCCTTCTATTAGACACGATTTAAAAGACTCATTCAACTATTACTCTTGCATTCGGAAAAAGCTAATTCTTATGCAAATTTGTATCCCATTATGCATAGAGGGCAGTTCTAATTCTGCTGAATCAACAGTAAATTTAATTAAAGTTTCTAATCACAAACATAGGATGTATTAAGAAAGAGGTTGACAGTAAAATGGTTAACTAGTCTACTTGACGTGGTGTATTTTAAACCCAAACAAAAAAACTATAAAACTATAAATTTGTTTAAAAAGGTTAAAAAATTAATGATTTCTTCTTACTTCATGTTTGTCCTTAAAAAAAATGTGGTAAAGGACTCTTGACTTTTTAAGGATGGCTTAAAAATACAATTGTTAAATAATTCCAATGGACCAATAATTCCAAATATATAGGGATAATATATAACATTAAATAGATTTATTGATTAAATTAAAACTATTTAGATACATGACTCAGAATAATGAAAAATAATTTAGTCTCATATGGTGAATATCAAAATACTAGATGACAAATTTTAACCACAAATATTCTGATCGTCAAGGTTTTAGCATATCATGATTTGTCATATTTTGGAATGCTTTCATCTTCTTTAAAAGCATATTTTTAATTTTATGGCATTAAAAGTCATTCCAGAATGATTATTTCATTGACTATTTTGAGAAACAGTTGTAAAGATGCAAATACAAAAATAAAACGTCTAACCATTATGTCTGGAGAAGTATATTAAGTACTGAGTATTGAAAATCATATATTGTTTGATTAATAAACAATAAAATATTGTAATATGTTTACAAACATATTGTAATATGTTTCACTTGCCTTCCAATTAATTAATTATGAATTAGTTGATAAGATTTTAAATAGATAGGAAAATAATTTTATCAGAGTACACAGTTAATCTGTAAAGATAGACAAAAACTTCCTGAAAATGACAAAGTAATTGAAAAGCTAGGGACTTTGGAGATAGAAAAAAACAATTCTGTCCCAGCTCTGCAACTGTGAACTGGGGCCCTTGAGGAAGTTAGTTAACATCTCTAAGTCTTTCTCCTCTGTAAAATATGATGTAAATAGCCAAGAAGCGGGACTTCGGGAGGTTTACATTGATAAACACACTTCCATGGCAGATGCACTATCTAAGTACCCAAAAAATGTTTGTGCTCTCTTAAATAATCTTTTTTTGAAATAAGTGTCAAAGAAGAAGCGGAGTAATGGATGGGAAAGAGAGAGTGATCAGACAAATAATCTATATAATAATGCATTGTTCATGTACATCTGTATTACAATCTAATCAACAGGAGGGTGGATAAATTGTGGTATGCGTAATGGAATGGTATATCATAGCGGGAATGCACAATCTGTTATACAACACTTGAAAACTATGGATATATTTTACGAACTAATTTTTGAGTAAAATAAGAGATACACAAAACAGTACATAGTGTTTGACTTTACCTACAGTGCAAAAACAGGTAGAATTAATCTTTACAAATGTAGACAGTGTTCTCCCTTCTGTTACATAGTAACAGAGAGAGAACAGCAATGTTTTGTTGCTTTATCTGGGTGATGGCACCAAAGAGGTGTTTAGTTTATAGAAATTCATCAGGCTGTCTTCATAGTATATGCAAGCTCCTGTAGGTATGCTATATTTCAATATAAATTTTAATAGGGATAATTTGAATTTAAACACATATTTTGTTCCAAATTCCATGCACACCCCACTATGCCACCTATAATGAAAACAGATCAGACATTAACCTTGAAGGGTAAATTGGTGACTAGAGCAATATCCAAGGTCAGAAAGGAACAGTTGGACATTAAATCCCGGAAGAAATCATTGTGAAAAACTAAAGAAAAAAAGGGTAGATCATCTTTCTTAAATGATATTTTCTAAGAATCTTTGTCCTGCATATGGTGAGATTCTGGCCGCTTAGCTCTCTTCTTAGGTAGAGCTCTTACAGTTTAAGGAATCTGTCCCTAAACACTGGTTTTCAGTCTTGAATGCATCGGAATCACTTAGGCTTGTCAAACCACAGATTGCTGGGCCCACTCCTACAGTTTCTGTTTCAATGAGACAAGATAATTTGGATTTTTAATAACTTCCCAGGCTATGCTGATACTGCTATTCTGGGCATATACATTGAGACCCATAGTTTCAGGAAAAAAAAAAATAATAACTTTCCATCCTGAATCACATTAGGTAAGTTAGTCTCTGTATTTTCAAATAAAGGAAGAATTACACCAACTACTGCTGTGTGTTATGAATAAAAGATGTAAGGATTAAGTATGTACAAGTGAAGACTTTGGCAGAAAATATGTGCAGTTTAAATAATTAGCTGTTTTTATTTTGATTTCTAGTGTTTCCCTTTTCTGAAATCTGGAAAGTCTTCAATAGGTGGAGGAGACCAGTTCACTTAAAATTAATGGTCTTCAACCCTAGCTGCACATTATCTCCTGGGGAGTTTGTAAAACTCCAAAGCTGGGGTTATACCTCAGGCCAATTAAATCAGAGTTTCTGCAGGGGAGGGCCTCAGCATTAATAATTTGTAAAACTCTCCAGATGATTTTAATGGTACAGCCAAGAGTGAGAATGACTGCTTTATTTATTTATTTATTTATTTATTTATTTATTTATTTATTTATTTTTGAGACAGAGTCTTGCTCTGTCACGCAGGCTGGAGTGCAGTAACTGATCTCAGTTCACTAAAACCTCCACCTCCTGGGTTCAAGCGATTCTCCTGCCTCAGCCTCTCAAGTAGCTGGGACCACAGGTGCATGCCACCACACCCAGCTAAATTTTTTGTATTTTTAGTAGGGATGGAGTTTCACCATGTTGGCCAGGCTGGTCTCAAACACCTGACCTCATGTGATCTACCTGCCTAAGCCTCCCAGTGTGCTGGGATTACAGGCATGAGCCACCACACCCAGACTACTACTTTAGATCCACAAAAAATAACTTCTCCAGTAACACACATAGCCCACAGAAGTCAGTTGTTGATTTAAAAAAAGAATTGTCTAAATTTGTCCTAAACTAAATAATTGACATTTATTTGACTCGAATTGAGAACATTGCTAGGAAGGTAAAAACTAAACTAGCTTTCTCAATCTACCCTGATCCTACAAGAAAAATAGTGCTAGATCTTTTCACAGTTGCTTTCTCACCTAATCACAGAAGCCTCGAAGCAGGTTGGTTATCATATGTCTTTCTCTTTACACAAGGCAATGATTCAAGATAGTGAGTTTGAGAAGTGCTCATACTTTCTTCTTCTTCATTATAGCTAAGGGAAAACAGGGCTGAGGATATGTGTGATGCCCATGATTCAGGCAACATCTCTGTTAATTGTGTTATGTGGCTTCCTGATAATTCAACAAAAATGTTCTTTTGAAGTCGACCCACATTACTGGCTATGATTATATTTATTCATACAGAATATTTTTTCCATTATTTGATCTTTTAGGAAGACTGGTTTTAATCATTTGGCACCATAAACAATTGAAAATAAAATGGAAAATCTATGATAAAAACATACAAAAGTCAAAAAATAATACCATTATATATTAATCATATTGATGGGAGTTTAGTAAGCCTAGAGAAAAAGGAAACATAGCAAAGTAAAAATAAATTTTATCCCCAAATTCAAATTTTAAATAAAAATAAATTTAAAGCCTCGGCAGGGCACGGTGGCTCACGCCTGTAATCCTAGCACTTTGGGAGGCTGAGGAGGGTGGACCACCTGATGTCAGGAGTTTGAGACCAGCCTGGCCAAAATGGCAAAAACCCATCTCAACTACAAATACAAAAATTAGCTGGGCATGGTGGCAGATGCCTGTAATTTCAGCTATTGGGGAGGCTAAGGCAGGAGAATCGCTTGAACCTGGGGGGGCAGCAGGGGTTGCAGTGAGCCGAGATCATGCCACTTCACTCCAGCCTGGATGACACAGTGAGATTCCATCTCAAAAACAAAACAAAACAAAACAAAACTGAAAACCTCAATTGGTGATATATTTAAAGAAAGAAAAATAAAATGTAAAATGAATAAATGAATTAAACAAGTGAATGTTTTTTAACAAAATACCAAGACTACAAAAGATAAAATAGTGTATAAATACATTATTCCCAACAAAACTAATAAAACTGAGAATATACACTGAAAAGTTAGCTTAAATGGATTAAAACACATATTAAAAGAAATATCTATACCTCTATATACCAACAATATATGTATATATTTATATTTATACAATTATAAGAATATGAATGCATACTGATATATTAAATTTTATTTATGAATACACAAGTATACACAAGGGGCGATAGACGAGGAACCATGCCTGAGGAGTCTCTGTGGGACCCTCACTTGATGTGCTTGATGAACTGCTACAGTGTAATGGATGAAAATATGTAGGGCCTTGGAGGGAGTGAGAGCATTTTGCACGTAGCAGGGAAAACAAACATTTGGGGACTATGTTGGCCAGCCTTCATGATGGTTCCCAAAGATACCCAGTCCCTACTAGTCTTTTCCAACAATGAAACAGAGCTGAATTGTGTAACCAAGAGGTCCTGTGAAAATGACAGGTGACATTCAAGGATAGGCCATCCAAGGCACTGATCCTCTGAATTACCCACGCTGGGGAAGTCCAGGCATTACATTATGAGGACACTCCCACAGCCCTGTAAAGAAGCCAGTGTGGAGAAACTGGAGGCTTCGTGTCAATAGCCAGCACCAATTTGCCATACACGGGTGTGATCCCATCTGGATGTGTGTGCCCCAGCCTCAGGCAAGCTATCATGTTACCGTAGCCTCAGCTGAAACCTGGGCTCAACCTCATGAGAGATCTTGAGCCAGAATCACCCAGCCAAGATGATTCCAAACTCCGGATCCACAGGAACTGTGACAGACAGTAAATTCTTTTTTAAAAGTCACTAGTTTGGGGCAATTTATTAAGAAGCAATATACAATTAATACTGATTTTGTGATGTATGTGTGTTTGATTAGTAGGTAGGCTATATATAATCTAATCATTTAACAATCACTTTAAAAAAAAAATCCAGCCCTGTGTTAATAAAAATGGAAACATAATAGGTCATACACTGCCTACCAGCTTTTCAATATCTAAAAACAAAAAAAGCAGAAAGAATTTTTTTAGTATATAGCATGAGACTTAAAATATCTGGACTCTACCTCACAAAATATATAAAAACAAACTCAAAATGGACAAACAAACTAAAGAAAAGAACTGAAACTATAAAACTTTTTTTGACTTTGGCAATGGATTTTTAGATATGATACAAAAATTGTATGCAATATAGAAAAGAAAAGATCAGAATTCACGAAAATTGTGAAAACCTGTGAATCAAAGGATATCATCAAGAAAGTGAAAAGAAAATTCACTGAGTGGGAGGAAATATTTCCAAAATATATATCTGATACAAATCTACTCTTTAGAATATATGAAAAACTCTTCTTTTTTGTTTTGTTTTGTTTTTGAGACGGAGTCTCGCTCTGTTGCCCAGGCTGGAGTGCAATGGTGCCCTCTCGACTCACTGCAACCTCTGCCTCTTGGGTTCAAGAGATTGTCCCGCCTCAGTCTCCTGAATAGCTGGGACTACAGGTGCCCGCCACCACGCTCGGCTAATTTTTGTATTTTTAGTAGAGGCAGGGTTTCGCCATGTTGGCCAGGCTGGTCTGGAATTCCTGACCTTGTGATTCACCCACTCGGCGTCCCAAAGTGCTGGGATTACAGGCGCAAGCCACCATGCCTGGTCAAAGAACTCTTAAAATCAACAAGACACATATATTAAAATGCTTTTTCAGTATAAACTGTATATAATAGAATGTTCTATAATTTTAGCTGAATTTGATTTACAGGTTTCTTTTTTTTTTTCTCTCTCTCTCTTTCTGAATTGTCAAGCAATTGGCTAGTGAGTCTGAATTGACTGCTATCCCTCAAAGACTTAATGCTGCCTCCTTGAGGTTTTATGTTTTCTGCCCACCTGGAATGTTTTTCTATTCATTTTTACCTGTCTGCTCTTTAAAGTCCAGCATATGGTTCTTCTCTAACATGATTACCCTGAGTAAAAGTTTTCCTTTATTCTTTCATATGACCATATGTATGATACATAACATGATGTTGTATGTTGTGGATATAAATGTTTGTGTCATATCACCTCTTCCTGGTTATAAATTTCTTGAAGGAGATAATTCAATTTATGTGAACACACCTACAAATATGCCCTGTATAATATAAAGTCCAGCAATTGCACCTGGGACATAATAAACAAATAAAATGAATAAATAAATGAAATGATATAAAATAGTAAAATAAAGTTTCTAAAATTGATTTAAATGGTAGCATTCTTTCACTTCCAGTTATTTTGTCATGAAGTATCTTTATTTTTCCTTGATGAGAAAAAAAGACCATAAGAATATGAAGATTGGTCCATAAGTATGTTTATATTATTAATTATATTTTTATAGGCTTGTGCTCTTTTTGTCCAAATACTCAAAGTTAACCTGGTTTTATGCTCCTTATTCCACATTTTAAAAACATAAATCTAAATTACAAAAAGTTACTATTTAAAAATAAGGTGAAAAAGCAACTTTTATTAGTGATGCTATCAGGGATGATGTGGCATAACCTAATAGTTTTACTTTTCATAGACAGTTAACCAACTTCCCTGAAAGCAAATAGTAAAAAATTGTTCTTCTAGACAGAAATCGACTGACTTGGACAAGAATACAAAAGTTCTCAAAGTAATTTCACTAGTTTATTTAATAATTGATCATTTTTTACTACTTTTAACTATTTTCATTCACTAATCTTTAAAAACTGTATCAGATTTGCATAAAACTATAAATGTGGAAATGTATACTTAAATCTTTTTACCTCTTTCCAGTAACTTGTTTGAGGCAAAAGAGTTCAATGATCTTGCATAATCCATACACTTAATAAAATAAATTGAAATTGAATTAAAAAAAAAATACTTTTGCCATCAGGCATGGTGGCTCACACGCTTGCAAGGCTGAAACGGGTGGATCACCTGAGGTCAGGAGTTCAAGACCAGCCTGACCAACATGGTGAAACTTCATCTCTACTGAAAATACAAAATTAGCTGGGCGTGGTGGTGCATTCCTGTAATCCCAGCTACTCAGGAGGCTGAGGCAGGAGAATTGCTTGAACCTAGGAGGTGGAGGTTGCAACGAGCCGAGATCATGCATTGTACTACAGCCTGGGCAAGAAGAGTGAAACTCTGTCCTCCCCATGACCAAAACAAACAAACAAACAAACAACAACAACAAAAAACTTTTGCCTATTTTAGGATGTTTTTAAAATTACAGCTTTTTAAGTTAAAATCTTTTATTTTGACATAATTATTTTCACATGGCATTGTAATAAATAATACTGAGAGATCACATGTATGTTTCACCCAGTTTTCCTCACTGATACTATCTTATAAAACTACAAGAAATCCTGGTCAAGAAAACAACCAGGTCAAGAAAACAACCAGGATACTGACATTTAAATAATCAAGATACAGAACATTTCTCTCTCCACAAAGATCCCTCTTGTTGTCCCATAAAATTAAAAAAGCTGCTCCCTTTTCCCTCCTTTTCTCCTGGAAATTACTAATCTCTTCTTCATTTCTTTAATTTTGTCAATCTGAGAATGTTATATAGATGAAATCATACAAACAATCATATTTGGGACTGTTTTTTTTCCCTTCACTTGGCATAACTCCGAAGATTTATCCACATTGCTCTCTATATTGAAAGCTTGTTCCTCTGTATTGCTGAATATTTATTCCATAGGATGAATGGACCACAGTTCATCTAGCCATTCACCCTTTGAAGAACATCTGGGCTGTCTCAGTTTTTGGCTATTATAAATAAGGCTGCTGCAAATATTTGCAGACAGGTTTTTGTGTGAACATTATTTTTTATTTATCTAGGATAAATGCCTTGGAACAATTGTCTAGTGAAATTTAATTGCTAGGTCGGATAGTAGTATATGCTTAAGTTTTAAAGAAACTTTCAAAATATCTTCCAAAGCAACGGTACCACTGTACATTCTAACAGCAATGTATGAATGATCCAGTTTCTCTGCATGTTTGCCATCATTTGGTGCTGTCACTTTAAAAACAAAAATTAACCATTCTGATAGATCTGTAGTGATACTCTATTGTAGTTTCAATTTGCATTTACCTATTGGCTACTAATGTTAAAATATTTTCATGTACTTATTTACCATCTGTAAATCTTCAGTGAAATGTCTCTTCATGTCTGGGCCCACTTTCTGATTGAATAGTTGTGTTTTTGTTATAGTTGCTATTTTTAACTGTTTAGTTTGAAGAATTCTTTATATATGAATGTTGGTCCTTTGTCAAACATGTGAATTTCAAATATTTTCTTCTAGACTGTAATTTGTATTTTTAGCCTGAAAACAGGGTCTATTATGGAGCAATAGTGTATCCTGCTATGGACTATGCTTTTGGTATACAGTTTAAGAAATCTTTCCCTAGCCTTAAATCCCAAAGATTTTTTTCTAAAAATTGTATAGATCTATGCTTTACATTTAAAAGCATGATCCATTCTGAGTTTGTATAAGGTGTGTGGCTTAAGCCAATATGATGCTTTTTTTTTCTTTTGGGCTTTTGGTTTTATTTTTTGCCTATGTATATCTGATTGTTCTGGTACTAGTTGTTGAAAAGACTGTCCTCCATTAAATTGCTTGTGCACGTTTGCCAAGAATCTATTAGGCATAGTTTTGAAGGCCTATTTCTGGGTTCTCTCTTCTCTTTCATTGATCTATGTGTTTGTCCTACTGCCAGTTCCAGTCTTCATTACAATAGCTCCCGAAACCTAATTTTTCTAAAGTTCATGATCAGTTTAATACAGCAGACTTTTTAAGCTTAAATTATTTAGATAATGTTATGTTAGAAATTTTTAGTATAATATTTTAGTTTATAAAAGTCAAACATTTTTCTTACTATAACATATGATTTACAAAATCCCAATGAATAAAGGTAACTCAAAGCAAAAGATAAGAAAACAGGCCAACATCTACACTAGGAAAAGAGGCCTTTGACTAAAATTCCTCTGTCTTTTACAGCATAAATTACTTACGTCAAAAAATATAACCTAAAAAATATAGCACATGTATATTCCAAAAGACTAAAGCCATCAAATAGCAGTTCTTTCAAACTGTGAAATTCCATGTTGCTCTAATTGTGCTTCAGGGCTCACATGGAATAAGGAAACACTAATTTCAGTTAGAACGTTTTATTTGTTCAGAATTAATTTCTTGGCTTGCCCCATTTGCAAAATTTTCTACAACCCCAAGCTGACATTCAAATACCACTAAAGAATCCCTAGACCATGATCTGAGTCAATGTTTTCAGCAGGTGCCTTCCCAATATACACATCTGAAGCTCAAGGCATAGCCACTAGAAAAGTCTCTAATCTGTACACACATGAAACACTCAAGCATATGGTAAGGCTTATCTTGAAACTTTTACAAGCCCACATTTGTTGGATTTGCTAAACTCTGCCACATTATCTTCTGCCAAGAGATGGACTTGGATCAGCACAGGCACTTGGCAAATTGTCCCAATTATTTGCTATATAGATATGAAAGATCTTTGGACATTACCTTCAAACACCTTTTATGCAAAGTAGTCATTACTGTCCTCCTGTAGTTACTAGATATGCCAGATTTTGCTTAGGTGAGTTATAGCTGAGTAAAATTATGAATTGTCACCCGAATGCATCACAAAGAAAAGTATTCTCAAAGAAGATCACTCCTTTACCTGTTTGACATCATATGCCAGCAGGACATACTTTAAATCTGGTGAAACTGAATGTCTTGATGCTTTGAAGGTTACCTAGAAAAAGAAAATAAAAAGTTATATTTAAAAGCTTTTTAACATGAACTTGGATGTACAAATATATTTTAAAAACTCAATTATCATTGCACTATAAAATGTCATTCTCATTTCTTTTGTATTATATATATATTTGCACGTATGTCTGTATGATTATTCGGATGAATATAAAAAACTTAAAGAGGACATTTTAGACATTTCAGCAAGAAAAAGTTTGCTAATATATCTTTCTATATGTTATCTCTTAAAGAATATGTTATTATTATTATTATTTTTACTATTTACTTTGAGACAGATTCTCGCTCTGTCTCCCAGGCTGGAGTGCAGTGGTGTGATCATGGCTCACTGAAAGCTCCGCCTCCCGGGTTCACACCATTCTCCTGCCTCAGCCTCCGCAGTAGCTGGGACTATAGCGGCCCGCCACCACACCTGGCTAATTTTTTGTATTTTTTTTTTTTTTTTAGTAGAGACAGGGTTTCACCGTGTTAGCCAGGATGGTCTCGATCTCCTGACCTCGTGATCCGCTCACCTCGGCCTCCCAAAGTGCTGGGATTACAGGCATGAGCCACCACCTCCTGCCAATATTTTTATTATTCTAAAAATTCAAAGGCCTATTGAAATTCCTGAGTAACCAAAATGCTTTTATATTTGCATTCTAGATTAATCAAAAGGAAAAGAAGTATTGACATTCTGCTTGTCATAATTTTCTGTCTCTGTGTTTTTGTATTCTTACTGGTTGAATGTTTATATTTAAAGAAGACACTAACATTAAAGGCAAACTCTTTAAAGGAAATCCCCAGGGTGAAACAGAAATACATAACATGGCATTTGATGTCAAACAAGAACTACTACACTGTACTTGACTAATTTTGAGCCTATAATAATTGAACAAATTTGAGGACAGAAGGAATTTAAACTACGCAAAGAAACAAATACATTCAAGGTAGAGAAAAGATTTCCCTTGAATTTGCCTAATGTCTAATTGTCTAATGTCTAATAATGTCCCTTGTCTAATTCATATCTACAGAGAGGGCAAGCACCTTAAGTTGATGTATCAAAAACCTCCAAAATATAAACAAAAAAACACAATTGTATAAAATTTTAAGCACAATAGACACTTTGCATGGTATTTGCAGAGAAATATGTACATAAACAATTATGCACACCTTATAGTTTCCATAAGACTGCTCTCTGTAGAGTCCAGAAAAGTGTAAAGCCAGAGTTTCTTTGTTTTGTTTTTGTTTGTTTGTGTTTATTTGACACAGGGACCCCAAAACACAATGAATAGGATAAGAAATTCAGACTAATCCATATTTGGCAAGTTTGGGTGGTATAATAAAATATATATTTGGCCTTTTCTCTGGTTCTTGGCACAGAGCTCCAAAAACCCTTGAAATTTCCTGAGTGATAGAAATGTCTTTTGTTATTCATAGCAAACTTCTTTCCACTTTATTGGATTTCATGCTAAAGCGACTGCAACATCAGAGGACTCTTTGTGAGGGGAAGGGTTAGCTTATAGTTTCAGGATTAACTGGTCATCTGGTCACATCAATCATGCGATTACAAATTTAGAAATTTCAGCCCCATTCTAAGATCTGGTAAGAGAGAAGAGCCAGAGATCCCAGTTCAGCAGCTGGCTAGTGATTCACTAAATCATGCTTAAGTAATTAAACCTTGCTTAGAAACTCTGAATGATAAGGGTTGAGGGAACCATCTGGTTGGTAAACATGCGGATGCACTGGGAGGGTGATGTGCCCCAGTCCAAAGACAAACAGCCTCCTGTTCTGGGGACCCCTTCAGGCATCACCCCATGTATCTCTTCATCTAGCTGTTCATTTGTAGCCTTTACAATAAACTGCTACTCATAAGAATGACTCTTGTCTGAGCTCTCTGAGTTATTCTAAGACATTCTCCAGCCTGAAAAGGGGTAATAAAAACCCTCATGTTTGTAGCCAGGTTGGACATAATTCCGTACCGTTGGGACCAGGGACTGGCAGCTGGCATCTGAGGTGAGGACAGACCAGCGGAATTGAGCTCCTTAACTGTGGGGTCTATGCTGATTCCTAGTAATTAGTCTCAGTATTGAATTGAATTGTGGAGCACTCAATTGGTATCAGAGAATCATTTTTGGAATGACATAGCTTGTTAATTCCTGAGCCAGATATGCAAGAGAATGGAATGCTCAGGGAGACCTCACCATGTGACAATGCTAAGGTATGGGAGTTTACACCTATCTTATATAATCTACATATAAGGCATTTTAGAAGAAGATGACAGTGTTCATTGGCAATAATTCACGTCAAGAATTTTTTTTTAAATTTTTTAAAAGATTCATTTAAATAACCATGAAAATAACAACATTAGCAGCTACCATTGATTGGCCATCTATCATGTGATCTGCAAATTGCTAGGACCTTTGCAATTATCAATGATCTTAAATAGTCTTCAGGGCAATACTATGATACAACCTCATTCTCTCTCTCATTACTTTATTGTATATTGAAATTTGATAGAAATTAACCTATGGGGAATTTGGGGTGACACTAGATACATAAAGTATCCAACATTATAGTATCAGGAGGTGTATTGCTTTTAAGGAAATGTTTAAGGGGACAGTATCAAATGGTATGCTGTTATGTAAAGACTGGTGGGGCAATATCATCATGCTTGTCCTACAATATTGCAGTTGTTATACCTTTCCCAAGGTCAGAGAGAAGCATGCATAACAAGACAATCCAGGAGGGCCTCTTTTCATAAGCCTTGCATTATCTCACTAGCAGTAGGTTTTATTGTTTTTGAGCGCTTCTCTGTCTAAAGTCTGAATTAATTTAAAGGAAATCTCACCTCCCTCGTCCTCATCCACCCTCATGTGATGTTCTTCACACAAATTAACTTCACGCTTTCATAGGTGCGTCTGTGCCTCTGGTGACAACATTTTAGTATCTTTTACAGTTCCTACAATTATCCAGTCTGGTACTTTATTAATTATCACTCTACTGCCTCAAGCTTATGCAGCACACAAACTGGGAAACCTTCCAAATATCTTTTCAGGGGCCCAAGCTGCTGAACCTTCTCTGAAATTAAAGAGTTGTGGGCAGGTCACTGATGCTGCAGAGAAACTTACTGATGATACACGAATAAGAAATGCGTCTTGGCAGTTTAGGCAACAGGACAGAAGATGTTGGAAATCTGAGGTCAATCCCTCTTAGTTTATGACCTTAATGTTATCATCTATTGCATTTGGGGGATTAATTCTTTCTAGCAGCCACAGGAGACATCTTAGTCAACACCGATTCTAATTGTAGACATGAAGTAGTTTGGGTTTAATTTCAACTTAATATGACTTCAATTTGTGGTTTGGGGAAGTTGATTATTGCCAGTAATGCTATTACAGTATTTTCATATTTAACAACTTAATTACCATTGAAATGGAAGGATGCAAAAGTAATTTCCACATGTGTTCATTGCCATTACTCAGCAATGGTGCCTGCCTGTGCAGTTTTTGACATCCAACATCAGTAGGTACAAAGGGTTAAAAAATGCATGAATCCTGCCATCTATGTACATTCTGTTGAAGGCAAGCAAGGTATGATAAACAGAGTAAAGTGAATATGCAGGTGATTAACTAGATGAATTAAGCAAGAAAGACAAGGTATTTGATCAAATAGAGAAACAAATGTATGCTTTCAGGCAGCTTGGGAACATTTTGTGGTACCTCTTTATGTATCATTCCATTCAAGTGAATCTTATGTATTGAACATTCATTGTACAACAAGACCCCTGGGAGACACTGAAGGTGCCACAGAGTTGGGAAACCAAACCCAGTAGGATGTTTTCCATTCCATATTGTTCAGGATAAGACAAGTGTCAAGAACCTCTTTAGTCAGTGGTAGAGCCAGGGTACAAAACATGGATGCTTTAAACCACTAGGTATGCAGAGTAAGAATGAAGCTATCTGCGTAAGAATCAAACAGAGATGGAGTAGTCAGACTGCCTATTTAAAAGAGCCCAGTAGCTCCTCAGCTCCAGACACAACGTCCTATAGAAAAATACACACAGTGTTGCTAGTTTTCCACTTTTTTCAAAAAAAGTTAGAAAGCAAAATTTAATTTACAATCTTATAATTTTAAAATTATGATTCAATCTTAAATATACTTGGGGTCCAGATTCTTTCTGGAGCCTACAAGCTTGCCAATTTTTGGTAAAGTAATAATTGCCATAAGGATGGGTGAGGAGAAAGAAGACAATGCTATGAGGTTTAAAAAGCAGAATTATATTCTTTTCATCTATTTGGTGGTAACGTAAGAGAAAACCTTATCTTCTAGTGTTTTTGAGTTAAATGCAGTTACAACCGACAATATGAGAATAACCTTCAAAAAATGCACAAGTAGCTTAAAAACAATTCCTGGGAAGATGAGGGATGATTCCATAGATTACTGCTATTATGTATGAAGTACGCATTACGCCAACATGAATATGCCAGTGCTTATTACTGTTTTCATAAGTGGTAAAACTGAAAGCCAAGAAAGAAGCAAAATCAGGTTTGAATTTAGAATTACTACCTTGGCAACTGGGTGAAAAACTAGTTAGATTTGATGACATCTTGAGTTCGTGACAGCTGGTAAGAGGCTCATGACAATCCAAGAAAGCAATGTTAAGAAGTTAAGGAAGAAGCAGAGGCAAAGAGTGAAAGGGACATGTACAGGGGAGGTTGTGAATAAAGTACAAAAAAAAAAAAAATACATAAGGATTAGATTTTAAGATGGAGAAAGAAGAAAGTATACAGAATAACTCCAGGTTTTCAAGTTTTTATCATTGGGTGAATGTTGCTTTTGTAACATTCTCACTGGGGAAAATAAAGAAAAACAGGCATATTTTGAGGAAAGTTTTAGACATTCAAATTTTATATGCATTATTGTTATAGCTCCTGAAGGATAGCCAATAGGAAATGTGCAGGATTTGTGGATAAAAAGCCTGCAGTTTAAGAGAGATGCCAGAAAGTCTCATCTTTAATCATTTATACAGAGTACTAGATGAAAGTTTATTTTCAATGTAAACCCATCCCCTCTAAAGAAAAGGAACAAGTTCCCCAAATGACATGGTCTACCGGGGTGGGCCAGTAATCATGCAGTTAAGAGCACTGGGTACCATTGCTTGTATTCTTTAAATGTGCATGTTTTCTTTTTCTTGTACCTTTGTTCAACTTCCTCTATTTGCTATATCACCTTCACCTTTCCCTTTTCTTTATTCAAATTGTGCTTCTCTGAAGCATCATTCTATTTCTCCTCCTTTAAACTTTTCCTGTCCTTCTTAGCTCAAGTGATTCATCTGACCTCACATGTATATAATTACATGTGCCGTTCATCTAACAATTGATCACTGTTTCGTGATTGCACTTCTAGGTTGTTTGGAACTGCAATTTACATCTTTTATTGCCACAGTAATGTCCCTATTAAGAGGCTCCATTACAATGATTCACTTTTGTCAGAAACATTATAACTAGAGGTAGAAATGAGATAATGATGGTATTCCAAGATGTCAGATATTAAAGATCATAGCAAGAAATCATTAAACACAAACTTAAATGTCAGAAGTGCCAGAAAATATAAAATATTCATTTGTATGACTTGAGGCTGAGAAAGGACTAAGCAAAGGGAGAATGAGAGATGCAGTTAAAATTAACACAAGTTGCTATGAAGGACTTGGTTGCCTTAACATTGAGAAATGGCAGAACATTAGGAACTGTACAGTAGGGATGTGTATTGTTCCAGATCTTGGAATAAGCTGGTAATAAAAACATCTAAAGACATCTCTATTTACAAAATAATAAAAGAAAATCATGCTCCAGGAGCTTTGGCTGAAAAATTCTGAAATTGCAGATGGGTACATTTTTAACAGATAGTGAATGATGGAGACAAAAATGTAAGTCTTCTTGGATCGTATGATATTTTCCCTGCTCCCTCAACCTCCAGCCCATCAAACTCCCTGAACATACACACACATATCCTTTATGTTTCATTTGTTTTGTTTTGTCATTTGACATAGCACTATAAAATGTCTTGCATTGTCACCCGGGCTGGAGTGCAATGGCGCTCTCTTGGCTCACTGCAACCTCCACCTCCCGGGTTCACGCAATTCTCCTGCCTCAGCCTCCCGAGTAGCTGGGACTACAGGTGCCCACCACCACGCCTGGCTAATTTTTTGTATTTTTAGTAGAGACGGGGTTTCACTATGTTGGCCAGACTGGTCTCAAACTCCTGACCTCATGATCTGCCTGCCTTGGCCTCCCAAAGTGCTGGGATTATAGGCATGAGCCACCATGCCCGGCCATCCTTTATGTTTAATTTATTTAGGGTATAACTTCCCTCACTACTCAATCTCATTATTAGTTTATTGATACCTGACAAAAATATTTAGAAAAGCCATCTATCATTTCAGAAAAATATTAATTTTGAAACATGTAAATTAAGTATATATTATGAAAATGCTTCCTTCATAGTGCATCTATTAATGACCAGATTCCCCGGTGTAAGCATGAGGAAGGATTTTAGAAAGCCAGTGGACCATAAATGGAGGAGAAGAGGGAGAAAGGTTACTATCTGGTTGAAAAGAAGAAAAGGGAAATCAAGAGAAGCTGGAAAAGGAGGCAGCAGTCCCTAGAATAATGCAAAAGACAGGTTCTCTTTCACTGTCTGGCTTCAAGAACAGAGAAGAAGCAAATAAGTTTTTATCATTTAGCTGTAAACAAAGTCTTGATTGTTCACTGTAGCTAGAACTGGGTACATATGCAGGAAATTTTAAAATCAATTTTTTTTTTACTGTGTATTTCTTCATGTTCTCTTTTCTTAGCCGACCAATTAATTATGATCGTGCTTAAATTGTATATCTTTCCTGACATCGGCAATATCTATATTTTTTAAACATAATAGATGCTCTCTCTATATATATTTTTTCTTGTTAACATGCATTTTGTGATACTGGAGTATTTAATAAAACAACCCAAAGCAGAAAATGCCATGATACAACCAGGTAATTTTTATAACTATTGAATCAATACCTACTAATCCATATAGACTGATGCACATATATTTTTATTGCTCAATAAATGTAAACAGCCAAAATAATATTCTATTCATTTATATCATAGGCCACACACTAAAACATTGAAAAAGCAATTTTTATTTTCCACAGAAAGTGGAAATTAATGCTTACTGAAATCGATTAATAACTTAAAACAATAGGGTAGAAAAGGTGACTCTGAGAGTAATGTTGATATTTCTCCACCCAACACTTCAATAAATTGGAAAAGCTATGGGCTGATGAAAGAAAAAAAGGAATATTGTAACTTACATATTTATGCAAATTATTTATGTGAAGTTCAGTTTGTGCTGGTGTAATGATTCTTCCAATTGTCTTAGTGCTTTATAATCATCATATATTAAGTATTTTTTTCTTAAATGTTGCTGTTACCTTCAAGCACAGCTGCATGAAAGAATACAACATATAAAAGCTACGGAAGTCCTAAAAAGTTTGACATTAGAATTTCCGGATGAGTTTTCCTCGCCGTGGCCTTATACAATGTGTGTAATATAATACTTATAAAATAAGATGGGTAGACTGGAGCTGTCCAATACAGTTACTTAAATTCATTCTTCTTATGATATCCCATCAGGTACATTTTACAGAGTATAATTTTATGAACAAAAATAATATAGTTGTTATTTTAAAACATAATGCGCACATTGTATTTCAATTAGTGGTATGATTTTATTTCTAGTGTAAGAAAAAAATGGTTACCAAAAGCTTTGTAATTCCCATATTTATAAAAAAAGGGAAACTATAATGTCCAACATTAAGTAAAAAACCTTTTTTTTTTTTTTTTTTTTTTTTTTTACCATGGCTGAATTACTTCTTTTTATGAGATAGAAATAGAAAAATAATAGTGATTCAAAGACTAAATCATCCTGACAGCTGATGGTTTAAAGGCTCATTTAAGGTTTATATAACATCCTTAATTTAGCATTATAATTAATAATTCCAAAAAATAGAAGAAAACATAGGCTAGCAAATAAAAAAGATATTTAATTGTGCCAGATTTAATATATTCTTACATATTCTCAATGATACCATATTTGATATTGCTACAGATTCCATGTTTGACTCCTTCAAACCTCATATTGAAATTTGATCCCCAGTGTTGGAGGTGGGGGTCTAATGATGGGTGTTTAGGTTATGGGAGAAGCTTCCTCATGAATGGCTTGGTGCCATTTTTATCATTGTGAGTTCTTATTCTATCAGTTCTCATGAGAGCTGGTTGTTCAAAAGAGCCTGGCACCTCCTCTCTCTTTTCCTTGCTTCCTTTCTCACCATGTTATCTCTGCACATGCAGGCTACTCTTCACCTTCCACCATGAATAAAGCAACTAGAAGCCCTCATGAAAAGCAGATGCTAGGGCCACGCTTTTTGCACAGTCTGCAGAACCATGAGCCAAATAAACATCTTTTATGTAAATTACCCAGCCTCAGATATTCCTTTACAGCAATACAAAATGAACTAGTAGATAAGACAGATATCTATTTAGTAGATAAGACAAATATGAATTAATAGATAAGACAGATATCTACTTTATCCTTATCATTTTCTCTCTTGAATTGGATTAATCACAGCTTTTGTCTCTTCACATATTGTCATTCATGATAGATTGAGCAATTAAAAATTTAATTCCCAATTAAATTTAAATATAAGATAAACAATAGATATATAGTAATATATGTAGAGAATAGCACATCATATAACCATGATAATGACATAAAAATAGAGTATCTTTTAAAAATAACTGAACTATAGGTTAAATGCAAATATGCATGAATCAGTAACAAAATGCTGAGTGATAAAGGGAAGTATAAGAAGATCATGGACTGCCTGATGCCTCTTTCAAAAGTTCAAGACCAACTAAGATTAAATTATACATCATATAGGCAAACATACCTACGTATCAAAGCAAACTAAGTTAGACATTAACCAGAAATCCAAGGGTAAAAAAATAATTTACATAGTGAATTAATTTAAAAGTTGAGTGTTCATTTACTTGCACTTTAATTCTCCAAGGTTGGAAGTCATGCTTTATACACATCATTTTGTCAGAAATATCCATTAACAGCTCCTAAGCACAGTTGAGGAGACCAGTAGTTGTTTGCAACTGTGACTGAATAAACCTCCCTGTTCTTGTTTCCTGATATACACGTGCAATTGCTTCCTTATGGTATATACCAGGAAGGAATTTTTAGGTTGCAGGGCATGTGAATGTTACACTTTACACAATAATGACAAAATTATACCCAAAGTAAAAACACAAATGACATTCTCGCTATCAATGAGTAAGAGGCTCTGTTATTCCACAGTCTTTCCAATACATGGTAACATCAGGGTTAAGCTTTGCCAATAGGATATGTGAAAAATACTATCTTCTTGTTGATAAATACTCCTGTTTGTGAATTATGTTAAGCAGCTTTTCTTTTTTATCAACAATTTTTTGATAGAAAGTCCATTTATATTTTCTGTTCCTTTTCAATTGATTTGAAAGAGTTTTTACATATTAATTACATTAACATTTTCTAAGTTAACTAATAGTTTCCATTATGTCTTTATAATTTAGAACTTAGCATATTGATATGCTAAAATATCTCGGTCCTCTAATTTTAACATGAAATTATAATAGATATAGGATGCAAGCAACAAAAAATATAAGGAAATGACAATTAAGAAGATTCTGAATGTGCAATTCACTTTAAAAAAAAAAGAATAACAAGGCTCGGGTTTTCGGCTTAGAATATCAGTATTTCTTAAATATATTAACGGGTGTAGCATTACATCTCATGTTCAGGACTCCTAATAATAGATTGATTTGCTGGTTCCTGCTCATTTCTCAGTATCCTTTTGATAAGCAGACATACCATAAACGACCCTTCCGTGCCAAAGCAAATGACAATAATAAAGGAAAAGAATAATTTTAGATTTACATCCCTGGTGGTGCTTTCTGCTTAGTTGGGGAAAGAAAGAAGGCCTATAAAATCGAGCAAAATTTAGTGACAATGACAATAAGAAACAATCAAGAGCTGCCTCCAGATTCAATGTCTTGAGCCAAATCTCAAGCTCTGAAGAACAGAGTTCTCTTTTATTGTCTCCCAAGTACAGCTGCAAACATTGCTGAGCTCCTCAACTGTGCTTAGGAGCTGAGGCAGACATTCACTAGTTGAGTTGTCATGTACTAAACTTGCGTTTTTATGGCCCAAATCCAAAAGCCTTTTCTTGTCCACTTTCTCAGAAATGTTCACTAATAGCTTCGTGGTGTTTGTTTGTTTGTTTGTTTGGTGAAGTGTGTAGAATGCTAAGATAAATCAGTTTTCTGCATGTTTTTAGATGTCCAAATAGAGGCTGAATTAAGCCTAAGGCTGGAAGAAGGTGTTCAGTGTGCGTGTTTATTTTTCGTTTTATTTATTAATTTTATTTCATTTTAAAAACTGAAGGAAAATTTAGGGGTAAGATTTCCAACTCTTATGGGGTAGATGATTCCTCCAATTTTTATTAAACAGGTGTTTATAACTGAATGAGTTAATTATAGACATTTACTCACAACCCCTCCCATTGTTCTCTCTTCCTTTACAGTCATTCATTTCTTCTTTCAGGCCAGTTGAAAACAGATAAAGGTTTATTAAGAGATGTGAAACACAGAACATCCTTTCAATGGACTTTACAGATATTAATGAAAGAATCATTCCAGTTAGATTAAAACTAAGTACAATTTGTTTTAATGTTCCTGCTATGAGTTCCATTTGCAAAGTCCCAATATGAAAGGCTTATGCACAGGAATTCAAACACCAGAAAACAACAATGGCCAGTGCACATATAAAAGGATGATTCTCAACCTCTCTCATAATTAAGTAATTGTGAATCAACATGAGGATTAAATTCTATCTTTCATCAGCCAAATCGAAAACAATTAAAAGCTTCAACAATACCCAACAACAGGAAGAGTGGATTAACAGACAGTATCATACACTATTGGTGGGTTTGATTAATGAAATTTGATACTATCTAATAAATTGCAATATAAACTTTCTTTGACTCACCAATACACTGGAATATATCTAGCCTACATATATATTTGAAATATGCCTGCTTTGCTGTTGGTTTCTTTGTTTTGGAGCAGTAATGTAATAGAAAAATATTTAAGCAAGTGGTAATACATCATACAAGAACATTTTATGGTGCTATTACTTTTTTTGTTTTAAAAGTGTTCATATAAAAAGCTCTTCAAGATACATTACTAAGTGGATAAAAGTGTAGACCATATGTACTGTTGAAATTAAATATACTGTAGACATACACACTTACATATACACATATAAATGTGTATATTATAGAATACTATATTGTTTATGTATAGATCCATGAAGATATAGACAAACATATTTCTGTAGAAGATTTCTGACGATACAAATATTTACATGGCTGCATTCAAAAATGGGTACTGAGTGATGAAGGGGGAATATTTTATTATATGTACATCTGTGACAGTTCTGTCTAACAGAAATTTTTGTGATGATGAAAATGTTTTATCTCTATGCTGTCCAGTGTAGTAGCTGTTGATTTCATTTAGCTATTGAAAACTTGTAATGTGGCTAGTGTGACTGAAAGATGGAATTTTAAATTTTATATGATTTTAATTAATTAAAAAATAAATGTAAGTAGCCACATGTTATCTAATGACTCTCATATCAGATAGTGTCAATATTTATATTTTACAATATGTATTTTCATTATCTACTTTCTAAAGACATCACTGGAAGACACTGAGAGTAATACTTAGATTGTTAGACCATATTTTATTAAAATTACAATTTAAAGGCACTATTTTAGGAGACACATATAAATAATGTATAGAGTGAGACATATCCAATATTTAAAAAGATGGAAAACCATAAAGACTACAGAGAAGAAAAGGAAAAATAAGTAGAAACAAATTTTAAAAAATAATGACTCTAAACGTCTCAATTTGATAAAACATAATATATACACTCAAGAAGTTCAAAAAATTCCAAGTTTCTACTCAAAAAATTCTACTCAAAAAGATCCTCACATAGATACATCATAGTCAAGTTGACAAAACTTAGACAAAGAGAAATTAATGAAAACAGCACTAAAATTATAACATCACATACAAGGAACCCTCAATTATGATAACAGCTGACTTCTCCCAAGAAACCACAGAGGCCAGAAGAGATTTAGGTTGACATCTTCAAAGCATTAAAAGAAAAAGCTTGTCAACAAAGAATTCTATATTTAGCTAAAATTTCTCTCATAAAGGAAGGAGAAATTGTCATTTCTAAATAAACAAAACCTGAGAGAATTTGTTACTATTAGCCCTGCTCTAAGAAAACACTAAAGGAAAAAGTCCTTCAGGCTGAAATGAAATGACAATAAATAGTAACTTGAAACTACACGAAGAAATAAAATGACCTAGTAAAAGTGTCCACACAGTTATTATGAAAGACAGCATAAACATATTTGCTTGTAACTCCTTTCTTATCGTACTTGTTTTAGAACATACCTGCATAAAAATAATAATTATAAAAGTGCATTGATTGGGTTATAACATATAAAGATAGAACTCGTATGACAATTATAGTACGAAGGGGTGAAAAACATGAAATGAAGTGGGAGTAATTTTTGTATACCATTGAAATTAAATTAGTATTTTATCTGAACAACATTATTCTAAATTAAGATGCTAGTTGTAAGTTACAAGGCAATGGCTAAATAACAAAAAATACAGTAAAAAGGAACAATAACAAACATAAAAGGTACAGCAGAAAATATCTAACAAAAAAGGAGTGAGAAATCCAAGAATAGAGAAATAAAAATGACATATGATCTGTAGAAAACAAATATTATTAAATAAGTGGCTAATATCAGTTCTACCTTATTAATAATTGCATTTAATGAAAATAAACACATGAATCAAAATGTAGAGGTTGACAGGATAATTTTTTAAAATAATCTAATTATATGCTGTATACAAAGGATATATTCTAAATTCAAACACTAGTAAGTTTAAAATGAAAAGGTGAGACAGGTATACCATGAAAGTGGTAAACAAAAGAAGGATAGAATGGTTTCACTAACATCAAACAAAATACACTATAAGGCAAAAACTCTTACTAGAGACAAAGATATAAATTATGTAATAATAAAAGGGCCATTCTATCAGGAAAACCAAACAATTGTAAATATGTATGCAAATAACAGAGCTCACAAATATATGAAACAAAAATTTATTTTTATAAAAAAAGAATTGAAAGGGAAAATAAACAATTTAATAATAAATAGTTGGAGACTTAAACAGCTTGATTTCAGCAATGGATAGAACCAGTAGGCAGAACATCAATAATAAAATAGAAGACAAACAACATCATAAAGCAAAAAGATCTTACAGACAGAAAATGCTAGCAGACAATACATACAAACTTATGAGGTCCACATGAAATATTTTCTAGGTGAGATCATATGTTAGGCCATAAAGCAAGTTTCAATGAATAGAAAAGTATTGAAATTATAAAAGTATGTTATTTGACCAAAATGAAATTATATTAAAAATCAATAATGGAAGGCAATTTGTGAAATTCACAAATATATAGATACTAAACAACAGTTACCTAAATAACCAATGAATCAAGAAATAAATAACAAGGGAAATAATAAAATGATTTGAGAAGAATGAAAAATACCAAAATTTATGATATATAGCTAAAGAAGAGCTTACAGGGAAATTACTAGCTATAAAAATCTACATTAGGAACAAAAGAGAGAGAAAGAAAGTAAAGAGGAAAAAAATAAAGAAGAAAAGAAATGAAAGAATGAAAAAAAAAAGACAAGGGCAGAGTGTGGTAGCTCATATCTGTAATCCCAGGCCATATATGGTGGCTCACGTCTATAATCCTCCCTTTGGGAGGCCTAGGTGGGAGGATTGCTTGGGGTGAGTCATTTACAACCAGTCTGGGCAACATAGTGAGACACCATCTAACAAAAAATTAAACATGTAGTCAGATGTGGTGGCTCATGCCTGTAGTCCCAGCTTCTCAGGAGGCTGAGGTGGGAGGATTGCTTAAGCCTGGGAGATTGGGACTACAGTGAGCCATGATCACACCACTGCACTCCAGCCTGGGCAACAGAGTGAGACTTTGTCAAAAGAAAAGAAAGAAAAAGACAAGAGAAGAAAAGAAAGGCACGCAGGAAGGAAGGAAGGAAAGAGGGGAGGGAGGAAGGGAGGGAGGAAGTCTTATGTGGTGACTCACATCTGTAATCCCAACAGTTTGGGAGGCCAAGACAGAGGATCACTTGAGCCCAGAAGGTCAAGATCAGCCTAGGAAACAGTGAGACCACAGTCTGACAAAATTTTTTTTAAAAAAAATTAGCTGGGCATGGTGGCACATATCTATAGTCCCAGATACTCAGGAGGCTGAGATGGGAGGATCACTTGAGCCTGGGATGTTGAGGCTGCAGTAGGTATGATTATGCCACTACACTCCAGACTGGGTGACAGAGTGAGACCCTGAAAAAAAAAAATAATAAAAGAAGAATAAGAAGGAGAAGAGAAGAAGAAGAAAGAAGAAAAAAGGGGAAGAAGAAAATAAATATCTCAAATTAGTAGCTTAAATTTCTACCTAAAGAAGTTAGGAAAAAAACAAGAAAACTAAACACAAGCAAGCAGAAGGAAGGAAATAGTAAAGCTTAGGTGGAAATAAGTTACATCTGGGCTAAAAATAAAAAAAAAGAAATGGAGAAAATGAATAAGGCTAAGAGTTTGTTCCTGGAAAAGAAAAATAAAATTGGCAAGCCTCTAGATAGATGGATAACAAAAAATAAAAAGATTCAAATTACTAAAATCAGGCATGAAAGAAGAGGCATCAGTACCAACCTTACAGAAGTGAACATATAACAGAATATTATAAAATTGTTTATCAACAAATTCAGTTATTTAGATCAAAACAAGATGGTTTTAGAAACACATACATTTCAGAAGAAATATGTATTTGGAATAGGCTTATAACATGTAAAAGGATTGATGAAATAAATTTAAAACTTCCTGTGAAAAAGAAGCCTAGGCCATAATGGTATCATTGGTGAGTTCCATGAAACATTTAAAAAAAAAAAAAAAAAAAAAAAATCCTTCACAAACTTTTCCCAAAAATAAAAGGAGGAAACAATTTGCTACTTATTCTACAAGGCTAATATTATCTTGATATCAAAACCAGACAAAGACATAATTAGAAAAAAGGAAAAAGCTACAGACTGATAACTCCTTACGAGTATAAACAGCCTGGACTATTAAACAAATTCAGCAATGTGGCAGGATAAGCGATCAACACACAAAAATCATTACATGTCTATACACCAGCTGCAAACAATGTAAAGATGAAATGGAGGAAGCAATTCCATTTGTAATGGCCACAAAAGCAATAAAATACCTAGGAACAAATTTAACAATAAAAGTATAAGATTTTTAGATGGAAAAATATAACACATCCTTTTAAGCAATTTTTAAAAATCTAAATAAATTAAAAGACATTGTATGTCTATAGATCAGAACCTTGTTAGGATAGCAATATTTTCCAAACTGATCTACATAAGCAATATAATCACCATCAAAAGTCTTAGCTTCCTTTGACTTTGTTTGCACATTTTACAAGTTAATCTTAAAATTTATATGGAAATGAAAGGGATACAGAAATCCAATTTTGAAAAAGAAGACGAAAGTACAAGCGCTCACACATCTTGGTTACAAGTCTCACCACATAGCTACAGTAGTCAGGACTGAACTTCTGACCTACGGATAAACATATGGAATAATAGAATAGAGAGTCCTGAGACAAAACCATATATTTGCGGTCAACTGACATTTGAGAAGGGTGCCAAAATTATTCAACAGAAAAAAAAAAATCTTTTCAAAAATGTTACATGGATAACCGTATGTCCACATGTAAAAGAATAAATGTGGACCTCCTTCTTCACATCATATGAAAAAATCCACTCAAAATGTATAATGGAACGAAACATAGGAATTAAAATCTATTATGTTCTCAAACACACAAAAAGAAGTTAGTCTAAATTAACAATGTATAGAAAACTAAAGAAAAAATAGATTTGACTTTATCAACATTTAAATCTGGTGCATCAAAAGACACCAACCAGAAAGTGAAAGACAACATACCTGGAAGAAAGCATTTCAAACGTATGTATCTGACAAGGAACTTGATTTTTAATATATGAAAACAATCTTACAATTGAGCAATTGAAAAGAAAAGAGCTCAATAAAAAGTGGGCAAAGAATTTGAACAGAGATTTCTCTAACAGAGATATAGAAATGATCAAGAAGCACATGAAAAGATCCTCAATATCATCAACAAATTAAGGGAATACAAATAAATGCCATGGCGAGATATTACTTCACACCCACTAAAATGGTTAAAATCAAATAGGTAAGAACTTGGTTTGCAGAGATGTGAAGAAATCAGGCCCCTCTTATACCATTGCTGGGAAGGCAAATCCATGCAACCACCTTAGAAGTTCTTCAAACTGCTAATACAGAATTACCATCTGATCCACAACTCTGCTCCTTCTTTTTAAGAAGTGGAGACTTTTTTTTTTTTTTTTTTTTTTGAGGCGGATTCTTGCTGTGTCGCCCAGGCTGGAGTGCAGTGGCGCAATCTCAGCTCACTGCAACCTCCACCTAGAAGTGGAGACTATTTTTAATTTAAAGGTTTATTTTTTACATTTGAATTAAGAAATGTGACACCCTAAATATTGTTTGATAGATTTCCCCATTTAGGTTACTAAATGCTGTTTAACAGACATTTTCATCTAACTATATGCTCAAACCTGGTTCTCACACAGAATTCCCCATCTCAGTGATTAACTCCCCTTTCAATTAAGTCATACAACCAAAATCTCAAGAATTATCCCTGATACATCATTCTAACCCCCATCCCCAACCACAATATTCTTATTCTGTTACTTTCTTTTTATTTTTACTTATTATTATCGTTCAAATCTTTCACTTCTCTGCTGCCACTGCCTAAGTCCATTTGCTTATAATCTCAAGCCTAGGCCATCCAATAGTGTCTTTATTTATCCTCTCTTGAGCCACAACTTTCAATTTTAACTTACTCTCTCATTTCAACAGGAATATATTTGTTTCCAAAAGCAAATCTGATCATTTTTCAAAATTCAGCACCATGACCCGCATGATGTGGCCACTACTTATTTCTCCAACCTGTTTGCCCCTTCCTTGTGCTTCTCCCACTACCATGGTATTCTTTGTTTCTAATACTCCATGCTTCATGCCTGTCCCACTATGCTCAAACCATATTCTTGCTTAGTCAACTTATCTGCAGTCATCTTCATTTCTTATTAGTTATTTATTTATTATTTATTTATTTAGAGGTGAAGTCTCGCTCTGTCGCCAGCCTGGAGTGCAGTGGCGTGATCTCAGCTCACTACAACCTCCACCTTCCGGGTTCAAGCAATTCTCCTGCTTCAGCTTCCTGAGTAGCTGGGACTACAGGCATATGCCACCATGCCCAGCTAATTTTGTATTTTTAGTAGAGATGGGGTTTCAGCATGTTGGCCAGGATGGCCTCGATCTCTTGACCTTATGATCCGCCCACCTCAGCCTCCCAAAGTGCTGGGATTACAGGCGTGAACCATTGAGCCCGGCTCATCTTCATTTCTTTAGGGAAGCTTTCTGTGACTTCTTTGAAACAGATATGGCTAATGCATTATAAATTTTGACATGGATATTAAGCAATAAAAGTAAAAGCAATATTTAACTTTCATTCTTATATTCCTAAACTTCACAGTTATTCTATATCATAAATTGTAAATATTTATGTGTCTAATTATTTGATTAGTGCATATATCCCTTAATACATAATGAGATCCTTATGGCAGAAGCTCTCCTATTTTCTTTCTATTGTATCTTCAGCTGTAGTTGTGGTTGGGACAGAAAGAGCATATAAAATATAATGGAGTAATTCAATCAAATAATCATAGGCAATATAATATATTTTAAGCCCCAAGAGATAATGGATTGCATGTCTATGTTCTATGTATTATAAATTTGCTAATTTTATTTCAAGATTTTTTTTCAGCCAGGCTTCTAAAAATTCCTCTGTTACACTGTTATACATAGAAAACATGCATAAACATGTACATATAAGAACTAACCACGAAATAGATTCTATTGTCAAAAATTATGGCAAAATATTCAAAATAGAATTACCATTTAATGACATTTAAAACCTAGGAGATGATGTTGATTCCTCTATTTCCAACAGGTTGAAGGTAATTAACCAACAAAGCCCTGCCCATTTTATCTCCAAGCAAATCCTCCACCCACCTTTTACCTTCTCCATTAGCATCCTTGTACATAGTTCAAGCCCTGCATCTTGTCTTATTTGTATCACTGCAATAGCCTTTAGAATGGTCTCTCCATTTCTACTTTAGTATCCCTAGAAAGTGCTCTCCATATAATTGGCAGAGTGTACTTTTAAGATATGACTCAGACATTGTCACCTTCTTTCTTCAAAGTGTACCTATTGCTCATAAAATAAAACCTTGACCTACAAAACTCAACATAAATCTTTCCCCTAGTTATCTTATTGAGTTCATCTTGTACCATTCTCCACCCATGTCCACCACTTATATATTTTCTGTTCTTGGAATAGATCTATATAGTTTGAATCCTATGTTCTTTGTAATTACTGGCCTTGGAACCTACACAACTCTTCGACTTGACCTTGAAATGTTACCTCCATAGCGAGTCTTTCCTAAGCACCTAATCATTCTCTAGACCTCACCCTATGTTATTTTTCAACAAGGATTTAAATTTACTAGCTAACATTTTCTTGTATTTTCAATGAATTACTTATTTATTGTCAGTCTGACAAACTTGCCTTGCCATTGTATCCCCAGAATCTGGAATATTATCTGACACACAACTGGGGTCCAAACAACAGTTGGCAAATAAATTAATAAAGTAATAAGACATAATGAGTCATTTCAACAATGAAGCAGAAATATTATAAAGATGGAGAGGCAGAAAAATCTCTACAAGTTTCTAAGAGACTGAAGAAATTCAAATATAAACTAGATTATTTCAGCCAGATATATCAGGGGAAAGAAGAGAAGTAGAGTAGTAGTTCGTAACAATAGGTGCTGCTTGCTTGGTGGTAGGTGTGTGTGTGTGTGTGTGTGTGTAATGCAGCCAAGGTTGTTATCCTTTGTTCACGAGGCAGTAGTTCAACAAGAATTGAAAACATATGGATGGAAACAATGACGACACAGGTTATAGTCATCACAATATTTAAAACATGTTAAAAACAAATATGACTTCAGACAAGTTAAGGCAAACAAAGCCATATAAACCACACTTACAGTTTTCCTCTTTTCCACTCACTATATGATGTTTCCTTCCTGATTATCTGGTAGTAAAATGGATAGACTGTTAGACTGATTGATTGATAGATATAGATAGATGAATATTTGCATATATACATAGATCTATATGTAGGTATCTATCATCTATCTGTATTATGTGAACATATGAATAAATACATATCAACATACATATATTTAATTTAAGCATCTTTCCTAAAAGGTTTAAGTAAAAATTCCACAAATAAACATAGACTATTTTTATATATAAAAAACTAAAAGATTGTTATTTATTCTTAAATGTATTTAAAAGGTATTTTGAATGGAATTCTCAGCTAGTAATATTAAAAACAACACTGGATTAAGAGTCAAGAAATGTTTGTCCTAGTCTCAAGACTACACTAGATATATTTAACAAGTCTCTTTATTTCTCTGGGTCTCCATTGTTTTTTATTTTATTTTATTTTTTTAATTTAAACTGAAGTAGGAGACAGGGAAAATGCTTTCTAGTTCTATAATGAGCTGTCATTGTCATTTGATGTTTACCAAAAATTGAACTTCCTTGAATGCTCATGCATGTTTCACAAGCAAATCAAAATACTAATTTAATATATTTCCAACATACTATTAAAATATCTGTATTATATAATGTAGAGTGTGGATGGGCTGCAGTTTTGGCAATGCATAGTTCTACATCATCAAAGCTGTGTAAACTGAAGTATTCTGAAAGATCGAAAGAGGGAAAAAATTATTTTTTTATCATCAACTCCAAAAGCTTGAAAAGTTTCTTGAAAATGTATTTTGTTTGCTTCATAAAAGTTCCATCATAAATTAATAAAACCACTGTTTTATTATTTTATAAAATTTCTTATTAATAATTTTAATTTATAAATTATAATTGTATATATTTATGGGGTAAAATGTGATGTTTTGCTATATATGGATGAATACACAATGTGAAATGATTAAATCAAGCTAATTAACACATTCATCACCTCACATACCCATCTTTTCATAGTAAGACATTTGAAATTTATTCTCAGTAATTTTGAAATACACAATACATTATTATTAACTCTGGTCACCCTGCTGTGTTTCTCAAAAGCTTATTATTCCTTCTGTCTGACACTTTGTATCCTTTGACTAATATTTTTTAAAATTTCTAATTGGCTTTCCATGAGTGGGAGACAGCAATATATAAAATTATTCAGAAAGAATATGAAGGGCAGAAATATCCATCAAATATTTAAGCGAGAGCCTTGACTTCCTCAAAATGGACTGACTGGTCCTGGATACAAGTCAGAGAGCTGACCTCTCAGAAAGCCAAATTCCAAAACGATTGCAAACAGTTGTTACAAATCTAGCTGCCTGTTGGTTTCCAACATCCTGTCTGACACCTCCAGCTCCAAAGAGACTAAATAAGAATCTTCTAAAAAATCAACACTGGAATTGTAATCTTTTTATCGCATATATCTAAGAGGGTCTATCAGACAAAATTGAACCAAGTTCTAGCTCATATAATTAAACAAGTGTCATCTAATTTATTTTTGTCATAATTTTATTCCTATCTGAAGAAAACAATTTAGTTATGTATTTTTATATTACTTAGATAATTTTGTTTATATATTACTTAGATAGTTTTGTTTATAAGGATGACTCACTCATTTAACAATATACATAATAATTAAATGGCTATGAATGTAGATTTATTAATAACACTATCATTATTGACAATAAAATGGTCATACCATCTGAGATACTTTGTCCTCATGAATACATTAGTTGAATATAATTTCTAGATCCTTCATAATGGTAATTTAGGGTAAAAAATAATAATGCAGTAGTCAATTTTAGCCCTTTAATCCTACGGAGAACTGTATGAATAACTGTTTGAAATTGCAGGGTAATCCTGTCATACTTGCAAACACTTAGAGGCAACAAGACTATTTCTTCTCACACTTTTAATTAAAATAGTGCATGAGTAGACTTCCTGAGTAAGGATCAGAAATTTTCTTTCAAATTTTCCTGTTTTAATGACCACCACTTTTAAAGCTATGCTGGAATTCACTTTCACATATATCTAACTTACAGAAAATTTTGAAAAGCCTAAATATCTATGATAGATTCAATGTTTTCTTCCCTAAATATAGAAGCTGTCCAATCTTTGCTGAAACATGTATTATTCCATTCATTTCCCTGAATGTACATCAATGTTACATCCTATTTTGATGACTGAATTGGAAATTACCTAAATAATGTAAATAAACATAATAATCATCGTTAAATAAATACTGTGGATATAATAAGTATCTAAATATTTTCATAGAGGATGATAAAAATAAGATAAATATGAAGGTATCTAGCAACAGGAAATGGTAACTGCTATAGTGAGGGGAAGGACCTGCCCAAGCAAAAGACGATGAGATTCAATTATTCATAAGCACAATGCACCAATGAAAGCAATTATGCTGACTGGAGTCCCTAGTAGCCATCAGTTTTTATCTTCTATCTTAAAAAGGAACAATTACTTCCTAGTAAAAAAAAACTTGGCAATGGCCAAATAAGTGACACTAACTTATCTGAACAAAAAAGTCTTAATCAGAAATATCATCCAAAAAGTGTAAGAAAACTGGGTCACACTTTTATTTTATACTCAGCAATACACACAGGAGAGGAAGTCAAGGTCAAATGATCCTACTCATGCATGCTGGTCTTCTTTGCAGGGTTCTTCTTAAAAAGAAGAAAAGTACATGAAACTAATGACGCTGAAAGCCACAGCTTAATATCTCCCTTAAAATTACCAATTTAAAAGTCATTACTTTGATCCCACCTCAAAAAACTGCCATCTAATTATCACATGGTTTTTCTTGTATCTCTGTCTAGAACAGGGTTTCTCAAACTCTACACTCCTGACATTTCTGGTTGTGTTAAGTGTAGGATGCACATTTCTGACCTCTACTCAGTAGATTCCCACAGCAAACCCCTCACATCCATTCAGGACAATCAAAAATGTCTCCTGGGAGTAAAATCACCCCCAGTGGAGAAACACTGGTCTAGAGAAAAAAAGAAATAATACTGTCAAAACACAACATTGATATGTACAGTTCCCGTGGCTTCACAGATTAACCAGTATTAGTTACACTACTGATGTTTATCACTACTGGGATTCCAACAGACACTGAGTAGACCAAATCTTACTAATAATTATCAAATTTTCCATTACTATTGGCCATTATGTGAGGCCACATGGCCAATCAAATTTTCTGATAATATTTCCTCATCTCAAATTTTATGAGATAAAATTTTTGATGCCTTTGTTAAGTAATTATTTATCTGTGCTACTGTGTTTATCTTTTTTGTTGTTACTGTTTAATAAGGCACCTATTTCCTCAAACACAAATCAAATAATAAGTTCCTTGATTTCACAGTGGTACACAGTTGGATCTATCACCTCCATATACCCAGCAGCGCAACAAATAAAACAACCAAGAAACAAAACCAAAAACACTAGGATGACATCCAAACCAGCTGATGCTGTCTGTTTGCATTATAAATCAATGAATCTTCCTTGGTTCTTCCCAAACCTACTATTTTGTAATGGCCTAGATATATGTAAATGGTTAGACCAATGAATATGTAACTAACATTTTTCTTGGAATCATTCTGCTTCCATATATGAATTTCCTTCCTGTGTTATGGCTATTTTTAGTAGAATGTATTTAAATAGACTTACAGAGTTTCAAAGATTTCAGATGAGACTCTTATCTCTCAATTATTGCTTTTCATATTAATGCATAAGATATATATTTTAGGAGGTCACGCTCTGTGACCCACGCTTATAAACCCAGTGCTTTGTGAGGCCATCAGAGGAGGATCACTTGAGGATAGTAGTTCAAGATGAACCTGGGCAATATAGTGAGACCCTATCTCTTAAAAAAAAATATATATTTTAAAAAATTAGCCGAGCCTCGTGGCACACACCTGTGGTCCTAGCTACTCAGGAGGCTGAGGCAGGAGGTTCACCTGAGCCCAGGAGTTTAAAGGCTACAGTAAGTTATGATTGCACCACTGCATTCCAGCCTGGGCAAGAAAGCAAGAGTTTGTATCTTAAAAAAACAAAAAAGATACATATGTTTAAAATCTTAACTATACTTAAGTACATGGGACTTTGACTTATGTTTACAACCCCCTTATAATTTCAAAAAGTGATTTGATAAAACAATTTACGGCTGCTGGTATGTTCAGCCATGACCATGGTGATATTCAAATTATTGACAGTGGAAACAGTACAGCTAATAGTTAGGAAACATTTTCCTCATTTTGTCATTGTGGATGAGCTTTTGTTTGAACTAGTTCTGGCTTTAAGAGATAACATTTCCAAACAATAATTATAAAGAGCAGTTTTGAGGCTAAATCACTTACTTCCCATCCTCTAATTCAAAAGTTATATGCCCCTTAATTTCCTCCTTTCATTAGAAATCCACCTACCTTCAAACCAAAAGAATGCCTTAACACAATTATTTCATTTTTTAAAAAGTATTTTTTATTTTGGCAACTATGCCCAATATTTATTTTAATCATAGAGTCTGCTACCCAAAAGTACACAGTAATCATATTTAAAATGTGTTTAAGCTGAAAAGTGATAATATGATGTTAAATTTACTTAATTTTAAAAATATATTTGTAGTCATATTTTAGCATAGTATGTCTTACTATAGAACAGGCCATTCTCTTAGGACATTTTTATCAATAGTATATTTATTTTCTCAAACGACTTGTCATGCTTTCATTTCAAAGCTTTTTATACTGATCTGATCCAATTAATTATTATTATAATTAAAATATTGATAATTGCTCACAGAAAAACCAGCAATACTTGTTTCAATAAAATATATTTTTCAACAGAGTTTCCTGGAAGAGAAATTAAATCCAGGTTTTAGCCTAATGTTAATCTTAAAAACATACGTGTATTAAATAATGCCATCTTGAAGTTAGGAGAAAATGATTAAACAAGCTCCTTTGAAATCATCTGGAATTATGGCAATTCCTATTTTTGTTCTCAGTTTTGGGTAACTGGTTGCAAACTGATGCCACCTTCCACTCCCCTAACCCCTCCCCCCACATTAAATTTAGATACCTCCAGGACTTATAAATTGCTTAATTATCTGTGCTGTGACATAAACGTCCTTACGGAGCCTATGAATCTTAGAAGATAAGTAAATTAGAATATTTACTAAATATGACCCTGTGGTAATTAAGAGTCATGGCCAACATAGAGGAGAATAGAAAGAGACCTCAAAAGGATTTAAAAAGATATAACACAAAAGCACAAAGATAAAACAGCGTTAATTAGCACATGGAGTAAAACCACGATGATATGAGATGGTGATGCTGTGTAGTACCAACAAAAGCATTGAGATAATGGAATAAGAATCTAAAAGTTTTGTTTGTTTTGGTTTCTTTTTTGATGTATCATGGAAAATAAAAAAGTAATGAATAAATGGAAAACAAAAACGTAATTAGTGATGGGGGAAAACCTCATTGACTTGCATGAATGAGTATTTAATAAGGCACAGTCATATAATAGAATAATTCATATACTGAGTATATCTAACCTGAATGCTTGGCTACTGAGGGCCTAGAATCTCCATAACATTATGTTACTTTATGAAAAAAAAAAAAGCAAAAATTAAAATGCATTCCATTTTTGTTCCCCAAACTAATTTTATTAAAAATCCATTCATTCTGACTTTAATCTGTATATTATTATCATACCTTCTCATCATCATCGATTCTGGAATTCTGTCTCCTTTCCTATCTTCTTACTAATGGCTAATTTCCCACTATTGACAGTATTTCTCAGTGATTCTCTAGGCTTTTTTCTAGTATCCCTGAGGACCGTCCACTGAAGAAATAGTAAATACTGCTCTATACTGTTTATTAAAATTCTCCATAAGGGTTAGTATTATCTCCCAAAGGAAATCCACATTCTTGGACAGTAGGCAATCTGCTGTATGTATCCTTGACATCCCATGAGTACCATAAAGAGTTGCACACCAAGTAGCTATTCTTTGATTCCCTGTAAATTCGTTTGAAAACAAAAATGTCATTATTTTTCTTCTGACTGATGACCTCATTATTAATGTACATTAGTTGGCTGGTTACATTTAGCCCAATGATATATAATCACTTAATGATTGTAATGTCCTTTTCTCCTTAATATGTAAAAATACTAAACGGAACATTCTTAGTCCATTTCTTCCATAGGGCCATTCCATAATAAAAATGAAGATTAAATGTTTAAGTGTACAAGTATGAATACATTTTTAAAAGTAGCCAACGGCTTTGCTTATCTTTTTATTTTGTGGAGGTTTTCTGAGAGCCTGTAATATATTTTGTCTGTATTTTATGAATTCATCTAATTGGCAGTCTATTGAAACTTTAATTACAATAAAATAGTAAGTAAATAACTGTGTACTATTTTTCATTGGTGTTGAGTAGCTAGATTTTCAACATTTTCAATAGTAATTCATTATCACTTACCAAACAGGTAATTATAGCTAAGTCTCCTAACCTTAGGGTACTAGATTTTTCAGAAAGGCAAAGTGTGTATTAAGACCAATATAGATACACACAGTAATTTAAACCATGTTGGTGAAACAGTGATACAAAATAAGTGAAATGGTACTGACAGAATCCTAAATTCTAAAAGTAGAACACATCAACCTCAGCTGAAGACCAACTTTGGAAAGCCTTTCCATCTGATCCAGAAAACAACAGAACTAGAAAGAAGTCAGAAAGAATGAAAAGTAAAGAAGAAAGGAAAGTTAACAATAAATAAGGCTAGACTAGCCATTTCTTAACCTTGGCATTTGTATGACTAATGTTATATATAAAATATTGGGAAAATTATTCTTTCTAAGCAATTACTATTTATGAAAATATTTCTCCAATTACTAACAAAAGTAAACGGGGAGAAAATGAAGCAGATAGTCACGGGATATTTTGGATCAATAGATTTACTGATTCTCACGCTATTCCAGCCCCAATTTTCACCTGAAAAGCTTTTCAAATGCTGGAGCTGAAGAATAGAGAGTACATCTAGAGAGCTTTCTAAACAGTACTGAAACACAGAAAGTAATTAATTATTCATTACTTACAAAAGTTGTGTTTTCCAATAATAATGTGGTAGCATTTGTTTCTATATTCAGTTTAATGACATGTCCATTCTCGCTTTTATACACCACATCTGTATCTGCAACAACAAAGACATTCACAATTGACAAATACATTGACTAGGTAATATAGTAACTGTAGGGGAGAAAACGTGCAAAATAAACAGACACATTAGAATAATCATTTTTAGCCTTCAATAACACAAGCAGATTTCTGTACTTGGCATTCATTCTTTTGAAAGATCAGGAAGCCCGCCTAACACATGGTCTATTGTACAATGAACAAGGGGTTAGTATGAGATTCACTCAGGTTCATAGTTTAACAAATGAAAATTAATTAAAATATGGGCAATTTGCTACACATTCTACAGTGAGAAAAAAAATGGGCCATTACTGATGATGATCCAGTATTTTAACTTAAAAGTGCTGCCAGTTGACTGTAACTCTATACAGTTCTAAGTCTCCTCAGATTGAATCATTCTCATGCAGACCTATTTATGGATCTGATTCTTCTACCAACACTGAATTCCGATTCAGTCTCTTGAATTCTCTTTTGGGTTGTGACTTTGTTCTGTGGTATTTTATCTGGCTTTCACAATTGCAGCTCAAAATCTCTGAGGCTACCACTATATCAATGAATCAACCTTTTCAATTCTAGAAGAATTATGTCTTCATTTTAAATAATTGCATTTCTTTCAGATAAGTGCTTTCACATATTTTTGAGGTAAGTTTAGCCATGTTTGTCAGAAAATTAACACATCTTAACAATATCTCTGTCTGAAATTACGAACTTGAGGGAAAACTGACAGGATATAAGGATATTCTGGAGATAAATACATATATGTAATTATACATAATTACATATATATATAATTAGGTAAAAGAAGATAGCCACATTAAAGTATTTTTGAATATGTTCTCTTTTTAAATGACAATCTTTGTACCCAGTTTTACCCAATTCTAGCCTTTTCCATGGTGTTGCATACACATCCCTAATCTCCTGCTCATTCTTGGAAGAAAGGTGATATTAATGGAGATGAGATTCACTACTTAAATGAATGTGTGTAAGTTACAATATCTCAGAAACTGAATGTCGTCACTTGCAAACTTATAAAACAAGTACTAAATGATGAGTTACAAAGATTATCAGCAAAAACACACAAAAAAGTGTCTGACATTTTGGCAGAACGAGATTTTCTGAGTCCTTCTCTCATTATTTAAATATTATTAATAGTTACGTCTACAGTTTATATGACAAGAAGCAAGCAATACTAGCAAAACTGAAGTTTGTTTTCTTCAGTGTCTAACTCAAAAGACATAGTCCAATATGACTCTCCTATTAGAGCCAAGAATAACACAGAGGGCCAGTAGTTCTTCTTAACCTTAATCACATGGGAACAGTGACATGTTGGAATTGTGGCCTGGGAAACAGGGAAAGACAAATGGCCTTTTTAGCAAGGAGGAAAGTAAGGAGATAAAGAAGGGATTTCCCAGTTACTCCCTGAGGCTGGCTGTATGGACTGATAGTTCTATATGATCTTTAAATTAAGGCCTTGTATCACCTTCTGAACTTCTGTTATCAGTTAAAAAGGAGTTGAGTTCTTTTTTTTTTAATCCTTAACTTTACCTGTTTTCCTTTCTATTGATGCAGAACAAATAACAGATTTACATAAACTATAAATATTTATTTTGATTTATATTATTTTCCTGTCTTCCCTTTCCTTCCCATCCATATTTATGATCATGTCTCAACAGCAACACCAATCATCTGTAATGCTCATTTGGTCTTGCCAGTTGATTTGCTCTCCTGTCCTCCTACTCACAATTAATGCTTGCTCAAATCAATAGTCCAACCTCAACTTTGAGTTCTAACATCTATTCCCTCTTTGAATTTTTAAAAATATTCTCATCTCTGACCCACTTCTTGATTGTGATGAGCATATCATCGTGGATTAGCAGAAGCCAAATAGCATGCCCTAACAAAATCATCCTTACAATATTTTCTCAATAAATTAAGAGAAAAATTTCCATTTTCCATTGCTTCATGGAGATAAATATAGCAAAACAAAACAAAACACTCGACAAGTAGTTTTTCTCCCAACAGGCAGGCAAAAACATCTTTGCAAAGATTGTGATAATGAAAGAAATCTAACATGATTGGCTCCGTCTTGCTTTTAGGCTCATAGGCTGGCTGTCTTCACTCATTCTTGGGCATTGACCAAGCTAACCATGGGTGAAATTTAGTTTATAGTTTAACCTTGAAACAAGAATCATAATAGTCACTTCCTAAACCTCATCCCCTCCTTGTTCAGGGATTGAAACCACCCTTGTAATGCTAATGAAAGGAAACAAAACTGAAATTATGAAAGAGGTCTGAATTCTGCTAAAATGTAGCTGTAGTTTCTGTAATCCCTTACCGCTCAAAAGTTATGTGGCCAAAGTTTACAAGATTTGTGACTCCCTTATATATAGATAATATAGATAATAGTACTGTTGTAGAACCTCAGATTGGTCTTTGGAGATGATTTTCAGACTGGCCTCACCTGGACTCATCACTCAACAGTCCTGTGACCTCCCATCCAGAGGTAGACTCCGTGCACAGTTTTCCACACTTTTATAATTGCATCTCCCTCAACCAATCAGCAGCATCCACTCCCTAGTCCCATGCCCACCAAACTTTCCTTGAAAAACCCTGACCTCCAAGACTTCAGGGAAACTCATTGAGTAATAACTCCAGTTCTCCCACATGGCGAATCTCATGTTACTGAAACTCTTCTTTACTGCAATACCAAGGTCTCAGTGAACTGGTTTTTGCAGTGGACAGGAAGAAATCACTGGGTGATTACACAAGCACACTGGAGAATTTTAAACTGAGATGAGGTCTGTGGCATCAGAGAGAAAGAAAAGTCATAGAGCATTTTTAGTATGAATGGTGATTCCTGGTCAAGAGAAGAGAAGAAGAAATATATGACCCCACAGTTCCTCATAGTGAAAGAAAATCTTAAATGAGTGATAGTTTGTTATTAGGGGTGGTCGAAATAAAATTAATCATGATTTCCCTTAGAATGAAAGTAGAAGGAAGTGAAGCTTGTTTGAAAAGATAAAGACTACACTTAATATCAATTTATTTAAAGTCAATTTTCTTGGATAATTGTTTGGCCTTGAGAAAAATCTACAGAGAATTAAGATTAGTAAATACCTTTAGATCTACATTCCTGCAAATTTTACTGTTAGACCTGCAATGCTGCATTAATAGAAAACTTTAAAAATTCACACGTAATTCTCTAGCTTAATAACTAATAAGGATTTTTGCATGAATTATTTTAAAAGAAACTAATATCTGCCCTTATTAATTTTCTTGGGATTTGTTTTGTTCTTTATAATCTGGTCTTCTGGATTTCATATTTATTCTACTTTACAGTTTGATTTATAATCACTAGTGAAACCCCCAGCTTTGAAACTCCCGTTACTAAGAGTAATAGTTATCTACTAGATTAATAGTGATCCTTCATTCTGGAACTACGTTTCTAAACGTTGTACTATATATTTTGTTTAACATTAAGTAATAAAATATGAGTGAATCAGATCAATGACTTAAGTGCATTAACATGGGAAGATTAAGGTAGGTGTACTTGAAGTATTCTTAAAACATGACATTATGCATATCTACAAGGTACTTTGATTAAATAATATTTTCTCCTTTTTAGCTCTTTGACAGTTAAGAGCCAATTATTCTGAACACCATTCAACTCAGTCAGTTTTTTTTTTTTTTTTTTTTTAATGAAAATGTATGGCAGAATAGAGTCACTATCTGGCCTATGTACCCTGAGATCCAAGAACGTATTTTCAGTCTGCAGTATCCCTAACTATCATTACTGTCATTCGATTCAATTCTTTCTTCCATAATTTGGCATACAAAAAGAAAAACATAGTATCCTAATTTAAAATCTTTCAGGTAAATGGAACGTTATATTTTATACCCCTTCCACACAAAGCAGATAATATAGCATTTGCCATTGTTAATTTAGTTCTCAATGTGGTATTGAAATTAAGAACTAAGACTTCTGCATCCACCTTATCTATCAGGACCAAGAACAAAGGCAGCCTACATTCACATCATTTTACTATTTGTTCTAGGAAGTTCTTGTTCACGAACTTAACGGTGTAAATCAGAACAAAAAACTTTTTTTTTTTTTTCAGAAAATAGCTGAAAATTAGTTTCTAGAAACATTAAACTCCTAAAACTGGGTAAATTGCTCAACTACCAAACAACTCACTTCAAGATTCCTGCCTTTCTGTGTCTACCAATCCTAAACTATTACATCTTGAAGTGCACCTAACCAAACCAGATCCTTACATTGAAAGCTCAGTCTTATCTACTCAAACCCAGATTTCCAACCCTATTCATATCTCCCCCTAAACTTCTCCTTCTGGACACTCGGACTCATAAAATGTTGTCTTTTCTGACTATTATAGGTAATAAACTCAGCTTTGCTTAACAGGTTACGCTGTGAGCCTTCTGAGAAGTTGAAAACTGACAAAATTCATCTTCCATGTGTATCAGTATACAATCCCCATATTAGTAGTTGGTCTTGCTAACGGCTAATGTAAGTATGCATTTACTTTTGATGTGATAACCTACTTTCAGTTTTTCAAAATTAAATCAATCAATAAACATATCATCTATCTCTACATAGGGAAACAGTTTTCAAAAAGTAGAAAAAACCTTGGCAAATCAGTTCTCTGAGAAATTTTAATCCAAACATAATTGTCATGGAAAACTATTTTGATATATCCACAATTAAAATTCTGTAGCAGTCCACGTTTTAAAAGAAACTATACTCAGTAAAAAAGCTGGGCAATTAAAAATAAAACGTGAAAAAAAATGAAATTACTATCACAGGAACTGCTCAAATAAATCTAGGAAGGGTTTGTTAGCTAACAAGTTAAGATTTTATTCTTTAATTAACTATTATCAATGGTAAATCTAGAATATTTAGCTATTCATAATTAAAACACAGTAGGCTCCTCATTCAACTCTCCTAAAACACTGCTCACAATGTTAAACTTTTCTCACATTTTGAAGAGCCCTAGGATCCATATATTTAGCTGAGAAAACTGAGGCCATTAGAAATGGCTTCAATATCCTTTATTTCTACTTCGAGATCTCATTCCATGTACACTCTTTGTTTCCCAAGACTTTTGGGAAGAGATGAACTTTCTCCTTTGCAAAGAGAAGCTCTGTTTTATAAACAAGTCAATGCGCTCTAAGCTCTTAAATATCTTTGATTTCTGCTTAAAAAAAAAAAAAAGTATGGCCAGGCACGATGGCTCATGCCTGTAATCCCAGCATTTTGGGAGGTTGAGGGAGATGGATCACAAGGTCAGCAGAACGAGACAAGCCTGGCCAACATGGTGAAACCCCATCTCTACTAAAAATACAAAAATTAGCCGTGGTGGCATGCAGCTGTAATCCCAGCTACTCAGGAGGCTGAGGCAGGAGAATCGCTTGAATCTGGGAGGCAGAGGTTGCAGTGAGCCAAGACTGCACCACTGTACCTCAGTCTGGCAACAGAGTGAGACTCTGTCAAAAAAAAAAAAAAAAAAAAAAAAAAGAAAAGAAAAGAAAAGAAAAAAAGTACATTGTCTGGTGTTTTTCTCTGTTCCTAGTTTTTTCCCTTTCACACTAGGCCTCAATAAACCTTTTGCCTGAGAGGTTTCCGTAACAGCCATATTCTCTGTAACAGCCATACATGCTATTCTGCTATTCTCTATATCTTCTGCAGTGCAGCTGCAGTTCTTGCTCTCCTGAAATTTCAGACTTCCAACATCATCACCAACCTGCAATAACCAAGTCCAATATGCTCTTCCCCCATGCTTAATCTCCACCTAACTCAACTTCATAGTGTGTAACAATGATGAACAGTAGGATTTTGCAATCCTCTTCTCTTGACTTTGAACCACTACCTTGCCCTGATATTTGTTCTTCAAATTTTCCTTTCAATTGCTATCTAAACAAAGGCATCTTTCCAAACTCAGCTGTAGGCCTTTTTCTTTTTTTCTTTTTTCTTTTTTTTTTTCCCACAGCTCTTCAGTGACTATTTTACTACTCACACCTTCCTATATTGATTCTTAAACATTCAACTAAAGTCCTGATCTTTCCCATATGCCAGTTCTATATTTCCAATTCTATACTAGATCACGTATCTTGTAGACATATAAGACTCAGTACTAAAATTAAACTTTTTATAGTTTTGGCTCTACTAGCCCTCCAAATTCCATTTACATACATACCATTCCGTTGGTTACACCTTTCCTGTATCTTTATCTCCTATATTAATATTGTTCTTTATGACCACTCACCCAGACTATCGTTAGTTTTGTAAGAGTTTTCTATGCCTCTAGGTATTACCATTACACAGCCCAATCAATTAGACACAATACTTCCCATTACCTCAAACACCCTACAAAGACCTGTGGCTTCCTAATCATACAATATAAAATTTAACATATATTTATATATTTATTATCTACCAATAGTCTATAAGATAGTCTAGATGATCTGTTGCTTACAGTTCTCCACATATGTAAAACTTCACTCCCACTCAGACTTTCTTACAATGCCCACAATAAATACACTGGATCTTGTCCAAACTTTTAATTTTTTTCAAAGCATGGTTAAATACCCAACACCTTTAAAGTATTCACCTAATATCTCTCTCTTCGGAACTCCTAAGCCATTTAATATTTAATCATATAATTCCTTTCGATCGTTTTACTGAGTTTTTTAAATTCCATTTTGATGTGTTTGTTTTGGGTTTTCAATTACTTTATAAACTCAAGAAGGGACCTATTTCTTGTTCCTTTGAGTACTGAAACCATCTACATCAACATATCTCACTGTTTACATTAACACAATTTGCTATTCAACTGTCTGCATTGATATGACTTTAATATTTCAGGAAATTCTTGCCAGGAAGCTGAAGTTGCAAATAACCATCTTTTTCCAAGAACTTTCCAAAAATCCATTTACTTGAAAAATAGACTGCACCATCTAAGGCTCACTAAATATATCTTCCTCAGAACAACATGCAGCACAAACAAATGACTGTTTCCTATTTAAGAGCTTCTCCAAAGCACTCACATCCCTCAATTCAACTATCCTAAACTCTTAATCACAAATTATGCCCAACTCTAATCAAGACCATGTATTGAAACACCTGTCAAACTACATACCCCCAAAACTTTATAAGCATCTCTTCTTTGCTTTTCTCTTTCCATATGCTGCTCACTTTCTGTGACAACAGTGATCTTTTTTACCAAACTAAACAATTAAGTCAGTCATGCTTTATCTTCAATAGGTTATTTCGGTGGAATTTTTGGCAAGCCACCATTCAGTCGTTTGCAGCTTTTACAATATTTACTATAGCCCCATCCAGTAGAATGATCACAGCAAATATTTTTGTTTCCTCTAAGTTTTTGACTACATTTATCAAATATATATATGCACTTATTTACTTATTTATTGCTGTTGAGACGTTATTTAGAAATACATTTAGCACTCCTGACGAAGATGTCTGCCTTGATTAAAATTTGTTCAACCTCCTCCATCCACTTCACAACCAGTCCTTGACCTTGGCCGGCCTTTAACAAGAATCCTGCTGGGTCAGTTTAGTGAGAATCCTCCTGCCCTTGACACTTGATCAAATTCCTCTACCCCCACCCTTGAAATTTAAGTCTATGGCTTGCCTTTAGCAAAAATTGTGTTAATCCAGTTGACAGAGCAGGAGCACTGCCATCTTGGACATGCCCTTCATTCTAAAGTTCAACTTAATAAAAGCGACCTAAATCCAAAGGGCATCAGCCTAATGGCTAAGGTCAGCATGACCATAAACCGCAAATAACATCTCCAACCAGAAACATTCCAAACTCCTCCCAGACCACGGATATGCTAGTCCCTAGATAACCCCCTCCTGCTGGGAAGATGCCAGCCCCGAGATAACCCCTCTCCAGGCTGGAACGATGTCTGCCCTAAGATAACCTCTTCCGCTCCCAGAGACATTCCAACCTGCCATCAAATTATCCACACACATAAACATTCCAAGCTTCTGATAAGCCCCTCACCGTAAAACCAATATATACTCATCGTCTGTAAGAGAAAGGGGTCCTGACCCATCGGCCAGGAGCGCCTCTCAGGTTTTAACTAAAGAAAACCTCTTTAACTGTCAGCTGTGTTTCGTGTTTCTTTCCTCTTTCTTTAACTCTTATACCAGTTTAACAAGACTCCCCCTGCCCTGGATACCTCCTGTTAGTTTTCCAGGTATCGACTGCTTTATTCTGCTCATTGGCTCTAAGTACCTCTAGCAAGCAGTGTTTGCTCTGGTTGCAGTTAAGTCTCTTTTCTATATTGCAATAGTTCTTTTGTTGGGTTTGGTATGGGTTTTTTTGTTTTTTTCTTTTCTTTTTTTTTCTTGAAACAGAGTTTCACTCTGTTGCCCAGGCTGTAGGCTGGAGTTCAGTGGTGGGATCTCGGCTCACTTCCCAGGTTCAAGTGATCCTGCTGCCTCAGCCTCTGGAATAGCTGAGACTACAGGTGTGAGTCACCACACATAGCTAGTTTTTGTATTTCTAGCAGAGATGGGGTTTCACCATGTTGGCCAGGCTTGTCTCAAACTCCTGACCTTAAATGATCCACCATCTTGGCCTCCCAAACTGCTGGGAATACGGGCATGAGCCACCACGCCCAGCCCTATTGCATTCACTTTGAATAAGTTCTTCCTTAGCGTTTTAGTAAGTGTCAGAATAGTTTTTAATATTATTTTGCAAATCTCAACTTTCATAACCTACTTTCATAATATTACAGCATTACATTTAAATAATTTTAAATACATTTACATATATATAAATTTAAACTTAGCATTGTTAACAGAAGAAATAAACTTTGTGAAACATTTTAAAGAGGTTTATTCTGAGCCAATATGAGTGACCATGGCCCAGGGAACATTCTCAAGAAGTACTGAGAAATATGCTCAAGGGAGTTGGGTTACAGTTTGGTTTTATTCATTGTAGGGAGATAGGAATTGTAGGTAAAACCATTAATATGGTTTAGCTGTGCCCCCACCCAAATCTCATCTTGAATTGTAATCTCCATAATCCCCATGTGTCATGGGAGGGACCCGGTAGGAGGTAATTGAATCATGGGGATGGTTTCCCCCATGCTGTTCTCCTGATAACGAGTGAGTTCTCACAAGGTCTGATGGTTTTACAAACATCTGGCATTTCTCCTGCTGGCACTCATTCTCTCTCCTGTTGCCCTTTGAAGAAGTACCTTCCGCCACGATTGTAAGTTTCCTGAGGCCTCCTTAGCCATGCAGAACTGTGAGTCAATTAAACCTCTTTCCTTTATAAATTACCCAATCTCAGGTATTTCTTCATAGCACCATGAGAACAGGCTAATAAAACCATAAATAAATACAGGGAAGGTTTACACGGGTTCAGTATAAGAGGTGGGATATCTTGAGGTGGGGAAGGTTTACATGTCATCAATGGAGTCAAAGACTTTCTGATTGGTAATTGGTTGCAAGAATTAAACTTTGTCTAAATATTTGAAGTCAGAAGAAACAAATGCTTGACTCAAGATTAAAGGGGGTTGTGAAGGTCAAGGCTTTGTTATGCAGATGAAGCCTCATAGCCAGCAGTCTTCAGAGAGAATAGATGGTAAATGTCTCTTTTCAGACATTAAAGTTGTCAGATTATCAGTTCATCTCCCCTAGATCTGGGAAAGGCTTGGGAAGGGAAGGTCTGGCTGCATTAATGGAGATTGTCTGCAGATCCAAATTTTCCCTACAAAAGATGGCTTTGTGGGGCCGTTTCAAAATATATCAAAAAATATATTTGGGGGTAAAATATTTTTGTTTCCTTTAGGGTCTGCTCTCTGTCCTGTGACACCATGCCAGAATTAAGTTAGAAATTAAGCCAAATTGTACCAGGTTAATTTAAAAAAAAAAAGCACCAGTTTTATAAAATTTTGTGGTTTGTAGGATGTGACTTAACCTTTGCCTTGCATGACCTTTTGTCTTGTTTTTATTTAGCCACAAAGAGACTGTTTTGTTAGTCTTATGATCTCTATTTTAACCTGAACGCTGGTCAGTTGTGCTTAAATTCCAAAAGGAAGGAGACACAATGAAAAGTGTTCAACATCCCTTCCCATCATGGTCAGGAATTCAGGTTTTCAGGTTTCTCTGGGGTCCCCTTGGTCAAGAGGCAGTCTGTTTGGTCTGTTGCGGGACTTACGGTTTTATTTTTGGTTTACAGTATACTAGATCAGGGGTCCATAAACTATAGCATTGTGTCAGTCTGGCTCTTCAAAGCCTGTTTCTGTAAAGAACACAGCTACATCTATTTATTGTTCATGGCTGCTTATGCACTACAACGGCATAGTTGAGTAGTTGCAACAGAGAAAATATGGCCCACAAAGCCTAAAATATTTACCCTCTGGTTCTTTAAATAAAAAGTTTGCTGGAATCTATGTTAACCTATTAATTGTTTGCCTCATTCAAAGAACATATTTTTTACTTACTATATTTATAAATGTTAATCACTGATCATTGCAATGTAACTAAAAGATAGTTCTTCTGGATTTCCAAAAGAGCTATATACTTTAAAAGGTATTTTTTTTGTTGTTGTTGTTGTTTGTTTGTTTTACAACATGGCATGAGAAATACATATTTTTAAAAACATGAATCAAATCCCTGGTAAATAAGATAAAGTTAGATATCCAAAATAAAAGTACTTACATAAAAAGTAACCAGAATAAACATCATTTTTATTTAAAAGTCACCATAATTGTAAGTAACCATTATTAATACACGTGGAAGTGCCAATCCTATGAATGCTACTTCCTGTGATAAAGAGCCTTTTTCAGGCTAGATAATGGAGCAGTTGATAGCCACTCAACTAAATAATGTTTTTCTGATTTGTAGCTAAAATGTGAATAGCAGCAATTTTCACACGATCATTTCATTCTTTGGATTATTTGCAAAAAGATCGCATAAGAGGAAAATAAAATCTCTCTCTAGAATTTTAAATATCTTTTCCCACCAGAAGGGTTGTTTGCATAATAGTAGCATAACCACCAGCTTTAACTGATTCTTAACTTTCTTCAGTTAAAACTCTTACCAAAAGTTTCTTGACTTCATACTCATACACTCAACAATCTTGTTGAATGGTCCAGTCTATTTAAATCATCAGGCAAAGGAAAGATGTAAGCAGATTCATGCTTCTCTTTCACTTCAGCAGCTCATATAAAGTAAATATAAAGATTGGTGTGTTTTTATGATCTCAAAGGTCTAGAAGTCTACACTGCAGTGATACATGCAGAAAATAGAGCTTATTTTAAAGTAACATCTAAACTGCAAAATATGGAGGATAAAAGAGGCTAGGCAAATATTTCAATTACTTCCATCTCCCTCTATTTAGTTTGTGTCAGCTACTATATTGACACCATTTTTTTCCCCATTCTGAAAAGATTAAACCGAGCTGATTTTAGTCTTTCATTGTGCTTTAGGAGAAAGGGAGGTCACCAGCAATCCTATGCAAGATGACAATTTTTGTATTTTGGGGTTCCACTCCAATAATACACTTCACTATAACACCTCATTGGCCTATAATGATTTGACTGTTGCTGTGAATAATAAACTCTTTTTGTCTCTGACCCAAATGCCTCATTTTTATATAGTCGCACATACTTTGGCAGGCTAACTTGTTAATTTACAAGTAGGGTGAAGTCTTAGACCCCTCACAGTTATTCACTTAAAAGATATCCTCCCTCCACTCGAAACATCTCCCTGCTTTCTCTTAAGATTTTAATTTTAATTTCCATGCCACTAGTAAAATGACCCCAAATTGCAGAGTTATGTTTCATTAACTTAGTCATAAATCAAATAATCCTTCATCAAATTTGTAAATTAGAAACTCAGAATGAACTCTACTTATCTAATTTGTGCTTCGATCCTGCAACATTGACTGTCATTTAAAACTCTGAAGTCCTATATGTAAATATCTATCAGCATAGCCTAACCATCCGTCACTTAGCTATTTTATTATCTTGCTCAAATCTTTCACGGTCAGTCCAGGAACTTTAGTTAATTTCCATTGACTATTGATATTGTCCAATTGACAAACATGTTTACTCTCCAACATCTTTGATAAAGCTGTGTCTTTCAAGATTCAATGTCTTCCCACTAGTATTTCAGTCGAATGGACAGATGGATATGTTACTAGTGCCAGTAAAACTTAAGCAAGTTTTCTCACCCTTATAAAAATATTTCTCTAGTCATGGTTAATATCAGCATACAAAAGGTGATAGAAGAAAAAGACATATGGGTCAAAGACAATAATTTTTTACATTTTCTGATTTTAAAGTAATGTATATTCACTGTGGAAAATTTGTGTAATGCAAACATGTCAAGGGAAACTGACAATTTTAATGTGCTCCCTTATAAAACACAGTTGCAATCATTTACATATCAATGTTTAGATCAGACTTTATTCCTTAAAATTATAGATTAGGCAATATACTCTGTCACTAAAATTTCACCATTGGCTATTTCAAAAGCTCAACACTTGACTGACATTATAGAAAGAAAACTAAATTGAAATATCATAACTGAAATATATAATACATGCTATAGTTCTGAACATAATTGCATAGAGTCGTATTGAAGAATTTTGATGTCTGGAAAACTAATTCATACATCTAAACAACAGATGCTGTGACTCTTCAAATGCATAATGGCATACCTTATCAATTTCTGCATATTTCAATTAAATCTCTAGAGAGAAGAATTGATCACTGTAATCCAAGTATATAATTAAACCATAAAGTAAGACTTAATTAAATAGAAAATTGATTTAGTTGAATAAATTGGTAGTATTGCATTCATTTAAACAGAAACAACATTGAAAGAAGTGACAGAAGGAATAATTAAAATTCACATGCTTAACAACATGAATGAAGGGCAGGAATATAAAATATATGAAAATACTTACAAAGAAATAGTTATAGGATGGTTACTAATACCAAAACACTAGCTAGTTCTAAGACAATAGCAAGTGGAAATAAGGCAAAAACTTTGGCCAATAGGTTGTCGTTTTTGTTTGGATAAAATAACTTCTCAAGCATATGTAGGCTTTAAGATTTTTTTTTTGAAACAGTGTTAAAGTTTATGAGAAAAATTCAGATGATTAAGAAAAAATGCTGATGAGCCTAAAATTGTACAATGGACTTAATCATATTTGTTCTTATGCCTAGGATGTAACTTACCTAACTGTAAACAGCTATTATACAAGTTAATGTCTGTTTGTTTGTTTGTTTGTTTTTGAGATGGAGTCTTGCTCTGTTGCCCAGGCTGGAGTACAGTGGCGCAATCTCAGCTCACTGCAACTTCTGCCTACTGGGTTCAAGCGATTCTCCTGCCTCAGCCTCCCGAGTAGCTGGGACTACAGGAACATGCCACGATATACAAGTTAATGTTTTCAGAAGAAGGATGACCAGCTAAGAATTGATAGATAAGTCATTGTTACCATTTTCTACTTTAGGGAGGAGGTGGGAGAAAAGCAAAGACTATTTACTTCTTTTGGAAGTATCAGAAACTCCTGCCTGAATGAGATTACCTCCCAAACTGGTTGACTGCATGTAGGGCTTCGTGCAGACATGCATGACTTGATACAGATACTTCAGTGTTGTCATCAGGGGCATGAATAATATCTTACCATAGTTTTCTTTCAGATGGCTCCATTCCGACAAGCTTTCTCTTCATGATCAAAAAATGACTACAGCATATGTAATCCCTACAGCCTCTCACTTTAAAGACAACATAAAAAAGCAAGACAATATTTTCCAGGGTTCTCGGTAGGAGGTTCCTTGCATTCATTGGTCGTAGACCGCCCAGGTACTCATTCTTGTGCTGTACGTTAGTGGTATGCAACGTGCTAATTAGGCACAGACCTAAATCACATGTCCATTATTGCCAAGCATTGATTGTGTGTTGGTTTTTAAGAAAGAAGTTATTTTCTGGATGACAGAAAATGATCAAAGTTAGCTAAGTGACACAGACAACAGATCTATTACACAATGAGTGTGCATTGATAATTACTATGTTTACTTATGGAGGGTATTATTTGTCAAAAAAAAAAAGGGGGGGCTCTCCAAACTCACCATAAGTTTGCATCTCATAAAGCAGGTAAGTACAGGAAAATTGATTATATATGTGCACATGTATGTCTGCACATATCTGTTTGTGTGTGTGTGTGTGTGTGTGTGTGTGGCAGGGGGTACCAGTGGTAAAAATAGTGGGTCTGTGATAGAAAATACATTTTTAGTAATTGTTAAAATTCTGAGTGGGGTTTGCTGTTTGTCTGGGGTCCTGTCATCTACACAAGTCATGTTTTCCCTGGAGAAAAATGATTTTGTCTGAAATCTCAAGATATTTGATGCCCATTGAGGAAGCTTGCCAGGAGAAATGTGTGCTTTTGCCAGGATGTGTAGTCAGAGATTTATTCTACTGAGAGGGGGAAAAACATGTTGGCAGCAGATCAGTCTGACACTGCTGAGAAGATATAGATATATGTCCTGGGAGAATCACAAATCTCCATTAAAGTTTCAAGTCTCCTGTTGAGTTGTTAAGAGTAATCAGATTGGCCAAGGAGCAGTCTGAATTTACAAGTAAGTCTGCCAGTAAGGATAAACTCTAAACCTATAATTTAACATCAATCAGTGTTAGAACATGAATGGGGAGAGTACATTTTTTATTGCTGTGGTTGTTTTCTTCAAACTAGTGACCCTACCTCACTTCTCATCATGATTAACCAAATTTTCCTTATCTAACATCATGGGCAATTTGAAAGTCCACCCCTTCCATGAATTATGAATTCCTCCCAAACAATATTAGTTTTACACACACAGACACAAATGCACACACATACACAGATAGATAGATAGATAGAGATAGATAGATAGATAGATAGATAGATAGATAGATAGATAGATAGATAGATAGATAGATAGATAGATAGACAGACAGATAGATAGATAGAGAGATAGATAGATAGACATATCAGGCAGTGAAAGAAGGAAGAAGGAATATGTCTTAGAAATTTGGGGTGAAATTCTGACTCTTCTACATGACAGTATTTAATTTTGGAGCTGGTTCCATTAGCTATCTGTAATTTACTTTTGTCATCTGAAATAATTTTTTAAAAAACCTAAATGTCCAAAATAAGTTGTTTTAGTATCAAATACTATAATACATGTTAAAAATGAAGTATCTTGCACAGAGTATGTATCCAATAAAGTGGTCTTGAGTATGATGATGATGGAGGTAATGTAACTGACTACAATGATTTAGTAGGCATTTTTTAATTCTCCACCCTACTTACCTTTCATCTTCTTATCAGATACTACCATTAACCATTAAAATGGCTGTGTACTCTTAGAAGAAAATATACAAATTTCCTTATTTACCTAATTACTAAGAATAAGACTGAGTATATATTTGGTATTTACGTATCTCATTGAATTAGTGTCTAAGTATTCCCATTTTGAGAATTTTGGAAATCACATATGCACTTGATGAGACAACGAACCAAGAATAGAGTAAAATCACAGAGGTTAATCATGCACACAATAATAAAAAGAAAAAATAAGAAGATATTAAGGTAGTAAGGCTATGACGAAAGGAAGCCATCCCAGTGTCATGAAATGATGAATTGATGAAATGTGGTATATCCATATAATAATATTGGTATTTACATATCAATAAGGATGAATGAAGGAATGATACATGGTACAAGAGGAATAAACCTTAAAAATATGAATGTAACTGAAAGAAGATATTAATAAAGAACTGCACATGGCATAATTCAATCTATAGGAAATGTTCAAATAGGAAAATCCATAGAAATAGATAGTAGATTAGCGATTGCTAAAGACTGGTGGGGAGGAGAATCAGAAATGACTGTGTACTAGATTTCCCTTTGGAGATGATGAACGCATTTTGGAAATGAACAGCAGTGATGGTTAGACAATTCTATGAATATACTAAAAACCAATGAATTGTACACTTTAAAAGGGTGAATTTCATAGCAGTTTTTATCACAGGGAGGAAAAAATGGGTAACTATGTGAGGTGGTGAATATGCTAATTTGTTCCCCCATAGTTACTATTTTACTATGTATGCAGAGATATATATATATATATATATAATCTTATAACATTATGATGTATACATTAAATAGACACAATAAAAATTATTTTTAAAAAATAAGAGTGAATTTTATAGTATACAATTTTATATCAATAAACTTATTTTTTTAAAGGTACATGATAAAATAGCGATGACCAGAAAGGAAACAATTGAGACGACAAAAGTTTAAAATACAAAACTTTAGATATAGTTTGGCTGTAAAATCAAAACTACTGGTGGAATATAAAACAAAACAATGTGCCATTTTCCTGGTATTCATTTCAACTACTCAAAGTAAAGTTTAACTTCTCACCAACTTTGAAACAAACATGTTTGTTCTTGTGTTATAGTTGCTATGTGTAATCCTTCTCCTTTAATTTGAATCTTCTCCTCCTTACCTCTAATATAGGGCTCTACAAGTAGTATATATATTCTGAATAAGTTGACAATATTAAATACATTAATCATATAAAGGTGATATGTTCATATGATAAAGTATTGAAAGGAATGAAATAATGATATATAGTACAAGATAGATGAACCTTGAAAATATTAATCTAACTGAAGGAAAACAGTCAAAAAGAGTTAATTATTTTGTCAGTAAATTTTATACACTGTTTCTACAAAGGACTCCTGAGAAAAAAGTTGACAAAGTAATTGGCTCCAAAATGTTTTGGAGAGCTGGACGGAACCAAGGAGGTCATCTTGTCCATTGACTTCATTTCATCCATGATGAAAAAGTCATCAAAAAAGTCTCATTGAACGCAGTGAAGAATCAGCAACGAAAACTCCTGAATTAAGATTCCAAGTCCAGCCTAGTTACTGCAATACTGGTTATCTCTTCATGAATGAATGATGCTTATACTGCTTCCTTAAGCTTACCCTCCCACCTGTGTGTTCTTTGGCCTTTCTACTTAGCTTCAAGCTGTGAAGAATGTACTTTATGAAGCTAAGAGATTCACTATTAAATCATAATTAATTCATAGTTGAGCAACTCTTTATTCATGACATAAAGGATCTTCCCTAATACTGTTCTATGATAGGTCCAGTTGACCCACAGTAGTATGTTGAAAGAGGCATATGAGTAATTGTGTTTCATCTCTTCTTGAATTACCAGAAGCAAATGTCAAATACGCAGGTGTTTAGATCCATATATTTTCATACTTTATCTTCTTAGACACAGTTTATGGCTCACATTTCTCATCTTACTAAAAGTACCCTGGGTTTTCTTAATTTTGTCACTTCCTGCCATGCCTATAAATATAATTGTTCTAATACTTAGCATCATATTTAATCCAAGCCACCTGTTTGCACAGATGGCAGCTTGCTCACTTTTATGCAAGAGCTAAAGATCTGGACCTAAAGAAACACAAGAATTAAACTGTCGCTTTTCTTTGCTTCTCCAAGTTTAAAGTGGGTTAAAGAATCAGAGAGAACAGATGTCTCTCCTTAAGCATTTTATTTTGCCATTTTTTTCTCACACAATTTTTTAGAAAACATGATATGAGATTCCTTGTACTGAACATTATGTTTCTGCTTCAAAAACATGGGCCTTTCTGTTCTTCTTCCCAATATGACACTTATTGCACACATCATTAAGCAGATAAGAGCCACAATCTGCAGATCCTACCTCACTTCACCTGCATTTCAACTCCATAACATTTGCTCTTGGGCACAGCTGGAAGCACAAATATGATAAAAAGGTCGATAACTGTCTTCAAAGATACAGATATGATATGATATAGAAAATCACCATTTTTGTTCCTATCAAAGCGTTCTGATAGAACAAACAAGCAACAATATAATGAATACACTTTTCAACCTCAATAAACTACTTGTTACGTGTTTACCATGCCCCTAGGAAGCAGGAAGAAGGAGAAAAGGCACCCATAACCTAATCAGTGAGAAAAAATACAGTTATGCAGTACATTAAAAGAAACAGCCATTTCTTAACACCTACAATGGGAAGGACATTTTGTTAGACATTTATACTTGTCTCATTTAATTCTTATATTTACGTAAAGAAAATTCTTATATTTACATAAAGAAAATTGAACTCCAGGGAACTTAATTAACTGGACTAATAACACACAATTAAGAGAAAGGGGTAGCCAGAATTCCAATGGGAGACAGATTTTAAATACAATTTGGAAGTGAAATTTTAATAACTACCCCAAGGGATGGTGCTGCTTGGTCTCCACCCCCTTCTAGCACATACCCTACCTGGTTATGGCCTGCAGCACCCAGAGGCTATAGTTGAAGGGGTAGATCCCAACATTCCTTGTAGTATCAAAATTAGGGGAAATAACTGAGGTCTGAACATGGCAAATTCAGGTGTGTATGCATTCATGTCCCCCCTGCAGGGTGCATGCTACTGCTTGTTTCAGTCTTGTCAGTGTCAGTTAACAAATGTGAGAAACCACGGTAGCAGCACAACAGCATGTGGCTACAAGTGGAGCTAGTCTTCACTAGACTGTTGCAGACCCACCTTTGAACCTCAGCAAATGTAGAGTGATGACTTTCAAAGGGGCTAAAGAAGGTCATAAAGCTGGAGCAAATTTGATTAAGTCCTCCTGGTCTTAAGTGAGAGCACATATTACCATATCAAAAATGTGTGTATATATGTGTATATATGTGTTTTTATTTAAACCGTGTTTTTTCCTCATTTTTTACTTCTAGTAAATTGCACACAATATAAAATGTATCATTTACCATCCTAACCATTTTAAGTTTTCAACTGAGCAGTGTTAAGTACATTCATACTGTTGGATAACCATCGCCACCACCTATCTTCAGAACCGCTTTCATCTTGCAAAACTGAAAATCTGTACACATTAAACAATAACCCTTCATTCCTTACTGTACTTCTTAGAAACCATTATTTTACTTTCTGTGTCTATGATTTTGACTACTCGAAGTACCTCATATAAATAAAGTCATACACAGTATTTGTCTGCTTGCAACTGGCTTATTTCACTTAGCATGGATGAACCTTAGAAGGCTGTAGCATATGTCAGAATTTCCTTCCTTTCTAAGGATGAATAACATCCCGTTGTATGTACATACCACATTTTGCTTCTCTGACTCATCCATCAATGGACACTTAGGTTGCCTCCACCTTTTAGCTCTTGTGAATAATGCTGCTATGAATAGGGGTACATAAAAATCTCTTTAAGACCCTGCCTTCAATTCATTTAGGTATTTATTCAGAAGAATAATTTCTAGATCATGCAGAAATTCTGCATTTAATTTTGTGAAGAAGCATCATACTGTTTTCCACAGCAGCTATAATATTTCACGTTCCCATCAACAGTGCACAAGACTTTCAGCTTCTCCACATCATCACCAAATATTATTTTCCATTTACTTTCTTTTTGATAGTATGTATCATAGTGAATGTGATGTGGTCTCAAATTATGGTTTTAACTTGCATTTTCCTAATGATTAGTGACATTGAGCATCTTTTTCCATGATTATTGGATATTTGCATATCTTTTTGGAAAAATATTCATGTAACTCCTTTGTCTATTAATTATGCTGTTTGTTTTGTTATTCTTGTTGAGTTGTAGGCATTTTCTATATGTTCTGGATATGAATCCCTTATCATAGATATGATTTGCAACTATTTCTTCCCAATCTATAGATTACCATATGGCTCTGTGGATGATGTCTTTTGATGTCATATCCAAGAAATGCTACTGCCAAAAACACTTAGGCTTTTGTCCTGCTGTCTTCTAAACATTTTATAGTTTAACGTTTAACACTTATGTGATAGATTCACTTAGAACTAGTTTTTAAACATCATTTTAGGTAATAATCCCATTCCATTCTACTGCATGTAGATAAACAATTTTCCCAACAACATTTGTTGAAAATACTGTCTTTTCCCCATTGATGTCTCAACACCCTTGTTGAAAATAATTTAAACACATATTTGAGAATTTATTTCTGGGCTCTCTGTTCTATTCCATTGGTCTATATGTCTGTTGTTACACCAATAGATGTGGTTTGGCTGTTTGTCCCCTCCCAATCTCATTGAAATGCAATCCCCAGTGTTGGAGGTGGGGTCTGGTGGAAGCTGACTGGATCACAGGGCTGGATCCCTCATGAACGGCTTGGTAATGAGTGAGTTCTCACTCTGAGTACACATGAGATCTGGTTGTTTAAAAGAGTGTGGCACCTGCCCCTATTCTTGTGCTCCTGCTCACAATGTGAGATGTCAGCTACCCTATTGCCTTCTGCCATGATTGACAGCTTCCTGAGGCCTCACCAGAAGCCAAGCAGATGCCAGCACCATGCTTCCTGTCCAGCCCATTTTCCTTATAAATTATCCAGCCTCAGGGCAGCCTTTATATCTATAATAACAACACACAAAAAAGAGCTAAGACACCAGTACCACATTGTTTTGATTACTGTGGCTTTGCAGTAAAATTTGAAATCAGGAAATATGAGCTCAACATTTTGTTATTCTATATTGAGGATTGTACTGACTATTAGGATACCTTAAGATTCCATATAAATTTTAGGATGGGTTTGTCTATTTATGCAGAAAATCACTGGGATTTTCATAAGGACTGCATTTATCTGTGTATATTGTTTTGGACATTATTGGCATCTTAACAATATTGTTTCTCAATCCATGTACATGGAATAGCTTTTCATTAATTTATATCTTTGTTTTTTTCAGGAATGCTTAGTAGTTTTTTGTATGCAAGACTTTTATCTCTTTAGGTAACTAAATTCTTAAAATTTTAATCCTTTTGGTGCTACCACAAATAGAACTGTTTTCTTAATTTCCTTTTTTGGGTTGTTTGTTAGTGCATCAAAATGCAACTGATCTTTGTGTATTGACTTTGTATCCTGACACTTTGCTTATTGTTTTCAATTAGTTCTTACAAACTTTTTGGAAATCTTTAAAACTTTCTAAGTATAAGACCATATAATATATAAACAGAAGTAATTTTACCTCTTTCTTTCCAGTTTCCAATGCTTTTATTTATTTTTCTTGGCTAATGTCCTTGATCAGAAATTCCAATACTATGTTGAATAGAAGTGGCAAAAGTGAGCATCTTATCATTTTTCTGATCTTCAAGGACAATTTTTCAGCAATTTCAACACTGAGAAGAATGTGTGCTATGGATTTATCATGGGTGACTTAGATTATATTGAAACAGTTTCCTTTTATTCCTAGTTTGTTGAGAGTTTTCATCAAAAAAGGGTATTAATTTTTATTAAATATTTTTTTGTATCAATTGTGATGATCTTGTAAATTTTATCTTTCATTCTGTTAATGCTATGTATTACATGATTGATTTTTATACGTTGAACCATTCTAGTACAGGAATAATCCCAGTGGGTCATGGTGTATAATCTCTTAAACACGTTGCTAAATTCAGTTTGTTAGTATTTTGTTGAGGATTTATGTATCAGTGTTAATACAGTTTGGATGTTGTACTCTCTAAATTTCATATTGAGTGTCAATCCCCCGTGTTGGAAGTGGGACCTGGTAGGAAGTGATTGGATTATGGGGGCAGGTTTCTCATGAATTGATTAGTGCCATACCCTTGGTGCTGTTCTCATGACAGTGAGTTCTTACAAGATCTGGCTGTTTAAATATGTGTGGCATCTTACCCCTAACCTTCTTGCTTCTACTCTGGCCATGTGAAGCATTGGCTCTCTGTATTTGTTTGTTCTTGCACTGCTATAAAGAAGTACCTGAGACTGGGTGATTTATAAAGAAAAGAGGTTTAATTGTCTCATAGCTCTATAGGCTGTACAGGAAGTATAGTGGTTTCCGCTTTTGGAGAGGCCTCAGGAAGCTTACAATTATTGTGGAAGGCAAAGGGAAAGCAGACATGTCTTACACGGCTGCAGAAGGAGGGAAGGTGGCGAAGTACCACACACTTTTAAAACATCAGATCTCACAAGAACTCACTCACTATCCCAAAACAGCATCGAAAGGAAAATCCGCCCTCTTGATCCAATCACCTCAAACCAGGCTTCAGATCCAGCATTGGGGATTACAATTCCACATGAGATTTGGGCGGGGACACAAATCCAAGCCATATTATTCAACTCCTGGCACCTTCCAAATCTCATGGCTCTCTTACATTTCAAAATACAATCATATCTTCTCAAGAGTCCCCCCAAGTCTTAACTCACTCCAGTATTAACTCAGTCTTATCTGAGATAAAGCAAGTTCCTTTTGAATATGAGCTTGTAAAATCAAAAACAAGTTAGTTACTTCTAAGATACAATGTGGGTATAGGCATTGGCTAAATATTTCCTTTCCAAAATGGAGAAATTGGTCAAAAGAAAGAGGCTATAGGCTCTGTGCAAGTCTGAAACCCAGAAAAGCAGTCATTAAATCTTAAAGCTCCAAAATAATCTTCTTTAATTCCATGTCTCAATCCAGGTCACACTGATGCAAAAGGAGGGCTCCCAAAGCCTTGGGCAGCTCCACTCCTGTGGCTTTCTAGGGTTTAGACCCCACAACTGTTCTTATGGGCTGGTGTTGAGTGCCTGTGGCTCTTCCATGCTGAGGCGGAAAGCTACTGGTGGATCTACCATTCTGGGGTCTAAAGGATAGTGGCCCACTTCTCACAGCTCCCCTAGACAGTGCTCCAGTGGGGATTCTGTGTGGGGACTCCAACCCCACATTTTCCCTCCACACTACCCTCCTGGAGGTTCGCCATGAGGGCTCTGCTGCTGCAGCAGGCTTCTGCCTGGACATCCAGGCTTTTCCATACATTCTCTGAAATCTAGGCAGGGGCTCTCAAGGCTCAGCTTTGGCATTCTATGCACCCACAGGCTTAACACCCCTTGGAAGCCACCAAGACTTACAATCTGCATCCTCTGAAGCAGTGGCCTGAGCTGTACCTGGGCCTTGTTGAACCATGGCTAGTGGTGAAGTGACTGGGATGCAGGGAGTAGTGTCCCAAGGCTGCATAGGTCCATGGTGCCCTGAGCTTGGCCCTCAAAACCATTCGGACCTCCTAAGCCTCTGGGTCTGTGAGGAGAATTACTGCCATGGAGGTCTCTGAAATGCCTTCAAGGTCTCCCCATTGTCTTGGGTATTGGCAACTGGTTCCTCATTGCTTATGCAGATTTCTGCAGCCTGTTTGAATTCCTCCCCTGCAAATGGCTTTTCTTTTCTACTAAATGACTAGCCTGCAAATTTTCTGGCTAGAGCTGGAGCAGAGTGAGATGTGGGGAGCAGTGTCCCAAGGCTGCACAGGGCAGTGGGGCCCTGGGCTTGGCCCGTGAAACCATTCAGTCCTCCTAGGCCTCTGAGTCTATGATGGGAGTGGATGCCACAAATGTCTCTGAAATGCCTTGGAGGCTCTTTCCCCAATTGTCTTGGCTATTAGTAATTGACTCCTCTTTACTTATGCAAATTTCTGTAGCCTGCTTGAATTCCTCCCTGTCAAATGGGCTTTTTTTTTTTCTTTTTTTTCTATCACATGGTCAGGGCACAAATTTTACAATTTTTGATGCTCTGTTTTTCCTTTAAATATAAGTTCCAGTTTCAGGTCATTTTTTGCTCACACATATGAATATAGGCTTTTAGAAGCAGACTGGCCACATCTTGAATCACTTGCCCCTTAGAAATTTATTCTACCAGATACCCTAATCCATCACTCTTAAATTCAAAGTTCCACAGATCCATAAGGCAGGGACACAATGCCTCCAAGTTCTTTACTAATGCATAACAAAAGTGACTTTTTGTATTAGTCTGTTCTCATGCTTCAGAAATGCTGTGGCTGAATTTCTAAGAAGTCCAAGTTGATATGGTCTATGATATCTTCTAATTCCTACCTCTGTGGGCTGAACCCATTAGAGCCTAGCTAAGAGGCCAGAGGACTCATGTCTTCTCACTTTCTTCTCTTCTCATATGAATGTGTTCTTTGTTTTAGTTTTCAAACTTCTCAAAATAGAAAAGTTTTCTCTTAAATCTTGAGAAAAATCTTGGTGCCCTATTGCAATTTAAGAAACAATTTCCCTTTTGTGATTATGAACATTCAGTGAATAATAGAGTAGTGTGTATTCATAATTATCATTGCCATTGCATAACAATCTGAGATCACAATGTATAGGGATTGCTAGATATTGACAGGATTTAGTCATTCCTGAGTTAAAGGACATGATGTCATCTCATAACACCAGCAATTTCCACTCTACTTCCCCAAATCTCCCATCCTAATACACACGCACTAACCCCAAGGGAGTTCAAAGGATGTTCCAGGATTTTTCTGGCCCTATATCCCACCAATAAGACACTTTCTCTCTTTCTTCCACAATAACTATGAGAGAGTCAACAATAGACCCGACTCCAGTCATTGCTATGTAATGTACTCACACACCTTGGAGGTCTGTATCACAGGAATAAAAATAATGTTCTCTATGTCACAAAAAAAGTAACCTAAGCCAATACTAAATAGTTAATTTAGATTGATAAAATCTTAAAACTCTAAGTAATCATAAAGTTAGCTGATTTCTAGAGTGTTACATAAAACAGCAGCCTTTATGCTCCTACATATTCTCCATGGCAGCCAGCCAGACAGAGCCTTTGGAAGACAGAAAACTCATCCTGGAGCCATTGAAGTTTATTCCTGCCCATTCTGAAAAATTGGCTGATATTGATAATTGTTATAAAAAGTTTACCCCATGAGTCTCACAGGCTGCCAAGAATGTAATTGGGCTGAAATGGAAGGCTAGTATAAAGCTTGCATCTGGTTCTGAGTCAAGGAGCCCTCACTCATTGACTAGCATCGAGGGAATCTTCTTTCATTTAGGGAAAACAGATGGAACAATTTGACTATAATAGAGTTCATTTTAAGGAACTGTCCCAGCTTGTCCCAATGATGGCAAGTCGAATAGGTTCTCAAATAAATAACAGAAACCAGTAGGATTTGAACTTACTAACCCTGGCTCAAATAAATCAAATCAAATTAATATTTATTAGGAATCTACTATGTACGAGTCATGATCCCATTCATGATTTTACCAAAATAATAGTACAATGCTAATTCTGATCCCATTTTTCTACTAATGATAACAAAATACAATATGTTATAATAATTAGAAAATGTGTCAGTACACCTTTAGAACACATTTTCAGTTATTATATTGCTATGTGGTTTTAGTGAAAGTCATAGCATTTACATGCATTCTTAAAGTGGAAACTTGGCATATTCTATTGTCTGTAGGGGCCACAACTAACTTCTACGATAGCTTCCCAATCTTCTTGTATGACCAGCTCAGAAGTCTAAAAGGCAAATACATGCCTTTTAGAAATTTGGTCAAGCATTTTGAATCTTTTAGATTTTCAGTTCTACAATGATGGCTAAAAAAGAGTATCCAAAAATCTCTGTACTCTGAAGCCACTGCAATACTCCAGCAACAAAATTCCATAAGCATTTATTGTTTCTATATCTTAGGCATTAACCAGTCTATATACTTGAAATAAAGAAATGAATAGTATATTCTTCACCCAGTAAAGATGCACACAGTAGAATGGGGCAGGCAAATAAAACTATTTCAATACAAAGAGGGGTGCTGTAATTAAGAGTAAAGACTTGTGCTGTTGAATAAAGGTAGCAGTTAGGTACATGCACTCTAGAATGCCAGTTTGAATCAAAATCTGCTTTAAGTTTAAAATATACACTGGATATGAAAACTCAGTGTGAAGAAATAAAAAAAAAATCTCATTTTTATATGGGTCATATGTTGAAATGATATTTGAAATAAAATAACAGTACAATTAATTTTACCTGTTTCTTTCTGCTTTTGTAATATATCTACTTGAAAATTTTTAAAAATTGCATTGCATTTTTAGTTCATATTAGATTTCTTTTTTTATGGATCTTAACCATTTTTATTTTTTCTCTTTTTAAAAATTGTTTTTTATTATACTTTAAGTTCTAGGGTACACGTGCACAACGTGCAGGTTTGTTACATATGTATACATGTGCCATGTTGGTGTGCTGCACCCATTAACTCATCATTTACATTAGGTATATCATATTAGATTTCTAATGGACAGCCCTGCTACAGACCTCTTCAAAATTTGTTCTTTCATTAGCTGTGAGAATTGGGTAAGTGACTTAATTTTCTTTGCCTTATTTTCTACATTCATAAAATAGGACTGATGATAACTAGAGTTGTTTGCTGAATAAGTTTGTCAGATGAGTAAATTATTTAAAACACATAAATAATAATTATTATTAAAGAAGTAAGCACAGAGCATGCAGGCACCTAGAAAGATTATACAACACAGTCAGGAGAATTAATCTCAAGGAATGCTTTTCTATTTTTTTAATTTTATGGTTTAACAAAGCCTTGAAAAAAATGTTAGAAAGCTGTCCCAGTGTAATCAGATGGGGAGAGTATTCCAAGAATAGGGAACGATATACAATGTCACCAAAACTTGAAAGAATCCTGGTCTGGCTGGGTGGAGTGGCTCACACCTGCAATCCTAGCATTTTGGGAGGCTGAGGCAGTTGATCACTCGAGCTCAGGAGACGGAGACCAGCCTGGGTAACAGTGTGAGACCTTGATTCTAATAAACAACAACAACAACCACCCAAACAAAAACAGAAAAAAAAAAAAAAAGACTAGTCTGGCATGGTGGCGCATGCCTGTGGTCCCAGCTACTCAGGAGGCTGAGGTGAGAGGATCGCTTGAGCCAGGGAGGTAGAGGTTGCAGTGAGCAATGATCATGCCACTGCACTCCAGCCTATGTGACAGTGTGAGACCTTGTCAGAAAAAAAAAAAAAATAGAGAAAAAGAAAAGAAAAGGAAGAATCCTGGTCCATTTCAGGAACTGAAAGTGGTTTTCAAGATGTAAGATTTTGAACCGCTCGGAAGCCGGTGGTGGAAGGAGAGACCAGAAAGCAGGGTAAGGGCCAATCACTGCTCAACCTTATACTATTCTAAAGAATTTGTGGAATTAGGTATTCCTATAAGATTAACTCTACTGTTCCAGGAGAGGCAAAGGCAATATTCAAAGAGAAGAAATGAAATGGGAATAAGTAGTCACGTAGATTACTGAAACACTGATACAAAGGCTGTCTGAAGAGAAAAGCATACTTTTCCTTTCCCTACTTAGTTGACTCTCAAGGTGGGATGCTTTTGAGTAGGTATTCAATTATCCTTTTCTATGGATTGAGCCTATTAAGCCAATAAGCCTCCAAACCTTATATATGCTTAACAAATTTACTGTAATATTGGTTATGAAAATAAATTTTGGATTTTAGAAATTGTGCATGGTCCACCAAAATAAATATTAATGCTCAGATTCTATTATCATATGGATAGACAAAAAAACTCATAAAACATTTATCACTTAGAAGGACAAAATCGACATAGAGAGACATACTCCCAGTCAAAAGAGAAAAAGTTGAAAGCTCTTCTGGAAAGGTTTCCTTTGTCTTAGAACTGTAGATAGTTACAATATTATGTCATGAGTGCAGTAAAATAATAAGAAAGATGACTGTTCTGGAAGAAATATGGTGAAGTACATTTGTAAATGTAAGAGATACAACTGTTAGAAGTGAAATAGACAATACATTAGATAGATGATACATTAAAATGCAAATCTAACCGAGACTGGGGGAGAAGAGGATAGAAAACCAAATTTTGAAAAGAACAAGCAATACAGAGAAAAAAATTATGCAGAAATGGCTTTGATGTTGGGACAGCAGATTGGAAAATGCTCACACAAACAGTGATGGAATGTGACAGAAGCTATCAAAACCCAAATCCACACAAACATTCCAATTGTTTCTCATCTGGACGCAGTTTTTTTTCCTCCTCGTCTGAACTGCAATTACAAATAATGGGCTTCAAACCCTCTCAACCAGCGCCCAATGAGAGGGGCATGTTTATGCTTTCAAACATTTGGGCCATCTACTTGTTCATATGCTATGATTTGATGGCCAGGTTTTTTTCTGTGCCATGAAATCCTGGTCCAGTGCAGTGACAGGATGATAAAGGAAGTTCACCACATTAAAAGGTTGGGTTGTCCTCTAAAATTTTTGCAACAGAAACAGTTTTACCAACATGTCTGCCCTGAAACACATTCTTCTTTAATGTTTCAAAGTCAAATAACCAATATCCACAATCTATAAGAGGGCTAACAGGGAAATCTCCTCTTGCTTCACCATTCGATGTCTGAGTTGAACATTCTTGCTTTAGAACAGGACAATTCATAGGTAAGGATTTTGATTGGTTGTTGTAATTAATGAAATTCATACTTTGAAAATTCCCAATTAAAAAGACCATTTTAGGGTACAGAGATTCTATTTAGTGAGGGTTCTTCATCTTAAAACAAGATTTTCCACATTTCATTTAAAAATGGAATTAATCCATTAATCCAGCACATTCAAAATACAATACTATACAAATACTATACAAAGATTTGAACTGATATCCATATTTTAAAGAAACTAGTTTTTTTTTTTTTTTTTTTTTTT